>NC_060157.1:21203399-21240273 GCF_021292245.1 Micropterus dolomieu | reverse complement strand
CCCCCCCCCCCCCCCCCCCCCCTCTCCTTTTTTTTTTTTCTTATTTTTTTACTGGTTCTAGCTCTGTATTGCTGGAATAGAAGAGATGCATTTAAATTGTACCTGGCACACACGTGCTTTCAGGGATAACACACAGTTCTTATTTGCTCATAACAGGGCTTTCACAGCACTGATGCACAAATCAAATCCAGTATTTTGCCGAAGAATCATTCAAACATGTGACATTGAAAAGGATTTTCACTAATGTTCCCATCGACTTTTTTCATTACCATTGAACTCATGTTGATTGGACATCTTTTGAATCCCCAGAGAAAATGGTTACAGGAGAAAATGTACAGACTAATCAGGTACAAGGGTTGGGCTGCACTGGAAATGGAATTTACCCAAAATCAAAACAACTATGTAAAATGCAGACATTTCTTTAACATAGCCTACTTCAAACCTCTAATCGAGACACGGTTATTCCAATTAAAGTAATTGCACACTTTCATAAAATCAATACTGCTCCCTGCTACCGTAATTGCTTCTTTCAATCAATTTGATGCATTTTCTAGAACAAAAGGCAAAGCAGGAGTATTCAATTTACTCAAGCATACCAAAGTTGATGGAATGCTTGTATTGGCTATTAAGGCATGGGTTGTTTTCTTCTTCTTAAGGATGCCAGTAGAATATCTTTGGAGGCAAGTTCAAAGTCACCTTGTTATCTCTGAAATTTGTCTTCAATACCACTGTAACTCATTATATCTGCACGCACAAGAGGAGAAACATATTAGTACCCTGGTACCTCACTGAAATGAGATGCAAAATTGTATCACAATATGCAGTAACTTTGTTGAAATCGACCTTAGTTTCTGCTAATGAACGTGCTTACACCCACAAACACACACACACACACACACACACACACACACACACACACACACACACACACACATATGCACACCTTGGTTGAAGGTCCAAACAAATATAGAGAAAATCTAACAAAAGCACCTGTGGGAAACCGAGCAATTCTGACAGCTTTGATCCATTAGCAAACCATGATGCAAAGCAAAGTCAAATGTGTCCTACTTTTCTTTGCATTAACTGAGCTCCAAACATTTTCTGAATTTTTACACGTACTGTATTTTAGGCCGCTCTCCCCTCAGCACTGTTGTGAAATGAAATAACTTAGAATTAGAAATGGGTTACAGTCTGTGTCTTTCTTCCTCTCACTCTATCTCAGTCTTACACATACACACACACACACACACACACACACACGCTGTACAGATATACAGACAAACCCATGTTTAAGCCACTACTATTTTCTCTTTTTTTGCACTTCATTCCTATTTTTTATGATATGAAACTCTGGACTCGCAGCACAGCACCCAGCTTTTTGCTATTCTTATACAAACACAAAGTGACAAGATGGTTACTCTCTCTGCACACTGACAGTTCATTCCGGACTAGGAAAAATGTCAAAAATGTTTAGTCACGGCTGAGTGGACTTAATTACCATCCTCTGGGCTGCCTCAGAACTCAGTGCCACTAATGGTCCCGAGCTACAGATAAAATTCCATTTACAAGAATGTTGCAGCCACAAGATCTGATTTGGCCAATATGAAAAATTTACATTGACGTAATTAAAGTGACAACGCTTATCACCCATTCTGACATACAAAAAATGGAGTAATTGCCCTGTTTAGATAAATATAAAAACAATGATTGTTGACCCTTTAGTGTTATGACAAGTGCTGATTTTGAAGTTTTATAAATATTTGCATAAACAGAGAATGTGGTTCCTAATAAGGTTACTTACAGCAACTAAAGCAAGCAACCTTTTTAGGAACCTAACCGGATTATGCGTTGTAACACGCAAGCTACAGAACATTATTTTTACTTTTTAACCCTGTGAGGACATCTTCTATTTTTAAGAGAAATGATTAAGAAGCAGTGTTCAAAGTTTTCTGTAGCATATACACATAGTTTTCTCTTAACAATACAATATGTAATTTAAATCTTAATACAAAGGGTCACCCCCAAAGTGAGAACACAACGTGACTGAAATCACGGCTATCCCTTTCAGTTGACTGACAGGTCTTTAACCCCCTGAGGTTGGATGACTCGGGACCGCGTCAACTCGGTGTTACACACAGACTACTACCAATAATATAATAATATAATAAACAACAATCAAACCTAACTTATTAAAGTTTTCTGGTGCTCTTCAAGGTCTTCAGTGATCCTTGTAAAACTTTGATTAAACTACATTTTCAACAATCTGTGGAAAAACAAACAAAAAATTGCATTTTACATACAAGTCAAACTTGTGTGATATAACACAAGCACATCTAAAAAAATTTGAATATTGTGGGAAAGTTTATTGTTAGCACCAGAACCAGAGAACCTGAGAGATTAAAGGCTCAGGAAATCTTTACAGATGTTTTGAGTTAATTAGCTGATTACATAGTTCTTTATTCTAAAATTCTAATAGTTTTGAGATACTGGAATTTTGATTTCCATGAGCTGTAAACCGTAATCATCAAAGTTTCACTTTTTGAATTGAATTACTGAAGAAAATGATCTTTTCCGCAATTTCCACGACAACATTTTTTGATATTCACCTGTATATGTAAATAGAACTGCAATTTATAATGTCAAAAAAGTACAGAATGAGCCTTTAACTTGTGACCGCCACACAACAATGTGTAATTTCTGACACAAAATAAAAGCTATATTTCATATCGTAACTGCAATCATTATGACCTCCTGCTCAGTCAAATATCCTCATCATTGACAGAAGTACTGTGATTTGATTTCATGGCAACAGGGAATCAATCAAACAACATCAAATGTTCATGGAAGTCTCTTAACCCAGACAAGACCCCGAGCGGAGAACAATGCCTGGTTCATCCATAAATAAAGATCATCTCTACACATGTAAATGTCGGCAGTGTCATGCCCTAAAAGATGAAAGTGTACACTTCAGATATGGGTTTCACTTGTTGGAGCAGTGCTAATGTCTACCTGTTGGGCTACTCAAGACTCCAGTGTATGAAAAAAGTCCTTCAGGGCCCCTGTCCATGCATCATTTTCAAAATAACTGGTGCTGTCCATGTTGCTTTGGGGGCTGGTTAGCAACTGCGGTGTCCTAGGGTTTGCGCCCAGCCTGTTGCCCTTTGCTGCATGTCATCCCCTCTCTTTTTCCCACACAGCCTGTTTTTCTCTTCAGCTGTTCTGTCAATTGCAAAAAGTCAAAAAGCCCAAACAAATAATACATTTAAAAAATCAAGTTGCTTCTGAAAAAGTTTAACTTATTTGTCCTACAGTGCTATCTAACCATGATGATAGTTGTGGTTTTATTTGTTTTGGAGATGTCTGTTTCTGAGACCTATGCCACCTCCACAGTAGCAATGGAGTTGGAGCAAATTTTGTCTGTGGTGTTCACAGCATTCAAAAATAAAAAAAATCAATTTTACAGAATCAATGTCCCTGTAATCGCAAAAATCTGTTGAACTTTTTAACAGGGATTATTTCTTATATAGAAAGTAGCAACACAAGCAAATTTAATGCACCTCCACATGGTGTGGAGACAGAAATCATAGAGACAAATATTTTATATCTTAAAACCAAAACTAGATGTGTAAACTACTGATCACTTGAACACCTCCAAACGAAACTACGAGCATGAAGAACAGACCCTTTAAGTCATGGTGACGTTATAGGTGTTATATGTTTTGGTTAGTATAACTGCAAAAAACAAAATCTAAAGACAGTATACAGCCATGATAGCAGCTCTGTGAGACTGACCATCTTAGTTTAGCGTGTTAGCACGCTCATATTTGCTAATTAGCACCAAACAAATAGCAACTGTGGCTGGAATGTCATTTTATTGCAATATTGGACACATTTTTTTTATTTAGATCCCCATTAGCTACAGTAGATACTATTTGGAGTTCATGATGTATTTACAATAATCCTGTGAAAAAAACACATCACAAATTATATTTGACATCCATAGAAAACTCATCAATAATCATGACAAAAATGAAAAAACAAAACAAAAACAAACAAAACAAAACAAGATCATGTTTGCCTACTACAATTCTTGTGTAAATATCAATCCTCATAATTTACTGTTCTCTGTAATGGACCACACTGACCCATGACCTGGCGTTAAAGGAAAGGGATTTCCAAAGCTATTACAATTCATCAAGGGAGCATGAATGTTTGTACCACAGCCTGTCCATCCACAAGTTGTCAATATATTTCACTGAAGTACAAAATTCCACTACAATCCATGCAACAATTGCGATATTTCAGTCTGCACTAAAGTGGTGGACTAACCGACCGTCAAAGTGACATTGCCATCCACGGCGTCATGTCACTAGTACGGCTAAAAATCTATCTAACGTATAGTATATACATGTATGCAATACCTGGTGTTTCATGGTAAAACACACAGGAAGCTGTTTTCCCACTCATAGATGAGCCATTGGATGGGCCATTGTGCCTCTCCCCATTCTTCCCATCCATCATGTGAAAATGAGTTCATATGCATCACTGCTAACATAATGGTCTTAAGAGGCTGAGAGAGATGCTCACCTAACATGCAGGATGGCATAATAAAGAAGAACCCACTGACATTAATGAAAATGTATACCATTTAAAACTAGTAGAAGCCATGGCTGAGAGGAAGACGGAGCATTATTTATTAATAGTAAATGGCTAAGTGACTGGCTGTTGATGGCATGGGCTATTTTCATACTGTCTCCACACTCTTTCTTTGTTGCCAAGTTTTTCGTTAAGGAAGGAACATGATTGTGTTATGTTACTTACTGGCTTTGTTGGCTTTGTATCCAGTATTTTTGTATAATTACTGTTATTATAATTATAATTACAGTTTAATGTGTGAAACATTGCCTATAGAATGCTGTTACATAAGGAAAAGTGTATGGCCAAAAACAATGAGTGCCTTTGATTACAGACTCACACATATATTTCACAGATATTTTAGGATCTTTATGTGAGCCCCAGTCCACATGAATTCATAAGCCAAAGTCAAGTGTAAACTAATTTTATGAAAGATTGATACATTTAAAAGAGAGCAAATTAATTACTCTCCACGGTCAATAGGTCTTAACTGGTAGCTTGCATAATTCTGGTCTTGTTCGATGCCTCTGCAAGGACTGTGACAAAGCATTTTGAAATATGTTGATTATTATGTATAAAAGTTGTAAATGGTTTAAATAATGGTAAATGTAAAAAGGGTGTAAAACAAGTACCTGTGCACTGTTGTATTGCTTTCGCTTTACAACTGCGCCTATTCCCCCACAGCCCAAGTTTTACAAGTCCATATCTACCTCAGTGAGACCAAAATGCAAACGCCCCGCTGTGCACTGTCTTCATCCTCACTCACCCTCCCTCCCTGCTCTCCCTCTCTCCTCATCTCCCTCAGCTTGTAACCTGAATTCAGTAGCGCAGTGGACCAATCGATCACAGGGAGTCCTTTTTTTTTTTCATCCCGGCAATTTTCCTCTGAGGAAAGAGGGAATCATGTGAGCTAACAGTGTGGAAAATCAATGCTCCACTGGCATAGAATAACTTGCAGTCTGGCTTGCAGAGAGCACTGGGCTCCATGAGGCCAGTTTGAGTGATAAAGCCACCCCACGTCCCTTCTCTCATCCTGCATGATATGCAGCCACCCCTGCCGAGCCACACTCACTCTCAACAGTAGGTTAACAGTTTTATTCCCCAAATCCTGTGGATTTATAAAGTGTACGCTCATGCTATGAGGCTTTGTGTGCATACTGGCCGTGTGAGTGTGAATGTGTTTACTGTATGGATGTTTGTGTATATGTCTGTGTTTTATATGTGGTATATGTATGGACCATAGTTGTGCACGTAAAAACCTCTAACATGTAATCTACTCTGACTTGCTGATGGTTCAGTCATTCAATAATGTGCAGCAGACAGTGTTTAAAACAAGAGAGCATTATTATAAACTCATGTGGAGATTCTAAAGTTGCCAAATATGTCAGGCTGAATTTTGAGGAAATGTGTATAAAATGATGCACATCACAGTTAAAATATTTCCATTTGATGAAATGGTGCATCCATAAAAACATTTGGTTTAGGGTTTGATTATTTCTCTCAGTGTAAACGTCATATAGCTTGAATAAAAAGTTGGGACAAGCTGGGACTGCCAGACAGTGCTTAATTGAAAAAAAAAATCTTAAACTGGTTGTCAATGGGATACAAGGTATTTTAAAAGATTCCCAATGCATTTAATTGGAAGAAACACAGCTAACCAGATAGGAATCCACCATCAAGAGTGTAGAGTGACACCTACCCCTCCACGTATGCAAGTAAGCTTGTGTATATACGTGGATTGGGCACATGCAACACCGCAGAAAAACAGTGCCTCACTGTGTGAAATAGGTTTCATAATCAACAAGAAACTGGCTGACACACTGTCATCTTTCATAACAGTACTGTCACAGGTACACCGCAAAGTGTGCTCGTCTGCATATGGCTGTGTGTGTCCTTTCAGTGTAATACCATCCCTTCTTCAACACCACCCACACTGACCCAGACTGTCTCAAACCTGATGGTGTTGCTTTCAGTGAAGTTTCGTCTTTCAGATCTGCTCAGTGGGGGAGATAAAGGTGAAACAACTTCAGCCCTGAAGATACAGGAATACAGAAAGTAAGCAAATATGTAGATAGATAGATAGATGGATGGATAGATAGATAGATAGATAGATAGATAGATAGATAGATGGATAGATAGATAGATAGATAGACAAAAACATCAGGTAATGACTTAAGTTTTAATTTAGTTTACTTGCACGGTGTTGGAAGGCTTATGCATACAATTTTATATTACAACACAACATAATCAAGCGAGCCGTCGGCCTCTTCATTAAAATCTGCATGTTGTAACAAAGCATGGATCCGCTTGGGAGACACCAGTCACATCTTGTCTTGCCAATTACACTTTGCATGATTCCTCCCCCAAATTAGGATGAGCCAAGATGGAAAATGATTCTTGGCATGTCGTGGGCCCTAATTATCCATTGAACAAATGGAAATATCATTGATGTTGTGTTCTTAATCCACCCATAGACGAGAGCAACAAAGCACACTGACAGCTTTTTGGCTTGTGAAATATAATGCGAAAGTGCCCAACAATTTGTTGTGATGAGCAGCCGGAGAGCTTAAACACATACCTGGTCATTAAAAGTTTTTTTTTTTTGTGGTGCATGCCGATCTCTAACTTCCTCATGCGGTTCTGACGGGATAACATGGTCTGTTACTTATGAATACCATGACAAAGACATCATGAACACTAAGCTCCTCGCTGCTCGGGAGTCACAAGCACGATGGAAAACAAACAGCATTGTTTTGCAGGAAGTTTTCAATTGTGTTGTTGTCTTTGAAGAGCAGAACTTGAATCATGAGAACATACTCAGAGAGAATACAGGAAAAATACAACCTCTCCAACACAGATTGGAAGAAGAAAATATCACCCATACAATTTTCAAGCATCACTTCCGTAGGGAGACACAAACAGATCTCAGCAGCTACCTCAAAACGCTTTGCTTGTTACTCACAAATACACACCACAATGAGACAAATATTATTTTAAAAGAAACTTTAGATATGTTGTGCATCTGCAAATTTGACTTTATAGGAATAGCAGTGAAATAACATTACCATAAGCTTGGTGCAATGCATGCATAATAGATTGTTGTTTTCACTCTGCATATGGTAGGAGCTGGATTCGCTTCAAAGTGCACCAAATTTGCATGATTCGATGTGAGGGATTCTGGGATTAGAGAACACCACTTCCTCCCCCCACCCCTCTTTCACTCAGCTATAGAAAGGTATCACATTCCCACAGATGGTGGGGAACATTGTGAGAATATTGCCATTACGATACAAAAGAGTAAGCACAGGAAACTGAGAAAATAAACACAGCCAAAATGTTTTTGTTTTTTTTTCTCTAATGTAACAGTTAAATTTTGATTCATGTGTTTAATTAATTACATGTTACTAATTAACTAATCAGTTCCGGCATCAATTTTGTCATTTCTTTCAGAATCTAAATAATAGTCACAAACTGGAATTTATTAAGATTGTGGTCAATTTTAGATCATTTCTGCCTCTGTGTTTTGACACTCGAGATTGTGTGATTGAGAGGAAAAGTGACAGCTCATACATGTGCCAGGAGAGACCACCATCAACAGACACACTCCTGTTGCCGACATCCCTCGCCCTTGTTTTCTATAACAACTGACAGAAAACAGAGAAAGAGAGGAGAACGCCTGTTTGACTGTAGACAAGCCCCAGAGGCTGCTACTGAACACTGTCTGATAAACAAGAACAAACTGATACACAAAGTATTAACAGCACTCAGAGCTGCGGTATTTATGAAAAAACAAATGGCACAAGAGGAGTGAGCTGCAAGTTTACAATGCTCATGAATCATTTTCTTTGCTTGTTGTCTTGTCACCCTGTGATTTTGGCTCAGTGCATTCCTAGATAAAGTAAACTGAAGGCATATGTCACAGGCAATGGGGGTTTTCACAGCAGTGTGTACTTTTATGCAAATGACATGCCCATCAATGATGAGCTGTCCCTCTTCTCACTGGATAACCTGATTATAATTTAGATCAGGATGTCCATCTGTTAGGTGAACACCCACGTGCGGCGTTGTGCATATAGGATGAATGAAACTGCCTCATGGTTTTCCCTATTTCTTACTGAGAAACAATTTCAGAGAAGGCAGTCAAACTGAAGGTTTTTTTTTATGCCTGTCTCCTGCAGTTTTGTCTTTTATTTCTGTTTATTTGAGGTGTTTCAGCGCAATCTGAATGGATTAGCACTGAGATGATACAGGGTGAGAAAAGCACAGGCCCGCACAGTGTTGTCTCAGAGTGAACAAATCCTGCGTGGTTCTGATGGTGAAACCAACATCTGGTAGTGGATTTTGTGGCGATGGAGACATTTATCTGAAAGTCAGCTGAGAGTCGCTTAGGACTGTAATTGATTTGATCACAATTAAACCAAGACAATGAGTCTCCAATCATGTTAGCAGCTCTGCACTGCTGTACAAATCAGGCATTGCAGTGAAAACAACAGTCCTCCCATTCATTTGAATGGGGATAGTGCGTTTAGGGTATGACAGTGGGGATCGCAGGGGATGCTAAAAAAAAATTCGGCCCTGCAGCGAAAAGTTGAAACAGAATCAACTTTTGGAAAACACTACCTGATGTCACGTCAATCGCATAAGCCAATGATCAGAGCAGTCAAACTGCTCCACCACAGTCAGCCTGAAATATTGCTTGCATCCTTGCTTGGTTTATTTTGTGTACCAAGCTTTGACGCTCATGTTGCAGTCTATGCTGGCAACAATACCAAGAAGCTTCCTTTGAGTTGTGTCCATTTGTTTGAGAGAGAGAGAGAGAGAGAGAGAGAAAGAGAGTGGTGATTGAAAGTGAGGGAGCACTGATAGCAAGAAAGCCGGTATATCAGAGAAACAAAACATAATTTTATTATTGTTTCACAGCAGTTACATCCTAAGCATATATAAACATAGCCACCCCGACACAAACCTGTGCTAATTGCTACCTGATTTGGTGTAATACAGCTAAGTTTCAGCTAAGCTTTGTACTAACAACAACAAGTGACACAAGCAGGTACGACACCGACCATGTTCACCATCTTAGTTTAGCGCATTAGCATGCTTACATTTGCTAATTAGCACAAAACACAAAGTATGATGGAATTGTCAATTGTTTTGCAGGTATAATCACAGACAAAGTTATTACCATTATAACTGAAGAGGACACGAATGTCGGAACAATAGTTTTCTGTCGGAACAATAGTTTTCTGTCGGAACAATAGAGACACTTTTCTCACAATCCCAAATGTCAACCTCATGGTGGCGCTAGAGGAAAAGTCAGGGTTGGACTATGAATACAATTTCATGGCAAGTTATCCAATAGTTAGGGTTCCCATTTGGACCAAAGTGGTGGACCGACTGACACATCGATATTGCCATACTTAGAACCACTGGCATTTCTAAAAATAAAGCTGTTTGGAACGGGTCCATCGATCAAAAGGTTGGTTCATCTTGTCAGATACCACTAGTGCTATTGAATTGAGCCACACGGATCACTTTGGTTTAATTTGCCCACGTTTTTAAATATCAGTCTCTGAGATTTTTGTCTCCATCCCAGTACAGTGGAGGTGAATGGGATTTTGTTTATGGTGTTCAAAAACACTGAATATATTACATTTTAAAAATTCAACAGCAATATGCCTATCCAGCAAGAGTTAGATATTCCACAGAACACACTCTCAACAGTGTTTACAGAGACTATTTCAAAGCCTTAAACCAAAACTATCTGCATGGCTAAATAGGGGTAAGTGAGAAAATATGCTTTTACGTAATTTGAGTGACCCAACCCTTTAAATATGTGCAAAACCAAGCAAGCTTTGTTGTGTGCAAACAATTAAGTCTTCGTGCTTTTTCCTGCTTTGCTGATAGACAGAAATTCTCCATAACAGTTATTATCTGTACTCATATTTTGGCTTAAAATGTGTTTGATCAGCAACCTAAAGATTTTAAAAAATCCACAAGTGACATATCTTCTTGCAGGGATAATCTGGATCTCTTCAAAAATTATTCCCACTTTGAAGATGAACCAGAGAATCTGACGGAGAAACAGACGAGCTATTGATGTGTGTCCTTCTGGCAGGTGGTGGAGGATCAGGTCTTGTGATGTTCCTGACCTAATATGGCCAGGTCTGGACTATCAGCTGAGAATCAGGTGCTTGCTAAATATTTAGGAGGATGAAGACTCATCATAAGGCTCGGCTCAGGGCTTCTTTTCCGTGTCTTACAGGAGTGGAATGTAAATTTACTGTACAGAACTTAAGTACAATTTTGATGTACTTTTACTTATTTCCATTTCATGCTACTTTAAACTTCTACTTCACTACATTAAACTATCAATATATTAATTTCTTAAAAGTATTAAAAGAATTACATGTTGTTTAGAAGTAAACACATAATTGAAATTTGTCAAATAATGTATATATAATAAATATAATGTTCTGAATAGTGCCATTTTGCATAACAAGTAACTTTGACTTTTGATACTTTAATGACATTTTTTCAGGTAAAACTGCGGTGCTTCTACAAAACTAATGGCATATTTTTATACTGTGTTATTGTAAATAAGTACAAAATCTTAATACTTCTTTCTCTACTAGTGTATTACTCAATATTTCAGCCTGTATCTCCCTTCATTTGTCTTTCCTCATATTCACTCACGCTCCCTCTCTGTCTTCTTTGTGTCTGTTGTCCTCTACAGCAGGCATCCTAGAGATTTTGTGTAGGAAGAAAGTATTTTGTGTGGCAGAAATAGTTTTTAAAACAAAGGGTTTCAGTTCTCTGAAAGAATTACAAGTGTTATTCAAACCCTTTTAGAATATATATATAATAAAAGGCATGTTGCTCATTTCCAAATTTTCATTGTTGACAATAACAAAATATTTTATCACTGAGTATTTCTAAGTGTTTATTACACAACTGTTTGTCCACTTACTGAGCTGATGGCTTTGACCTGCTTGTACAAAACCTAAAAATGTGGAATTATTAGTGTTGTGAACCTAATTAAACACCAACTTATTGCTAATTTTAGTTAAACTAACCCCAATGATGAATGTAAAACCTCTCATACTTTAATTGTCTGTTTGTCTCCACACAGTTTGTTGCTGAATCCCCACTGATTAAATTCCACCATAAATGATTGTACTTGATGAAATGCAAGCAATTAAAGTAAAAGCCTGATCAAATGGTGGCTGACGGTCAGTCAGATATGCTGACATGTAATTGAAAATGTCCCCTTTCGCTTGCTCTCCACTTCCCCTGTTATATGAATCCATTTAAAAACAGGAGAGTAGATGATACCTCTAATCAACTAATTGATACAACAAAGACCTTGTCGAATGTGTGTGTTCAATAACATCTGGCCCCTCTCATGTTTAACACTAAATTATTCACTAGGATGACTTTTTGCATCCAAGCTAGCTGTAACTTAATGTTTCAGCTACTGATGGACATGTCAGGCAGCAAAGGTTAAAGGTTAAACTAAAGTAAAGCAAGCAAAAGTAAACGTAACAACTTAGAGGCAACATAGCCCGGTGTAAATCACAATTTCTATTTGTGAATATGATAATAAACAAGCTGGTACCTTCTGACAAACTGTCTCATCGAACATAAAGGACATGGAGCCTCAGTTTCATTGATCAGCTATAGCATTAAGCGTTATTACTCGTCAGGCTTTTTGGATCAAAGGCAATTATTCATAATTCACCTTTCCAAAATCCTGTGGTGTCGCTCTGTACTACAAAAGCAACAGAGAACACGGAATACAATTTAATGGATTACCATTTTTTCCTGTGCCTTATGACACAATGACACAATTACCTTGAAGCTTATTTTCGAGGCGGGAAAAAGAGGATTGGGTGACAGAAAAATAAGGCGGATAATATGCTCTCTTGTATTTAACTTTGACAAACTTACAGGCTCAAGGCGTAACCGTTTCCTAGTCCTTTCTGTCATGCTTGAGAGAGTGGGAAGGGCCCTGTATACTGTAGCTACAGGTCATTGTTGCCATACAGATGAACTAAGTGACAATAATTGAGTTAAGAGGGGAAACAAATGATGTCATGAGTGCATGAAGTGGAAAGAGTTGACTGATTTATTTTCCAAAACAATACATGCCAGAGCAAATCAGTTTTATTGGGAGGTGCTGGGGGAGGGCGGAGGGGGGGAGCTTTGGTTCACTAGACTTCACTGCAGCTCCACGGAGAGTGACTGTGTGCACAGCTCCCCAACAAGACAATAAGTCACTTTTATCTGTGATTAGCACTGTAAAGAGTGAAAAGTCAGGAAGTGATCAAGGATGTATTCAGATGTTTTACTTCAGTAAGGAAAGGCAGCTTTATGACATATATGTAAAAATACTCCTTTACGAAAATTTTATTTATTCCAAGCTCCTCTTAGAGATGTTTTAACCCCTTGATGCCTGACTTTATTTACAAAAAAAATTTAAAAAACGAGAAACCAGTGCTTGCAAAAGGTTCCCAGGTACGTATTGAATATGGGCAAACAGGCATTGGGGGAATACATACGCTATCTCAGCTGCAGTCTGAAAGGAAGAGGTGTGATGCAAATTTGCGACAGTCGACGTTAAGGGGTTAATATATTCTATTACTATTATGGGAATGTGCAGGTTTGATTAGAGAAGCTTTTATGGAACAGATTCAGCACAAAGTCATGTGATATGTAACTCCACTACATGAGACACCGTCAGTCACTCAACAGAAAACTAAACAAATGTATGAAACCAAAAACCGTGCGTGTGGAACAACAACACGGGCCGTTAAACACAGTGCATTATATTATTATAGCGCATTTCAGCTAGATCTGTCATTCAGCCTACGTAACCAAACAACCACAGTGTCAATGAATAACAATTTTACTTCAAAATACTTCAGAGTATTCACTGTAAATCCGAGCATCTTTATGATTTTCTATGTGACTGCAGAAAATGAGACGCATGTCAAGGAGTGTGTGTTTCTCTAAAACCCTCTCCAAAACGCTCTGTATTGTAAAATCATAGATTATATCATTTTACAGATCAAACTATTTTCAGGTAACAGTCTGACTCATACATTTAACTACAATTACATTTTCTGCACACAATCACTAATTCTAATTCTGCTTACTGCAACAAGATATTTTAGGCCAGAAGCACACTCTGTACATGTTAATAGTGGTATAATTTCACACCGCACTTAAAACATCTTGTGTTGAAATGAAACCTCTGTCTCAAGCAGACAGCACAGGTTGGCAGTGTCACCGTTTCAACTCAAAGAAGAACAGTAATGATGTGAAACAAGCCTGAGACACGTGAAGTTGTTGACATCTAACTGTAGGGAACTCATTCCTCTCCAGTGTGGAAAAAAAACATAACAACAATAGAGGAATGATTAAAGTGACAAAGGTTCTGTCTGCTCTTGTCCATATCTGACTGACGACTTCACAGAAGACTAATTGCATGGTGGATGAAAGTGGCCACAATTATTTCCCTATAATGGCACAGATGCATCCATTTCAAAGAGAGTTTACAACTTCAGATGAAGTCTAGTTAATTTACTTACTTAATTAAGCCTCAGTCTCAGAAAAGTCTTTGTTCTTACATGTTTACATTTGAGTGTTTATGCATTTGTGATTATGCATGCAACAATTTAGACTTGCTCCATTCAAGCTATTCTCCCTCTCTGTCACTCTCACTCTATCTTGAAACCAGACCTACCATGGCTGCTTTAAATGCAGTGCAAAAGATACATAACGACATTTTAAAAGCAATGCAAAGTTTGAAAGGTCAAAGGCTTCATATTAGTCACCATTTCCTCAGTGCCATGGAGATTGTTTACCCCCCCCCTAAAGTCAGTTTACATTTGATGCAATCACATCTGTTGAACAATTGGGCTGCGCTGCATAAAAAACCCCCATTGTCCCAGTTTCAGTATAGTTGACAGCCGCAGGTAACTTCAGTTTGGGAAAAGTTTTCCTGTCTGTACGTGTGTGGTAAAGCTGAGGTTCTTGTTGTACTGAGGTAGAATATGACTCATAATCCCAGATGACTCATGTGGTGCGTTGAAGTCACACAGAGGTTCTCAATATACCTGATTTTCATGCCGATCCAGGATGGGTACAGTGTTGATAAGGTTTGGAGCGTCCTCTTTTTGTTCCACTTTTTAAGTTTTTGTTGGGGGGGGGGGGGGGGGGGGGGGGGCTTAAACTGTGCTCTGAGAATTGCTTATCTCTGAAAAGCTTGATATGACTAACTATGTAGAAGAAACTAGAAAGTCTGTTAAATGAGCTCTTAACTGCAAAAAAGAAATACACTCGGTGGAACTAGCTTACAGGGATATGGTAGCTTTAGATATCATAGCAAATGATGCGCTGCAAACACAGTCCTTGCCTCAGGCCAACACGGTGACTAATGCATTTAGCTGCGATTAAACAGCCTATATATTTAATGTGAAAACTGGTCATGTTTTACAAGAAAGAAAAGGGAGAGCATCAAACTTGTGTTGGCTGAGAACATCATTTTAGCAGGTTCCAGCCAATAAAAAAAACTTTTTTAGGTTTATTAAATAACTCCATTTAAACAGAGCTTTTCCTTGTGTTTTCAGTACTGTGCAGTGCATTGTGAGAAAAGGATGATGCACTAATTTACTGTTTACTTGTTATTGTGGGCTAAGCTTTTTCCATTGTTCCTCACAACCCAATCGTACAGTAGAACAAAAGGATGCCTATAAAAGAGGATAATGTATGGCCAGAACATACCATTAATGTGTCCTCAGTCTTAGACACACACACACACACACACACACACATGCACTCACCACAATTTAAATAAATGTAATAATAAATGTAACTGCGTATTGTGTGTCTTTGCACTTTTCAAATACCATTGGGAAAATGCAGTTTCTAGGTCATAGCAAGGGGAAGAAAGAGCGTCAGAGAAATGCATTTAATACATTTGGCTTTCCAAAACAGCATGGAAGTGTGCATGCTGTACTGTATACGACGCATGATGATATGAAAAACAGCACTCTTTGATGTCCTTTTAATTATAAAACAGCCCCTAATGTGGTCGAATTTCACTGGATCATTAAAACATCTGAGTACATCCCAGAGTTCAATAATTGTGTATCTTGTCAAACATCTAATTATACTCTACGGATCCCTTTATTTTAAATGTGCATCATATTTGAGGCGACAGTGTTTCATTCAAATATGAGACATCTGTGTGGAAAGCTGGTCAGTCTCATATTCCCATGTGGACGAACAGAAACGACATCAGGTCCCGGTGTTGACAATGGACTCATTTATTGATGTTTGCTGGTGACATGTAGAGACAATGTTGACAACGGACTTGAAGGAGCTCATTCCCCCTGTAGTTTCAGGTCAGTGGCTTTCATCAGATGTAATGGGGGGGCGTTACATTATGAATGAAGAACCACTCTGGGACGATGAGGGTGATGCAAATTATTCATCCCTGTTTCCTTCGAAGCCACGTCTCAGCAGAGAGATTTCACACCAGAGGGATGAGGACTGTATTACTCAAAAGTGTAAAAGTAAGTAGATTACAGGCCGCAGCCGGCGACCAGTATCACCATCTGGATTATGGTCTGCATCAGGGATTCCCAAACTTTTTAATGTCAGAGACTTCCACATTGATATACATTCAGGCACAGGCTCCTGAATGATAAGATTTTATCTGAAGAAGCTTCTGCTGAGATTTTACGGTATTAAGTGTTGATATTGTATCACTTTATCTGTCCTTTAAATTTAACCTTTTTTTTTTACCTGGATAGTTTCTGAGTTGTTTTTTTTAAGTCCTGGCCAAAAAGACAGTAGGAGTTTACAGGGAGAAAAATGCAATAGAAAACGGCAAAGATGTAACATCATGTGAGTTGACTGCGTGGATAAACAAAACAAATGACAAAGGGATGAAATACAATGACAGATTGTGATAGGTACAGTAAACACTGTCAGTGGGGTGGTGATGTGGTCATGATTGTTTAGTTGTAGGAACTCCTGGAAAGCGAAAGCGAAAACAATAACATTAAGCTATAAGGACCTTCTGGAGCACAATAGATGACCAAGGAAGGTAACATGGATCCTAGCTTGGAAAACACTGACCGTAAGATGACGATGATACTGATGATGTGTAGGTGGAGGAGCAGAAACAGAGATGATGATGAGGCGGTAAGAGCACCCTGGACAAGCGAGCTATTTAGAAGCAGAATAAATCTTTTTCATTTACTTTTAAAACACGGCAGTTTGTGGTCCAGGCCTAAACATGAACGATGTGCCAGGGAAGAATGATTGCTGCTGATCATGCAGTATGCAGGCTGCTGATGAGTTTAGCCTGACAGATCAAGTTATAGATGATTAATTTAGACACTGAATCAATGCGCACCGTTGGCTTCATCAGGGCCTCGCTGACCTTAAAAGCTTTCATTAGGTAGTGCAAAGCGACATATGTTAAAGGCTTCCCTGTTTTTGAAATGGTTAATTACTTTTAAAGAAAATGAAACGTCACTCTCAACATCTTGTCCTTTAAATCAAGATTAAACCAGACTTCCCTTACAGGTTTTTTTATTTACCATATTTCAGATCATTGCCCTATAGTAAATAAATAACTAGGCCAGTAAGCCAATCTTTGCACTCATATTTTGCAGAAATATCTCACCAGTGTCTGTGTCATTTGCTATCTCATGATTAGAAAAATGTGTGAGCAGCCACCTGAGCAAGACCTGGATAATAAACGCTGCTACAGTAGATCTTCAGTTCTGAAAAGCTCGAGTCTGATCCTGTGCCGTTTCCTCTCTGCCGTCTGATGGAGGTGCAGGAGGAAGAGAGAGCAGGAAGAAGAGGAGAAAAGGAGGGAGGGGCAAGGAGAGGAGAAATGAGGTTGAGCTCTGATGAGGATGAATAGTGAAGAGAGGAAGAGGAAAAAGAGGAGGAGGGTGGGGTAAAGAGGGAGGGGGGTGGGGACTGAGAGGAGGGGAGAAAGGGAGGGGGGCCGAGAGGAGAAGGGTCTAACTCTGGCATAAAAGTAAATTCAAATGCATTATTCATGGCTCTCTGTGTCAAAATATCATTTACGTGTGCTGTGTTGACTCATGGGTCGTAAAATGAGAAGGACATGAAAAGAAAGAAAGGATGGAGGAAATAAACAACTCAGGAGGCTTTCTCTATTCTTGGCCTGAAAATAAAAAAAAGGAGCCCTGGTGCACTCCCTCTCAACTTATTAGGCATCAATTATTTATTGTACTCTCTGTTTACTATTCTTTATCTGTCTAATAAGCAGCCACCTTGTCAGAAAAAGTCTCAAATCCGTCTTCAAAGTTTCCAGGTTTGAAAGGGACTGAATGAGACTCTGGTGTATTTCACCATGCTAATGCAGAGCTATCTTAAAGAAAGAAAAAAAAAAACCTCACCTCTTGTTATTGACCTTAATAACTCACACACTACATATGTGAGGGTGACTATTCAATCCCAATTTCCCGTCAATAAATATTTCAGTCTTCAGTTGCCTGCTTTAAATCTGGGCCAAGATAACCAGCTGTTTGTGAGATTTTTGTTTTCCATTTTAATTTTGGGGGATTTTCTGTATAATGAGTGCTTCCACTACTGTACCACCAGCAAGCCTCCCGTCTCTCTGTTTGGGACCATTGGCTTCATGCAGTGAGTACACTGACACCACAGCAGCTCCTACAGGTGGACGGCAGTACTACCACTGCCGTCAGTTCCAAACCTGTTAAATTACAGCATTAGTGGTTTCCAACTGGGAGGCAAGAGCGATGCTAACCTTAACACTGCAGAAAATTAAATTAATTTCTTGTAATCTTTGCTTTTTCTTGTGAATTGCTTGATTTTTTTTAGGTCTCTAAAAATCTAAATAAAACAGAAATGTACACTCTCACAAACAGCACTTTGTGTCTGACCTACTCATAACAACCGTCATGAAGGCTCACAAGCAGACAATGCTTCATTATACTTCGTGACTCTAGAAAGTATGAAGTCCAAGATGTCAGTGAGAAATTTGATTAAAACTAGGCTATTTTGATTGATGTATAGAGAATAAACTTTTTTTTTGCAATTATACAATGCAAAAGAAGGGCTAATATATATATAAATATGTTATGTTATGTTTGCTACAAATGGATGATATACAGGTTTTCTTCTTTTACTTTTTTTAGAATATGTATGCATGCTGTGTGTGTGTATATATATATATATATATATATATATATATATATTCATACATATTCGGTATATGTGTGTGTGAGTATCCAGTGAGGGTGGGGGCACATATGACCTGCTCCACTTTTATTTTGATTTATAAGGCCGGTGGAGAGCATCATCACAAAATCGCTTCATCTTCTCTCCTTTATTACACCACATTTGTTTTCATTTTACTCCCAAGGCCTGGCTGAATACATTACATATTTCCCATGGGGCCGCGGAGCGGCTCCGCCGCCACGGGAGACAATGGGATGATGGTGAGGGATTTCTAAGCATGCTTCATCATTAGAGATATTAGCATTATTTTGACTTCAAAACATTATCACAGGATTGTCATTATTCTCGGTATTAGTGGGATAAGTAGACACATTTGTGAGAGCATCGGTCAAGCTTATTGGTCATAATAACAAAAGTAATAAATGTTTGAGCCAGTAAGTGATAACTGGAGACATTGCAAGTGTCAGGTGTCAGAAGGAACTGTTCTATAGGGCAAAACTTTAATTAAAAATCCACTATCTCTAATGGAAAAATAACAATAACGTCTTACACTCCAACCTAAAATGATGCTTTCCAGCAGCAGAAATCTTTTTTTTACTGATGCAGCTTCTACCTCAGATCCCATTTTTGATGATTTAAATGAGACAACCCCCCCCCCATCCTCACATCCCTCCATAGTGCCTAGCAGTCATTTGAGACATTTTTTGATGCCTGAGGGTAAAGTGGGACACAAAATCTGATTCAGGCCTGAGAAGATAACTAAGAGTAGAACATTATGGTGGAGATAATAAGGCAATTGGGTTTAGCATACAGAGGTCAATGGCAGGTTAATGCACAATGCAATACATAATTGACTATGGAGATCAGGGGGGACGGGCCTTGAGGTCAAGGGGTGGCATAGAGACTTGTTTTGGGTCAATCTGGAAACAATATGAGCAGGAGGAGGGGAATTATGCTCATTTATCATCTTTGTCATGTGACTTTGGCCTGAACAATTTGTGTTCCAACTGCAGGGGAATCCTACACAAACAATTATGTTTCCAAAACACTATGTCCCTTTTTGAAGAAGAAAACTGATTTTTTACATTCATTAAAAATCTCTAAAATTATATGTGTAGCCATTTTCTCATATCCTCAAAAGTATGATTAGCTTTAATATTTGCTGTTAGATCTTCAAGGTGTCACACAAAAGGTAGATATTGAATTTAAGAGAGCCAGTCATGCAAAAAAAAAGTGCAGTCAACTATTAATAATTGCTGACACGTAATCATTTTACTTCTTGTCAGCAATATTTCCCTTTTATTTGGTACCATTATGCAAGCATATCAGTTTGCTATTGTTCATCTCCATCTTCCATCTGCCAGTCTGTCTGTGTTGATAGGCTAATAGAAAAGGCACCAGGAGGCCATGGAAATGTTAAATTTATATTATTTTAAATATTTTAAACTCTCAATATTTTCCACAAGTCCAGTCGTCAGATACCTGCTCAGTCTTTTACTTACAGTCATGGTGAACCATATTTTTTGCCACCTCATTCACACATTCAACATTCACAGCCCTCAACTGAAGAAACTGATAGCATCTACATCATTTCAAGGACAGACAATAACACCCACTAGCCAAGTCTTGTTACATGAATACATAGCGGAAAGGTTTCCAGCAACATTATTCCAGGATTGAATTCCCAAGGACAAGGGGAGGGGGATTGAAACGGAGGGGTAGGTGCAGAACCGATGTGTTTCTCAGGTTTGGTGTGGTGAGAATAACATAAAATATTTAGAAACAGCAGCAAATTATGAAAAGACTATAACCTTGTATGTGTTCTGAGTGTACCTGTATATGCAAACACATCGGCACCCTTGCAAGTGACAGATATGTCATATAGTGTGTGAAAGTAGATCAGAATTACAACATATATTAGATCTTAAAAAGCAAGATCCCATTGGCTACTGATCTTGCTATAGGCAATGAGGTTGGACATGTAAATTGCATGGCCTCTTCACTCCTGGGGGTAAAATTACTCCTCATTGCTCACTGCACCCTGTATAATAAGCCACTGGATTCTCCTTGTTTAAGAGTTTGGGGGGATAGCTGTCAATCAAATCAAAGCCAGACAGAATACATTTAGTTACACTACATTGCAACATCTAAGAGACACTAAAAAGACACATTTCACAAAAAAGGATCAGATTTTCACCAATATATATATATCCAAATTGACCATTTTGACTTAAACATTCATACTGTATAATGACAGTAATGCTGAACCAAATCTAAGGTTAGGAAGTTATTTCTGTTCAGCTGTAATCATGTTTCATTAGAAAACTTATTTGACTTGAGTAATAGGTTGGAGGAAGATTACAGTTTTTCTCAATTGCTTAAACACTATAAGCAGGCTTTTGAACTAAAATTTCAAAACCACAACTCCATTTTTCAAAAAGCCCACCCATTTCAAAAATCTACACAGAAATCCCTTCATTTCTCATTGTCTGCACGATGGGGTCATTCAGAAAGCACTAACATGCAATATTGTTCACTCAAGTCAGCACAGGGTGAGCTCAATTAGCCCACAGCTACCCAGGCGGAAAGGATTCATAATTGATAACACACCAATCAGAACCTTCAATGGATAAAAGGGCCAGAGTCAATTCATTTAGTTTAGGAACAATGGATGCAGAGAATTGTGAAGGAAGAGGTAGAGGACACCAGAGAGGAGAAGGAGAAGGAGGACGAGGACGAGCAGTTTGAAGCGGAGTATGAGGTGAAGCAAGAGGAACAGTAGGAGTTGGAGGAGGAGATGGGATAGGAGGAAGATGAAGAGCAGGAGGAGGGAGAAGGAGGTGAAGTACAAGGTGGAGGAGGTAAACGGAGGAGGAGGAGGAGGAGGAGGAGGAGGAGGTGGAGAACAAGGTGGAGAACGAGAATCTCTGGCCTGTCCCAGACCAAAGGCAGGACGCTGGGGCAGAATAATTTGTTGTTTGGTGTGTTGTGTTGTGCAGCACACTAAGGAATAAAAATGTGCAAATGTTTACATTTGTTATTTCTTTTGTGTTCATCATGTGAAAAGGTTTTTGAGGGGGAGAATCACAAGCAACATAAGTAATAACCAGTTTTTGTAGTATTGAGTTTTTGAGGGCTTGCATGTCATATCTGAGGGCAAAGCCTGTTTTTTCAGCAAGATTGAATGGTTTTGAGTGGAGAGCTTCATTTTGACCTGAAAATAGCATATTTGGGGAATTGGGTGAGAAGTTGTGGATTTGTGTTAAGATCTTTGAAAAAAAGATGCATAATTATAAGAAATGTGTTTAAGCAATGGAGAAAAACTCGAAAAACTCAAAAAAAAAAAAAAAAAAAGACTCGTGAGATCTTCAAGTGGAGACACCCACCCAGGGGTTATGAATGGTATTGCATCTCCAGTAGAGCACTTTGTTGTTCTCATTACAATCTAAAAAGACATTACAGAGACAGTGCATGGCTGCTAATGGGTTGAAAGATGACCACCTTTACGGTCACATAAAAATGTTTTTATGGTTTGCTCAATTCAAATTTTGAAACGCATGTACTATCCTTAAGTAATTCAATTTCCTGCTATTTTATACGTGTACTGTTTGTGTTCTACTTTTATTTACAGCCATAAATACTTACCAAAGGTTTTGCAAGTAGTTTAAATTATAGCTACATTTGGTGAGAATACCTTTCTACTTTTACTTTAGTAAGATTTAGACTTTTTAAGTAACAGAAAGGATCCTTCTTCTACCACTGTCCCTACTTCCTCAGAATAATCCACGACAGCATTGTGAACAGTTTTCATTGGAACAATTTTTTTTACTAATAAAAACGTGGTTCATGAATCTGTTGCTTTAACCTGAAGGCTTAACCCACAAATGCTGACATATTGTGTTTTTGGCTGGCTCACCTTGACACAGCAGAGAAGACTGCATGCACTGGCACCACCTTATCAGGATCGGGGGACAGAATCAGATAGACAGTCCAGTCTCACAGCATAGGGAGCTCAGCCAGACTCCTCTTACATCAGATACATGCAAAGCTGCATGCTGTCCCTTAAGGAAACAAAATGTAATTGTGCAGACTATAATTATCATGGCTTATGGAGACAGTGTTGTTTTTCATGCTCTTAAGGACAGGAGTCAGATTTCATCTAGAGCAGGCAGAAGAAGGCACAACAAGCAGAGACAGAAGCTACTGTTCAGTTTGAGAACAGTGACAACTGATAAAGGTGATGATTATTTTACTGACCAGTACATGTATGGATAAGGACAAAAGAAAAGAACGTGTGTAAAACTGCTGAACTCCTGGGAACAATAACCCTAAGCCTTCAAAGCTGATTTATAAGGACGGTGTAGACATCTTATGAAAGCTTCTGTACCCTTTACATTTTTAGTTTGAAGGGAATGAAAGAAACACTCTTTTCATAAGTGTGTAAACATCTTCGTCCTTTCAAAATGGCAAGCATATTTTGTCTTCACTTGGAAAGAGCCATAGTTTAATTGCACATTAACCCAAATGGAGTGTCTGCCTATCTCGTCCCTAAAAACCTGTCTTGTCGAAAGTGATGCTAACTTTAAAGGAACCATTCGAGTTGCCTGTCCTTGATATTCATGGCAAAGAGTAAAAAAAAAAATCTAGACAAGCAGTGTGAAAATAAACACCACAGTTAAACCTGACTTATTACAGTTTTTCCCAATTGCTTGAACTCTATAAGCTATTGAAATAAAATTTTTCAAAAAGCCCACCCATTTTCCTAAACTCTACACACAAATCCCTTCATTTCTCATTGCCTGCACCATGTGGTCATTCAGAAACCACTGACATTCAATACTGTTCACTCAAGTCAGCACAGCTTGGGCTCAATTAGCACACAGCTACCCAGGTGAAAACACAGTCAAAATTGATAACACACCAATCAGAAACTTCAATAGATAAAAGGGCCGGAGTCACTTCATTCAGTTTTGGAACAATGGATGCAGAGAAATGTGAAGGAAGAGGTAGAGGACACCAGAGAGGAGAAGGAGGAAGAGGAGAAAGACATGAAGGAAGAGGAACAGTATAGGAGGAGAAGGAGGTGGAGGATGAGAATCTCTGGCCTGTCCCAGACCAAAGGCAGGACACTGGGGCAGAATAATTTGTTGTTTGGTGTGTTGTATTGTACAGCACACTAAGGAATAAAAAATTTATTATTATTTCTTTTGTGTTCATCATGTGAAAAGGTTTGAGGCCACACGTGACATTGCTAATAATCAGTTTTTGTAGTGTTTTGAATTTATCTCACCAATGTGTAAGACTGTGTTGTAGTGTGTGTGTTTTTGAGGGCTTGTGTGTCATGTCTGAGGGCAAAGTTTGGTTTTTCAGCAACACTGAATGGTTTTTAGTGGAGAGCTTCATTTTGACCTGAAAATAGGTTGTTTGGGGTCTTGGGTGAGAAGTTGTGGATTTGTTTTTAGAGTTTCAAGAAAAAGGGGCATAATTTCAAAATAGGATTGAATAACTGTAAAACACATGATGAATATGAGCAGTGAAAATGTTGTTTTGTCTTGGTAAGAACATACTTACGACACTGATAGTGTTTTTGTTGTGCAACCTTAAGTGTCAGCAGTGGTGGACAGTAACTAAGTCCATTTGAGGTAGGTACATGTACTTTACTTAAATTTTATCTTTTCATGCCACTTTCTACTTCTAGTCCACAACATCCAAGGGAAATATTGTAATTTTTACTTGACTACATTTGAATAACAGCTATGAGCTAAGAGTTTCTAAAATATATTTTTTTAACTACCCAACAGACAGTTGGCAGAAAAACTGTTGAGGTTTGGACTGTTGTTTTTTTTTTTTTTTTTTACAAACAATCAATCAATTAATGGAGAAAATAATTGGCAGATGAATTCATAATGAAAATAATTATTTGTTGCAGTCCGATACAAAATAGTTCAAAATGAGCTCCAACTACAGCAATAAAATGCTGCTTTCACATTAATGCATGAGTAACAATAATCTCATGATGTAATATATACTAGTATAACAGTCTCAGGGGACATTTTTCTGCATTGAGTACTTTTACTTTCAATACTTTTGATACATTTTCCTGATTAAACATACTTTTACTTAGGCTAAGTAACATTTTCAATGCAGTACTTTGCAATGCTTGTACCACAGGATTTTTACAGGGAGGTATTACTGCTTTTTCTTAAATAAAGGATCTGAATACTTCATCCACAAATGAGTATCAGCGAGGATGTAACTAAATCACCTTCCATTTCAAAGCTTACATGTAACTCCTGATTATGCCAATAGATGGCAATACAGGGTCAAACTGAAAACGTTCCATACTGTGTGGGGGATTTTTGGAAAATAAGAAGATACAATGAATCTCCCTTGTTAATTACTATACAAGGTTCTTTGGGAACGATCTTTGATTGTTGCATACTGTACAAAAGCCTCTAATAAAGGTTTGAGTTCAAGGGATATTTTGCATAAAAAAGACAACCTAAACCACAACACAAGGAATAAAGGCAACACAGACAGAAGCAATAGAATATGCAGCACACTTATAAACTTAAAAGAAAATGAACAGCAGCACTGAGGTAAAGAAAAATAAAATCTACAACTGATGTTTTCATAACTTTGTCACATCCCAATCATCAACCACACATTGGGAAAAGTGTGTCTGCTGTCACACCCCATCATCCCATCAAAAAGATCAGGATTCCTGAAGTGCAGAGGTGAGGTTGTAACTCAACAGGCACAAGGACCCAACATCCTCTGACTGGGCTGCTCAGCCTGCAGGTTGTGTCCTGGGGTATTTATCCAAAGTGGAGTACAATCTTGTGCGCAAGAAGTGAACATGGAGAAGCACTGGTCGGCAGTTTGTGCTCTGATTTTTACACTTGGTGCATTTCTGCACTTTAACATAGTATTTGCTGCGGAAGCTGGCAATTTAACAGGTACGTTTGTTTTGACTGAGATGGTAGCCTAATAGTAACAGTAATCTGCCAATTTACTTTTGATTTATGATTGAGATTCAGAGATTCTTCCAAAGCTGCCCACCTTAATATTGTCCCATCACATAAGGGGTGTGTGTGTGATGAAGACTGTCCTGCAGATCACAAATGCTGTGTCTTTGACTGTGGAGCTGTCTGTGTCCCACCTGCTTTCAGTACGAGTCACAATGTTTGACTTTTGTGTGCAGCTGTTTAAGCTTTGGTTAAATCTTCTCATTGACTGAACTGACGTGGAACTCAAGACAGAGAGTTCTTGAAATCAAAAGCTGATGTTTTCCAGAGTTGTCTTTTAGCCCTCTTTCTTTATATGATTTTCTCTATTCCCTTCAGCTAAGCCAGGAGTGTGTCCTCCCAAGCAAGGGGACCTCGGGCTGTGTGCTGAATTTTGCTCTAATGACAGTGACTGCGCCAAAAATGAGAAGTGCTGCTCAAATGGATGTGGACATCAGTGCATGACACCTTACACAGGTGAAGCTGAAGGTGGGTTGAAAGTCCCCTTGATGTTGTCATGTATTAAAGTTTTCTCAATTTATCCGTTGTTCAACTACCTTCTCTGCTACTGTGAAATTTGTGCTATTGTCTGAGTGAAAGTGTGCCACACGTCCTCTTCAGCATATGAATCAACGAATGATGCAAGAGTATGTGTCCAATGAGTGTGTGTCCACTTCTAAATGAACTGCTCTGCTGGCCATGCATGTAAATAATGTGTTTTTGGTTGTTTTTTTTTTTGATAACCCCATAACGTTTCACATAAGAACGTCCTTGTTTTACCTCAATGGGTCCAAAACTGATCCACTCCCACATTAGTGAAGTGAGGCAAGACTGGAGTAATTCTTTCTTTCTGGAGATCAGCCATTTTTTGATTACACATTTTTCCTTTGTGACACTTGCAAAAAGCACAACTTCACAAGATGTTCCTTGCTGCTGCAATGGCATGACTGATCCAGTATTTTTCTCTCAATTTGGAGAGGATGTAATTTCTCCCGCCATGCCTCATCTGTTCATGAACATTTTTAAGAAATAACATGGAAATGTGCTGATCTTTACACAGGATCACTGGGTGTTTGCTCTCTTCGGGCATTGCAGTCCTGGACAATCTTCCACCTACTCTTAACCATCCATCTTCTAGAACAGGATTCAGTTAGTAGACAGGGCTACTCCTTTTTACAAGTTTCCCTGTCCTTAGTGCACAAATCTCATTGTCAAATCTTTCCCTCTGACAGAACTGAATGATAGCATTTTCTGCTGCTAATAGATCCTCAGTTGATAGATTTTCTCGTCCCAATGTTCCAATGATGTTTTCCACAGTTTTCTTTTAGCCATCTTTGTTTATATGAATTTCTCTTTTCCATTTAGCTAAGCCAGGAGTGTATCCTCCCAAGCAACGGGGCTTCCGGCTGTGTGTTGAACTTTGCTCTAATGACAGTGACTGCCCCAAAAATGAAAAGTGCTGCTGAAATGGATGTGGACATCAGTGCATGGCACTGTACACAGGTCAGTTATAAACAAAGTGGTAAAATCCCTCAAATACCACTCCAATAGTGTTTGTATAACCATTTGACATTTTCTTTGTTATCGTACCTCTACAACTGAGTGTGTTTTTGCGTTTGGTGTGTCAGTGAAGCGGAGCCGCTATGCTCTGCCCACAGGGACCCCCATGTGTGCGGAGTACTGCTATCATGATGGTCATGGTGTTGGCGCACATTTTAGTTGTTTCGCATGCGTGCTGTTTCCTTGTGACTTAAAATAATAAAATAAGGCAAAATAATAAATGTTCGAAAGTTTGAACTTAAAGTGGGATATGCCAACCCATTAATTAACATAACGAAAAAATAAACATTTCTTCAACAATAAATTTAACTGAAGTCAGTCCACATAATTACACAGAACTGAATGATAGCGTTTTCTGCTGCTAATAGATCCTCAGTTGATACATTTTCTCGTCCCAACAATTTCTGGCTTCCAACATTTACTTGTCAACATAACGAAGATCAGCTGTTGCAAACATCACAAGTTGCTTACTGCTTTGACTCATCTCCAATAGAGCCTTCTTGACCTTGAGTAACCATGCAACTGCAACCTTCAACCTTTTCCAATCAGAGTAATATGTGATGAGTCGATCAATTGCACTATCCTCTTCAGTAGTTATTGTGTTTGTAGAGATCTCTGTTTGACCTCTGGATCATCCTCTTCCACTGTGGACTCTGTATCCATGTTTCTCTTGCCTTACACTGGAACTGATAACCACGTCTTGCTGTTCAGAAGCTTCTGGACTGTCAGTCTTCTAGATGCATCATCTGCTGCATTTTGCGATGTGTGAACACAGCGCCACTGTGCTGGGTCTGAAGCTTCCCTTATGACAGCTATTCTGTTGGCCACAAATGTTTGAAATCTTTTGTTTACATTGCTGATGTACTTCAAGACTGTGCTACTATCAGTCCAGAAACAGGATCCTGGCAAAGAAAGCTGTAACTCTGATTCTACAGCCAAAACAGAAGCACTGAGTTCCATACGAGGGGTGTTTACGGTTTTAAGAGGTGCAACCCTTGCCTTTCCGAAGAGAAAGGAAACATGTACATGACCTGGTTTGTTCTGTAACCTCAGATACGTTACCGTAAAAGAAAATGAACAGCAGCACTGAGGTAAAGAAACCTGATCAATAAAATCTACAACTGATATTTTCATAACTTTGTCACAACACAATCATTGAGCACACTTTGGGAAAAGTGTGTCTGCTGTCACACCCCATCATCCCATCAAAAAGATCAGGATCCCTGAAGTGCAGCGGTGAGGTTGTAACTCAACAGGCACAAGGACCCAACATCCTCTGACTGGGCTGCTCAGCCTGCAGGTTGTGTCCTGGGGTATTTATCCAAAGTGGAGTACAATCTTGTGCGCAAGAAGTGAACATGGAGAAGCACTGGTCGGCAGTTTGTGCTCTGATTTTTACACTTGGTGCATTTCTGCACTTTAACATAGTATTTGCTGCGGAAGCTGGCAATTTAACAGGTACGTTTGTTTTGACTGAGATGGTAGCCTAATAGTAACAGTAATCTGCCAAAAATAAAGTGCATGTTTTTTTTCATTCTAGAAAACCTTTGTTAGCTATCCTAGTTATCACAGCTTGAACTGTCTCCTTCTCTGCTTCACTGCCTCTTTCTCTCAGTGATCCTTCCAAAGCCAGGCCACTGCCCACGTCTCCTTAATGTTGTCCCATCACATAAGGGGTGTGTGTGTGATGAAGACTGTCCTGCAGATCACAAATGCTGTGTCTTTGACTGTGGAGCTGTCTGTGTCCCACCTGCTTTCAGTAGGAGCCACAGTGTTTGACTCTTTCTTAAGTGTGCAGCTGTTGCTTAAATCTTCTCAGTGACTGAACTGACGTGGAACTCAAAAGAGTCCTTCAAATCAAAAGCTGATGTTTTCCAGAGTTTTCTCTTAGCCCTCTTTGTTTATATGATTTTCTCTTTTCCCTTCAGCTAAGCCAGGAGTGTGTCCTCGCAGGCAATGGGGCGCCGGGCTGTGTGCTGAATTTTGCTCTAATGACAGTGACTGCCCCCAAAATGAGAAGTGCTGCTCAAATGGATGTGGACATCAGTGCATGACACCATACACAGGTCAGTAATAAACAAACTGGTAAAACCTCTTTAGATACCGCTCAAGTAGTGTTTGTGTGATCATTTGACATTTTCTTTGTAATCGGACATCTTTAACTAATTATGTTTTTGTGTGTTAGTGAAGCGGGGCCGCTGTCCTCTGCCCACCGGGACCCCCATGTGTGCGGAGTACTGCTATCATGATGGTCAGTGTCCAGGAGAACAGAAGTGCTGCAAGACAACCTGCGGCCATGCCTGCAGCGAGCCCTGCTGATTGGATAGCCAGCGACTCAGCCACATGCGTGCACTTGCTTGCTTTCTTTCATGCACCAACACAGAAAATGTAATGAGAGATGAGAAATGTTATCATGATCAATTTTTCTAGCTTTTCAACTACATAGCAGCACAATTGACACACACAGCGTAGTCACACAGTCAGGAGAAAAATAGTTGGTAGGGTGCCACTAGGGTGCTACATAAGACCTTAAATATGTTTGTATTACAACTTGAGTTTACAAGTAACCTTACATTTTGGTCAAGTAACAGTATTTTTGTATGAGTAGTAATACTGTATATTCTAGTATCTGCTATGTATTCTAATTTGAAAAGTACTGTACTTTTTGAGTTTGAAGCTATGGTGCAATTTGTATTTCTTCATATTTAAACAAATAAATGTTTGTAGAACCTAGAAATGTGTTATGTATTCATCACCATGCTGGTCTGGAGTTTCACAGGTCTCTTTTTTTTAATGGGCTATTTAGGCAAGAGGTTGACTGAAAAAACAACAACAAATGATGATATATACAAAGAATGGAAAGTGGTTACTGGCAGAAAACAGCACTATCTAAAGAGGTGTCCAAGAACGTCTGCTGCTAAAAAGTGTACTTGTCTAGCTAATCACAAACATATGTGCTAAATAAAGTCACATATCCTTGAAAACAGCCTCTGAAGGCTGAGCCAGCAAAGCTATGTTCTCCGGGTCTGTTCGTCTTCTTGCTTGGAGATAACAGTTTGCAGCTGACCAGATCTGAACAACATTTACGCGGAATGCTGCTTTTCCCTTTGTTTTTGTTCCATGCTGTTGCCAAACGTGCAGGGGTGAGAATTACTGACCGGCCAAACAGAGAGACGTCTGTGTCCGTTCTCTCTGAGTCTGCCAGAAGTGGGGCCAAGTTTGTTTACACAAAAATGTGGACACTCGGTGAGAAGTAATACAGGTCCGGCTCTGCTGCAGTTTACAACGCTGTACCTTCTTTCATAGCAAGTGCTTTAAGTAAAATGACAAATATATTTGTCAGTTTATTGAAAAGGCAATAAAGGGCATTTTAAGTTATATATATGCACACACACACGCATACAAACACACAAGACACTTTTTCTTACAGCAACTGAAGAATAGACTAGGCAGACAGCATTCAAGGGGATACTGTTGTTATTGGTAAAAAATATATAAAACAAATGTATGGTAGTATTTTGGTGTGGTCATTTCCATATTTCTATTCACTATAAGACACACTGAAACTGCATTGAACTGATGAGTATATAAGTTATCAACCTGACAAACTAAATGCAATAAATGCATTTCTTATGAAGAGATCTTATGATGTGAGCTGCAAACATTTAACATTCAAGCATGCATCCAACAACTGAGTGTCATATGAAAGTTGGGTAAGAGGGCTGTTCCATTTCTATAGAAAAAGTAGTTCCATGATTTTTGCAAGCATGTGGTAAAATATATTAAAACAACTATAAAATGCGTGTCAGATAATCCAAAGGAATGAGGAACTATTAAATAAAGAGGATATACTTTAGGATGTTCCATAGTTACCCTTTCACAGGGTTTCAATTTATGGATGGGCATGAAGGCAGAGTTTTTTGATATCCTATCATAACTGAGGTTGTTTTTGACATTTTGAGAGACTAAGTATGACTAAAATGTCATTTTATGACATTGTTCCTGGCAGGGAGATAGCAAAGAACAGGTCAGGAACACAGTGTGAGAACAAAGTGACCGTCCTTTGTTTATCTGACCTCGGAAACTTTGTAAGGCCACAAGTCTTATTGTAGAAGCATCGTTTGTTTCCTCACAGTAACAAACTTCTTCAGAGACCCTGTGGCCTATATTATGATGTAGTGGAGTTATGGCTTCAAACATTCAAAGAACAAAAACAGTCAAACCAAAAAACTCTGATGCAGTTGCCATTGCAGCATACAGCACAGTAAAAGTATGGTTCTTTCTACTTGTTAGACAAAATTTTTCCAAGTAGACAAACTGTTCACATTTCCTTGTCCTTAGCCGGCAGGAAATTATCCCGAATACATTGATACTCAAAATAATTATTTGTCTTCTTCCATTTGAAAAGAAAACCTTCAAGTTTTAAAAACATTCATACCAGTGCTCGACTCTGTGCTTTCCTGAATATCACATGTTTACCAGTGGTTTCACCAAAAAGGAAAACTTCCTTTCTAAAGAGTAGTGGTTGGCATTCGTGGCCAGCCTCAGAGTGGAGGCACGCCCCTCATTTTGCGGATGATGTTGGCTATCCGCTTGGCCAGTCCTGGGCTGGGCTCTTCTATCTGGAAACTCCGGGTCAGTAGGTTGTAGAGAGAGCCGTAGCCGACGGCCACCACAGTGCAGGTCAGACAGATGACATTATAAGGCATGCTGAAGTCTGGAGTTGGCAGGTTGACCAGCAGAGGCTCCGTGTATACGCGCACAAAGTAGCTGGACTCCTCTTTACAGGGAAAGCTGCAGGGAGAGGAGGAATTCTGCTTATTTGACTTTCCAAACGAATGCGTTTCTCTACAGGAGCTCAAACAACACATGAATAAGTAGCAGCAACAAGCTTTTCCCACAGAAAAGAAACAACTCTATACTTACAAGCTGCTGAAAAGTGGGCGGTCTTGAGTGCTGTTCGTATCCATGGCGACAATGCTTGGTACAAGAGAGCTGATTACGGAAGACCTAAATGTTAAAGAAACAGATTTTAGAATAAAATCCTAAAAATAAATGCAAAACCAATAAAACAAAACCGTTCATCGTTTTTCAAACCATCCGCTCTTATACCCCTCAAAAATCATACAACGCCTAAAACTTTGGAAGGGACACGAGGGTGGAAGGGACCACCTTCTTTCAGCAACCTCTGGAAACAGCAACTCTATGTGCGTACCCAACATAGAATCCGTGGTTGGGATCAGGGGTGTATTCAGTCCACTTGAGCAGAGCCCTCTCAAACTGCACTGTGACCTCAGTGACGGAATTGGGAGGAAGCTGGACCAGCATCTCCAGCAGGTGTGGCCTCACACGGTCCTTAGAAGGCTGGTAGTGGATGTAGCCTGGTGGAGGAAGAAAAACATGAGTGACCACTGATACACTGTTTTAATGTTTATCCATAGCCATTGTAGTTTTAGTAACTGGGATATATGAAAGATACAATGTGCCAACACTCATACTAATAATTTCATATAACCTAAATGCAATGTTTTGGAAAAAAAACCCAGCACCAAAAAAAAGACTTCTACAACAGCTTTCTTGAAAATATGACTCATGTTCTCCCCCTTCTGGTGAAAAGACGCATCTGCATGGAATTATATGAATCAATAATTCCTGTAAGGAAACTGTAACACATGTAACATCATAAACAATGAAAACACATTCATCAATAAGTCAGCAAAATAATATATGTTAGTAGTAGTACATTATTTTTCCTTTCCTAAAAATTTCAATATTTTCAATAATTAAATTATAAATATTTATAATTTAATAATTATTATTTTCACAGGTGCTCTGAGCAGTTCCACTTTCCATACAATGTTGAATGCAAACACTGAGAATCAGCCTCTTCTTGTCTTCAAAGCAGCATTTGTCACTGGTTAAAATAACTGCAAGGCAAACTTATAATGAAATTGTTGACCCTTTACTTGCAGTTAAAATGTTAAAATCTTGCGCAGAAACTTGCTGCTTTTCACTCGTAACTCCCTTACTTCACTGACGCTTGTATGTTGTTCCTCAAATGTAAGTCACCTTAGATAAAAGCGTCAATGATAAAAGCCATATGACTAAATGTAATGTAAATGGACAAAGCCATGCTTCTGTTCTCCACTGTTACTTCACTGAAAACAAACTTGGTGTGAGTGGGAGATTTTTGGAAAGACATTTCTCCTGATGATGTTTTAAAAAGATTTGGGGGGGGGGGGTAAAGGTGCTCTTGTGCATATAATCCTGATATACATGTACAGTACAAGTTATGTCTCTAACTTTTTGGATCACATAAAAAAGCTCTGGTTGATTTACTTAAAGTCCCCGAGACCCTGTACGCAGGATAAGCTGTTGACGATGGATGGATGGATGGATTTACTTAAAGTAACTAATGAAAATAGTTAACGCAAGTGTTCACTGCCTGTACACAGAAATGTTACATTGTCTCATTTCACTAAAAGTCCTGTGTAAAGCTGATCTAATTTCTATAATCTAGAAAAGTAACTAGATGTGTCATTCATAGATAAACTGTTCCTTTTGTATTTGTTAATTTTGGGCCCTGATTAATATTTTGTGCACACAAACACACACATCCTTCTCTGCTTTCTACAGTGACTCACTGGGCTTGTTGTCCTTTCCCTTGCTCTTGACGGTGAGCGTGTGGATGTAGAGACGAAGATACCAAGGCACAGAGTCTAGCAGCAGCACAGGGAAAGACCTGTACGGGTGGTTGTTGTACATCAGCGTGTGAATCTCTCCTGTCTGCAGCCCGTAACCAGCCACATAACGCTCAGCGTGGAGCAGGGGACGCAGCATGTCACCTGCAGGCGGGGAGTTTGAGACAGAGAGGTTTAATGGTGAACCTTGTGGGATGATCTGTTATTGACCTCTAGGAACAAATAGGATCAGTGTCGCTTTGGTACAAAATACAAAGATCTAAAATATTTTGTGTGTTTTTATGTGAAAACAGTCACACATGTTGCAATCTGAAAGTGACTTCAGATGCTGCATGTTGAGGACTTTCGGTTCCAGAACAGAGAACAGTTTGCAAAGGAATAGACTGCACATTCATTGGCCAAAAACCTGCACAATTACTGAATAATGTCAAAGGAAACTTAAAATTAGTCTTGATGATTATAAGGCAGACAACTCTGAGAAAAGAAGAACAGCAGATACAACCGTGAGAGAAAATGAACAATCTGCACACAAATGCGGCTGACACATTTTTGTTTATTCCCTTATAGTCTTTTTTGCATTGAATAATTAAGACTACTGTAAGGCAAGGCAAGGCAAGTTTATTTGTATAGCACATTTTAACAACAAGGTAATTGTATGTTAAGCCTCATCCACAAAGCTGTGTGCTATGCTCTGCTGTTCTCACTTACCCTCGCTGGATTTCCAGCGGATCAGCAGGTTGAGGGAGCGCACAGTGCCAAAGGTGATTTGTTGGGTCAGATCGTAAACAGAGAAGGTTCGTCTGTCCCCCAGCACCACTGCCTGGCTCAGCAGGGGAGTGGCCGGGCTCACTTCAAACTGCTCCCCCTGCAAAATGATATCCAATTTCTCTTAGTCAAAACTATTGCACATCTCCATACAAAAAAAAGGTATGTTTACACACAGTGTACTCACTATAACACATTGTGTATATCACTGAGGTCTAACAAATGTTCTGAATGCATTTCCTTTCTCATTTTAAATGTTTACTTGCGAGCAGACTTCTTCTTCACCGCCTTTGTTTGCACATTGAAGGATCCCTTGTGCTTATGCACAAGATTAACAAAACGGGGACCAGCTCATAAATAAACAGCTCCACAAATTGCCATTAAAATAACTCCACCTTGATGCTTTTCTGACTTTTCTTTTCAATAAAACTAATCCTCTTTTGCTTTCTGGGAAGTTTGCAGTAAGGGAAATGACTGAACGACAGCATATAATGCGGGAATCAGACCTGAGGGTTGTCTGTGACGTCGATGTAGATTTTACTGGAGGAGGCCAGCGGACAAGATTCAGTCAGGGTCCGAGAGAACATCTTAAACAGAGACCACTCTGAAAAAACAAACAGCTTAAGTTAACTAAGGCCAGCAAGGCGTGTTTTCTTCTACTTCCAAACACAACAAAGCTCAGAAACTCTGAACTCAAACGTGGGAAGAACAGAAGAATGTGCTTTTTCGCACCTCGTTTGCCCTGCGAAGACGTATGCAGGTCAAAGACCACATTGAGCGTCTGTCTCAGCTCCCAGGATGTGGTTTTGCACTTCCAGTCCTGACACACGGGTCTGATGTGCACTGCCTGGGAATGAAAGCTGCTGTGGAAGAGCTTCTCGGACTTCAACAGGACAGCGAGACCAGCCTGCAAGTGCAACACGACCACAGAAACAGACCAAGAAATTGAGTTAGCTGCAGACGGAGAATTTCTGCCTCATATGAGGTGTTCCGAAACGTAAGATCATGGATGTCAGTCATGGGCATCATACAAAGAAGCACACATGGAATTTTGTGTTCTGCTGTGCTTTTTGAAAGAGACACACACACACCTTGGATGCACATGGCAGGAGTTTCTTCCAGGGTGTCAAATTCTCAGTGCAAACAATCTCTCGTGGGAGGGTGGCATAGCGAAGGAAGTGGTGGTCCGTCACTTAAAGTTCAACACAAAAGATAGATTCAGTCTGTATGTAATGGAATGTGCAGAATCTGCAGCAGCACAGGTTGTAAGAGTTTAAGGTGTCTAATTACACTATAATACAGGTTTTTATACAGCCTCATCACTAGAGAGCTTTACAAAATGGAAAGGGAGATTAAAAGACCCTCTCTGTACCGTTGCCTATACCCAGCGGTTTGAATGACGCACTGGGCTGAACAGTGTTGGTGGAGTCAATGAAGTTCAGTGAAGCGCAGAAGATCCCAGACAAAACATTCGTCAGTTCCTTCCATGTGCCATCCACACTAAAAAGGGCAGAACATTTTACATTTTTCAAATACACATTTGTCACCTTCAAAATCATTCATTCAGTCATTTTCACTCAGCTTTGTTCCTGTCAAATATTAATTATAAACATCAACCTTCATCTTCACTATATTCTTTAGGGTTCTTGCAGTTTATGTTCAGAATGCTAATGTGCTATATATTTTTATATTATTTTAATTTATTTTCCCCATTTCAATAACTGATGAAAAATACTTCCTACATACAGAATAGTTAATTAACATTTCCCTGTGCCAGACCTAATGGTGATTTCCAAAGACACTGTGAATGTTTCTCCAGCCAATAATTGAATTGCACAATAAAAATGACTTTCTGCACATGCCCCTGGTTTATAAAAAAAGTCTACCAGGCAGAGAAATAAGTTTGTCTTGTGTTATTCTCCCTGTGATTAAGGGATTCACCTTTAGATT
>NC_060157.1:21120064-21203299 GCF_021292245.1 Micropterus dolomieu | reverse complement strand
AAGGCCAGCAAGGCGTGTTTTCTTCTACTTCCAAACACAACAAAGCTCAGAAACTCTGAACTCAAACGTGGGAAGAACAGAAGAATGTGCTTTTTCGCACCTCGTTTGCCCTGCGAAGACGTATGCAGGTCAAAGACCACATTGAGCGTCTGTCTCAGCTCCCAGGATGTGGTTTTGCACTTCCAGTCCTGACACACGGGTCTGATGTGCACTGCCTGGGAATGAAAGCTGCTGTGGAAGAGCTTCTCGGACTTCAACAGGACAGCGAGACCAGCCTGCAAGTGCAACACGACCACAGAAACAGACCAAGAAATTGAGTTAGCTGCAGACGGAGAATTTCTGCCTCATATGAGGTGTTCCGAAACGTAAGATCATGGATGTCAGTCATGGGCATCATACAAAGAAGCACACATGGAATTTTGTGTTCTGCTGTGCTTTTTGAAAGAGACACACACACACCTTGGATGCACATGGCAGGAGTTTCTTCCAGGGTGTCAAATTCTCAGTGCAAACAATCTCTCGTGGGAGGGTGGCATAGCGAAGGAAGTGGTGGTCCGTCACTTAAAGTTCAACACAAAAGATAGATTCAGTCTGTATGTAATGGAATGTGCAGAATCTGCAGCAGCACAGGTTGTAAGAGTTTAAGGTGTCTAATTACACTATAATACAGGTTTTTATACAGCCTCATCACTAGAGAGCTTTACAAAATGGAAAGGGAGATTAAAAGACCCTCTCTGTACCGTTGCCTATACCCAGCGGTTTGAATGACGCACTGGGCTGAACAGTGTTGGTGGAGTCAATGAAGTTCAGTGAAGCGCAGAAGATCCCAGACAAAACATTCGTCAGTTCCTTCCATGTGCCATCCACACTAAAAAGGGCAGAACATTTTACATTTTTCAAATACACATTTGTCACCTTCAAAATCATTCATTCAGTCATTTTCACTCAGCTTTGTTCCTGTCAAATATTAATTATAAACATCAACCTTCATCTTCACTATATTCTTTAGGGTTCTTGCAGTTTATGTTCAGAATGCTAATGTGCTATATATTTTTATATTATTTTAATTTATTTTCCCCATTTCAATAACTGATGAAAAATACTTCCTACATACAGAATAGTTAATTAACATTTCCCTGTGCCAGACCTAATGGTGATTTCCAAAGACACTGTGAATGTTTCTCCAGCCAATAATTGAATTGCACAATAAAAATGACTTTCTGCACATGCCCCTGGTTTATAAAAAAAGTCTACCAGGCAGAGAAATAAGTTTGTCTTGTGTTATTCTCCCTGTGATTAAGGGATTCACCTTTAGATTCTTGCTGTTCTTTACTTTTTGGTATGGCCAGTTTTTCCCTCAGTACGCTGCCTCTAATGTGTACTGAGTAAGTTAATTATTTTTCAGTTTTCCAGTTACTATGACTTTTACCAACCTCCAGAGAACTTGCTTTCAGTCAGAGGTACACACCATGGGCATATAAAAAGATAAGCTAGTTCATGAACACTGCAGACCATGTATTTTTAGGCTACTGTCAGTGGAGAAGTCTGTATGTCTGCTTAGATGTTTTTCTTTGTATGATGATGAAAAATGGTCTGTCTAGAAAGGCTTTGAAATTTCTGTAGGACTAACACGAATCCCTGATGTTCACCACTGACACCGGTTACAGAAAGTTCAAATATTTCTGCTGTCAATCTGGCACATAACTGAGTGATGTCAACATTGTTGATATCTGGCCAGTAAACCCAAAGGATTAGGGAAAACAGAATTTGTTTTAATCCACAAAAACAGAGCACTTATTTCACCTCTTATGCTCTGCAGCCACCAGAGGGCTGTACTCACTCTGTCACAGAGTCCTGGAACCAGACCCAGAGTTCAGCACCGGGAGGGGACGGCAGGAAGGGCTGCCCCCACTGCATGGTCCTCCAGTAGCCCTGCGTGAAGGAGATGTGCAGCTCTCGCACTGAGAACTTGGAGATGACCTGGCCCAGAGACTTGGGAAATAACCGGTAGTGGGACACTGAAAAACACAATATAACAATACACAGTTTAGGGTTAGAGTGAGCCCAAGCATTGTCAAACAATGTGTATATGACTTAACAATAGAAAAAACTAGGTATTTATGGGATGTGTATCAAGCCTGTTAATCTTCTTTCACAGTTTATCAGTGCTAGACTAGTGTGAGGCTGCGGTTGTGGTTAATATAAAAAAAAGCCTGAATGAATAAACTACTTGTGTGTCCTCACTTTTATTTTCCAAAAATGTCACTATTCATTTAAAGCAATCATCAGAAACTGTGGGGCTTAATTATACAGGAACAGATACTCCATGTTGTAAAGAACAAGGTACTTGCAAGTAAATATTTTAGACTTTTCAGAAAGTCATCTCTACGCTGTTTTACTTTCTGATTGCCAGTGCATCAAGAAGTCACTTAGAAATCTGGATATTGAAGGTAACACCCAAAATATGTATGATACATTTGGACATGTTATCACTTCTTCACAACTTCCTCGGTCACTATGATAGCCAATATTTGAATGGACGGTATGGCCATAAGAAAAATTAACACGTCTAGGACATTTTAGACTCTAAAGAATGGCATGTTTAATCACTGTTAACCAGTTAGCTTACCTTTCTTTCCTCTCATGAAATCAGTTTCCCACAGGGTGCGGAACTGGAAGCTGGCATAAATATCGCCTGAGTGCAGCGGTCTGATGACCAATTCCTCCTGAAAATCATCTTTAGGCTGCGGTACTGACGGGGGGACCACGGTTTCGGGGGAAGAAGTGTCCTGTTTGTCGGTTGAAAATTCATCCGGAGTTGCCTCTTCAACCTCAGTTGCTTCCCACCGTCTCTCCTCCACCGCAGGCTGCTCGGCCGTCTGTTCCGCTGTTTCGGTGGCTGTTTGTGGATTATCGACCGCAGTGGCATGATGATCACCAGACACAGTCGTTTCTTGACAGTCTGCTACAATAAACACAGACAAACTACATATTATGAGCAGCACAGCCGAGTAGCTGCACCTCTGAGATGCCATTTTTCTTCAACGGCGATGGTTCACTTCCGCAATGACGCGTCATACGTGGAACCAGCCAATAGGCTGCTCCAACATGGATTCTTTGGCACTGACATGAACCTGCTTTGTATTAAGCGAAATGATTACATTTAAAAGATATTTCACGAGTAAATGCTAATATGGAATCATTATCTGCTTTATTCTAAGAAATTATATTAAAAAGAATGGTATTTTAATAAGTTATTTTAATGTGGATGGTAGCATAGGTCTTAATGGTGCTTTTCATGCATTTCTTGCAATTCTGATTTGGGGTTATATGCTTTTGACGTAATAACTTAATATCATAGTGTTTTTTAATGAAATGAACTGATGTGTGCATTCTTCTAATTACACAGCACGATAAAAACATAAATATCACTGATCAAAACAACTTTATAACAGCAAATATTGCCCACATCACCATTAGATCAATGTAGGTTATCCATTGTTGCATTCCGACAAATTAACCAGTTACAGGCAATGTGATACATTCTTAATTAAACTAGCCTATTAAAGTGCTTGATGGATTTAATCTGCATTCATAGCGTTTCCTGCTTAATACAAAAATAAAGCTTATAGACCTAAAATAAACGATGCAAGGGGGAGCATAACTGGATACTGGTAAAGAAACAGACCGACATAAATATTCAGTGTAAGCTTCAAAAATGTATCAGTTTGTGCAGCATGCATAGTGTGTTGAATATTTGGTCGTACTGGTGGACAGGGACGGGCATCATCGGGGGCATATTACCCCTCCCACAACCACACAGCATCGCGCGCACAGCCCAGACACACGCACGCACACGCGCCCGCACGCACACACACACACACACACACACACATACACACACACACGGAATTTCTGCTCAACCATGGCTCCCTGGTAGATGCTCAAAGCGGCTGTTGTCAGAGCGAATTAAATCTGCACTCGCTCGCTGCATTTCCTCCTGACCTTGCCTGCCACTGGTTGGGTTTTCAATATTTTATTCAGGATTCCTGTGCTCTCTCCCCAATGGCTACATCGGATGGACTAGACGGCTGTCTGCAACGAGGCAGATCTCAAAGTGACCCGAATATACTCACCGAACCGGGCATCGATTTGGCTCACGGCACAGGTAAGACAGTTCGCGTCATTGTCTGGATATTCATTTGCTATAATATAAGCAAGAGTATTTTTATGTTGCCGTTTCTTTGGGGATGCAGCGGTTTCCAAAAGGCATCCTTGCTTGCCCAGTGGGATATCAGAAAGCCAAAGGATAATTAGCGCGAAGCCTATACTTCCAACCTTGGACGTAAAATACAGACTAACACTGGATCGCGGAGCTGCAAATTGAAAATTAATGTGCCATATCAGCGTCTATGAATGGCTGCTTGCCCCTCCAGATTTGCGCCTTATAAAGACGCCTGTAGCTGGACTGTTACGGCTGCAAGTAGTATTTAGGAATTAGCGTGTAGGCCGTTTAGTGTGACAATAACGCGTGCAATATTTACAGTATATTGCCTTCTGCATGATGCCAACCTCCCAGTTCAGCGCGTATATTTATCGTCACAAAAATCCGCTTGCATTTGTGGTCCATGATGCCAGGCTGAATGTATTTGTTGTCTTACCTAAGCCACCATTATAGCCTCGTTATTCAGGAGACACATTTTTTCCCCCACCGTTAGGTTTTGGTGTGTTGTATTTTAAAAAGACTCATATCTTTTTGTATGAAGCCTATAGCTCTGACCCACACCGCCCTTCCCTCTTCTCCATACTGAACTGATCACTATTGTGATCAATGACCGGCATTGCACGTGACATAGGCTATAGGTGGAAATACCCCCAATTCAGCGCAGCCACGCGCTCACAAGAGATCGGCTCTTCACCCCGTGGATCCTGCAGGTGTGCTTTGTAACATGGAGCCCTTGTTCATCTCCTTCTGTTAGTCATCCCTCTGCATATGGAATAATGAATTGATCTTTCATTAATAAGAGAACACCAGAGAGCAGTCACGGTCTGCACTTCTCTGATAGACTCCTGCAAATACACTTCATGTGGCTCTTGTTGTGTTTGCTGTAAACAGGTCTTGAATTAACATTATACCTTCAGTGCAAATGCATGGTTTGATTTTTATGTAAGCAGGCTATTTGTGGTCACGTTGTGTGGGCTTGGGAAGAGTCATTGTTCACTCCCACACATGGTGAGTTTTACGAACATGAAGAATGCTTGACTGAATGATTCAGAAAAAAACCCACTATCATTCACCTTTCAACTACAACCTCACAAATGAGGCCCCAGTTCTTCACATCACACCTGTCTGCACTAATTAACTGGCCATAGCACATTTTTAATGGAACCTTGCTGAATTCAACCCTCCTATGGATTATTTAATTCACACATAGGTGGATGTGCTAATGTCACACTGGGTCTTTGACACACCTGAATAAACAACACAGCAGCTTGGCAGATTAGCCATGCCAGTGTTGAGAGCTAAAACTACATTCAGTATCAGCCTCTTAAATTGGAATAACCAGAATTGCATTACTGTTTAAGATGTGAATATTCTATACAAATGGAAGACAAACAGTAAGTACAGTTGTCACTGCAAGGACAATGTCAGTGTCTGGTGACCCAAAGTACACAACATCGCCCACCCCCTGTGTGTGTGGATCATCACTGCGCTAGCGTCTGGGACACCAGTCTTTGCCAAAGGATTACTTTGGCAAAGACTGCCTCCCCCCCAAACACAGTGGCCCATGCAGCTGCAGAGGCTGACACTGTATTCACCCACTCAGCACTGGAGAGAAGAGTCAATAGAGACAGCAGTTACAGTTGACCATCACAGAGAATCAGGGCAATGTTTTGTCTTGAATGAAGTTGCTGTAATCATACAGCAGGAGCCTCAGAGAAGTCAGTGTATGTCTCATTTTAAGTGTTTAGATTTGATGTTTTCTCTTATTGTTTCTATCATTTTTTATTCTGAGAGCTTGTCTTGTGGAAACAGGATGGATACACCCTCTTCGAGCTTCTGACGTATGAACAATATTTCATCGTTATTTAGGTGTATACGTCCTGTGAAAGGAGCAGCTGTATAAAAACGTGTTTAGTCAGTTTGTTCAGACAAGGGCCCTTTAGATTCTCCCACTAATAAAATGTCACTTTCACTCAAACTTCCACTTAGTCACTGCAAGAGTGTCGACCAAGGTAATGGTGTGGAGAGGACACCTTGAAGCTTTGCGGACACGGTGCGTGTCCAAGCAGGGCTCTCCCTGTGGCTTCATTCCATAAAGTAATTTAGCCTGTCCTATAGAAAGATTTGCACAGCTAGAGAAGCACTAGTGAGGAAGATTTAGACGTAGAAGTTTGGAAAGAGTTACATCCGACACATATCATAGAGAGTAGAATGGGAATAGCAGTACAAATTCAGTATAAATACACAAACACAGCGCCGAGATGGTTGCAACTAATGGTTATTTCCATCATCACTTAACTTGTTTAGCTGTTTAAAATTTGAATATTAATATTTTAGTCCATAATATGTCATCATAAGAGTACAATGCTGCACATCACAAATTCCTTAGAGCCAAAGAGGATGTCCTCAGATCGTTTTATCCAACCAACAATCCAAAACACAAAAATATTAATTTTACAAATACATGACACAGAAAAAAGCAGCATATGTTACTGCTTGAGAAGCAGGCATTTAAGCTTGCTAAATAATGAAATGAAAAAAGAAATAACCAAAGTTATTGTCAAAATACTTTCTAATCAACTATTTGATTCAACTAATAGTTTCAGCATTAATGTATGTACAAATGACCAACTACTCCTTTGGTGAAAACCCTGCATACCACTGCAAAATCACTTTTCGTGTGCTTTCTGTCTTGTGAAGTCAGCCAGCAGGGAAAATGACAGAACAGTGTCCCTTGAGCTCCCAGGAATTTGACATCTTGCTCAAGGCGACTTCAACATGGTGGGTCTTCGCTCACATAGCAGCGTAGACCCATCGGACCCAATTTGTTCGGTTATAGGACAGCGTCTCTTACCACCAGTGCTCACTGATCAGTGTTTTTTTTAGGTCTCATCCTCCTCCGCCGGTCTTACTGATACCTGGATAATCCTCTCAGATCTGACATCAGAAGAATCTCTGAGGATTGCAGGTCTAAGTGGAGCCCCCCTAATGAACAAGGAGACATATCACACCCTGAGAAAGCTGATATCGAGCCGTGGCGATGACTCACCCCAAACCAGAGCAATGCATTGTACATAATACCTCCCCTATGCTCAGGCCTTGATGAGTAAATATATAATGTGCCCCCCATTTAAAAAGGATTTGTTTAAAATGAAGAAGTAACAAAGTACTCAAATTGGCATTAGAGTCACAGGAAATCCTTACACAACAGTAATGCATAAAAAAGTACAAAACTGCACTTTGTGCACACATATTCTACCAACCAACTTAACTGATGATAAAAATATATTGGCTGTGGAAATGGTAGTGATTCGTTGACACTTTAAAGACCACTGAGAAGGTTGACTCTCATGTCCGCTAAATATGAAGCTACTGCCAAGAGACAGTTAGATTAGCTTAGCATAACCCCTTAACACAGATTGTTGCCAATTTGCACACACCTAATAATTCACACCTCTTCCTTTCAGACTGCAGCTAAGATAGCGTATGTGTTCCCCCAATGCCTGTTCGTGCATTTTCGATACGTACCAGGGAACCTTTTGCAAGCACTGGTTTCTCATTTATGCCTGTTGTCGCTAATTTGCATCATACCTACATTATACCTCAATTTATTTATTTTCTATGTTCTACAAATTAACAATTGCCCCTTAATTTAACATCAGCTTGAAAGCAAATGAAAGCAGAAATCATTTGTGAAATGTTTTTATTGTAAATAAATTCAGGCGTCAAGGGGATAAAGACTGGAAGCGGGGAGAAACAGCCAACCTGATTTCTGCCCAGTGGTAACAAAATCCGCCTACTAAAGCTCACTAATTAACACATTGTTTGTTTAAGTGAAGTAAAAACGACAGACATTATGTGCCAGACTGTTTCCTCGTCTGACCACTAACGTCCTGAAGTATCAGGTTGACTGTCAATTGGTCTTAAGGCAGGCTACCTGTTTCCGGTCCTTGTGCTAAGCTAAGTTAGCTGGCTGCAGACTGTAAATTCATACTAACCGTACAGATATAGAGTGGTATCAATCTTCCCATCTGACTTTCAGCAAGAAAGAAAATAAGCATATTTCCCAAAATGTCACACTTTGTAAAAATGTTTTGCAGTTATTAACGGACAGGCACTTAGTCATCATGTTATTGTGCCATTACAACACTATAGTCCTAAACTACCTGAACCAAAGCATGTCAAAACCACAGAGAAGAAATAATGTTATGTTACATTTCCTGTACCATTTCACTTGAGCTACCGTTGAAGATAATGTCAGAGGTTGTAAAAATTGAATTTGACTTTTGGCTGTGGATTTGTACATGCAAGAAGTGAGAATCAAAGCACAAAGCAATTGCCAATAACTGTTTTATTAGCATAGCAAGTGTTTAAGGGGAGATTTAGAATTTAAAGTGATCTTTCCAATGCAGGAAAGTCAAGTTACACTATGAATTTGCTGTGTTGCCCTGGAAAGAACATTATCTCATCAAAGGGATATTTAAAGAGGTGGTATTATGCTAATTTTCAGGTTCAAAATCTTATTTAGGAGTACCAGAACAGGTTTACATGGTTTCATTTTCAAACATGATAATTTCTCTCATACTGCACATTGTTGCAGCTCCTCTTTTCACCCTGTGTGTTGAACGTTTCGTTTTAGCATGATCTTTGTTGGGAGTTGCACATGCGCAGTTCCTAGTTAAGGACTACTATCCAATCAGAAGCAGAGTAGGGCGGGCCCTAAGAAACGGTAAACACGGCTCCGGTTTTGGGCTGGACTTTGGGCTTTTTCACTTTGCAAACCTGTTACATGCATAAAAAATATATCTCAATAAAGGGGAAAAGCCAAAAATACCACCTCTTTAAAGATTGATCTTGAGGTTGGGTGGGTATTTGATTTGAAGTGGCTCCAAAATGTGTAGCCTGTAGCACTGTTAGGTTGCAACGCAAATTAAATGTATTCTCACAAGAGCTAAAACAATTAGTCGATTAGTCAATCGCAAAAATGCCAAAAAATCACTGGTTCCAGCTTCTTAAATGTCAGGATTTGCTGCTTTTCTGTTTCATATTGCTGTAAACTGAATATCTTTGGGCTCTAGACTGTTGGGCGGACAAAACAAAATATATTAAAACACGTTCTGGGAAATTATGATTGACATTTATTAGTATTTTCTTACATTTTATTAGACAAAACAATTAATCTGTTTTTTATTAAAAATAAACAGCAGTTTAACTGGTGATAAAAACAATTGTTAGGTGCAGCCCTAATTCCTACATTACAATTTGGGATTACTATTTGCTCTCACTGGCCAAGTTCATGTGTGTCATGCAACCTTGATTAAAAAGTACATTTCCATCTCCCATGCTTTTTGAATTATCCTTTAGCTGTCATGAAGTTTATACTTCCTATTTTCAGTAGCGGAGCTGTAATTCACACCAGAGTCACGACCTGATCGTCATGGTCAACCTTAAGGGACTGTGAGTCAGGCCCCCTGTTAATATGCCTATAGCCCCAGGAGAGCTATGCATGCTCTCCTTCATGGTGCACAAAGGTCCCCACAGAGGGCAAGGAGAAACACTCTAGAGTCATCTAGAGTCTGAGAGTAGCTTCCTGTTCACCCTAACAAAACATCTGCCCTTACCATCTTGAAATGTTTACTGTTTTTTTTTATTAATCAGTTTAGTTGAGACCTTTAAAAGGAATGTGTATTTTAAAGCTGACACTTTAAGATAGTGATGCATATCTGTCAGTCCACGACTGCAAGCTTTGACCCGTTCAGTAATTTTATAGTTTACTCTACTTGGTAAGGATGAGTGATATGAATAAATTAATGTTGTTTTATAATGTAATAGTCATATATACAAATGGAAAACAAAGGAAAAATTTTAATAAATGAGTCTAAAAATATGATGCAGATACTTCTATACAGGGCATGATGAGTCACTGAATGGTATAATGAAAATGATGTGAATCATCATGTGGCGTCACCACATCTCAACCCCACTGAACTCCTACTGTATGGGAGCAACGTGTTAGACAGTGTTCTCTACACATGAGGGAGTATCTCTTGGAAGAACGTTGTTCATCCATCCTGTTGAGGTCTTGGAGAATTCATGCCAAGGAAAATCGAAGCTGTTCTTTTTCTGTTCTGTTTTTTTTTGTTTGTTTTAGCTTTTATGTGCCACCCATCTGACTATTGATTGCCAGGTTTCTGGAAATTAAACTGGAAATTTGTCATAAATAGTGAAAATAACAAGTTGGGAAGGTCTTTCTTTTGGCTAATTGAGTGTAATACATATTTGCACATACATAAATCACAATAATAAATAAAAAAAATCATTCAACATTGCCATGAAGAAGACCTGCTCACTGATTTGAAACACCGCCCACAATTCCACCAATTCCACCAGAGATATTACTGTACCATTGTAATATCTCTACTGGGTGACACATCTCTTCTTCACTTTCTCATGCTGCTAGTAACAATTTTTATTGTGTTATATTATTTATTCATCCATAAATCCATTATTTTTCAAGCAGTTGTTCCGTCTAAAATGTCAGAAAATTGTGAAAAGTAACTCAGTTACAATAACCATCACCATTTCATTACAAATGAGTGTCAAATGTCCAATCAACCCTCTAAAACCAAAGCTAATTCTCCTCTCTCACTGTAACATAACTGGACGTTGTACTAACTGTACTGTCGCATTGTGGATCCATGACCGCCAAGTAGTGAATGGGGATAAGCTGCATCTGGATGCCTTGCTGAGCTCCGCTCTCTGTAGACTCTCTTTCAGCCACCCATAAAAATGGAGCACAAAAATGACGACAGCAATAAAAAACCCTACATCATGCCTGATCCCTGTGGATGCAGAAGCAGATTAGGAATTTGACAGTGTTTGAGCCATGTGTTGCTGCGGCTGTTGTTTGTGTGCATACACCTGCTTTGTCTGCGTGTTTTTTGGCGTGTGCATCCATGTGTGCATTGAGCTACAGGAGAACTGGCAGGTCTGTGCAGACTCAATGAAAACAATCAGAAAATCACAGCCGGAATATCCTAGAAGGCAGCTGAACAGACTGCCCTGTGAGAACAGAGAATGAAGACCCAAGCAGCCCTGAACACCTGTCAGAGACCCCAGCATAAAGACAGTATGTAATGGAGCTATTTAGCTTTAAAAGGCTGAGGTTAAATGGAGTTCAGTCAGTTGCATGCACTATGCTGTGAAGGGTAAAGAGCTACGACATGAAACTCCTCTGGGCATTGAGTCTGTAGAACAGTGGATAAATTTTTTGGAGGAAAGGGGAAGAAAAGGAGCTGGAGAGAAAAGGACAGGAGGCTGAATTAGTGAGGCAGAGAGGAGATGGAGGAGAGAGAAACGGCCTTAGTTGAATGAAAGCCAAGAAGTTGTCCTTATTGCTAACTGGCCGCGGTGAGATGATGAATAGTCTATAGGAGACCATTAACAAATAGGCATTGGCTATGTGGGTCTGATTTGGAAAGCTCTGCATGAGCTCCAGCACCTGGCCAATTTCGATGGATCCTATGTAGATCTTAATATGATAAAGGTAAACCAAGAATGCTGAATATAAATATATTTAATTTTTTGTAATATAAAATGATTTATATAGATGCTTTACAATGTCTTTTAAGTCACACCTCATAGTCATTGAGTTTGTAACATCCAGAGCAGCACATTTGTGACACTCCACTGTCTCTCTAGCGCTCTCTCTCCCTATCTCACACACAGAGACACTCATAAATCAGTGTATGCTCACACCTTTCCGTTGCCACAGTGTCCCTCTCTCCTAACGAACCTGCCAGATTCAGTCAGAGATAGATGAAGAGGGCAGAGGGGAGTCCTGGACCCCATCAACGATAAACGCTCCTGTCTGGGAAAGAGAAACATAGGGGTCAGGCAGGAAGGAGGCATAGATTAAGGATGGAGTGAGAAAGAAAAAAAGAGGAACCAGAGGCAGGTAAAGTTCTTTCACCTACAGCAGGGGAGGTACGATGAGGCAGACTGACAGACTTTAAACTACCACAGAGATGGGAGAAAGTGGTGTGAGTCCCTCCATAGAGTGAATATTTGATAGGCACTTACGCTATTATTGAACATCTCTGCCAGCCTCTCCGGAGATGGTAAATTAAATGCATAGCCAGATCAAGTAACTGTAATAAAAGGGATACAGTTATAAAAATGAAATTAATCGAAGCTTTTCATTGTGTTGTTGTACTGACTGTGTGTGAGGGAGAGGGAGTATTTAGAAGGAAGGTGAGTGAAGGTTTAGAGATTCTTTGGCTGTGTTCAAAATCATTCATTCACTTTATCATGCAGAATGCAAAATCAATGAATGCAATGAATGACTGTTGTACTTGTATTGCCCCATGATATCAATTTTGACATTCATCAAAGCACTGCATCGTGGGATTTTTATCCAAAGTAGTACATATACTATGGACATGTGTCTGTAATCATTTACGCATTTACGATCCACTACTCGTTACACTGGGAATTCTACTGTATGCAGAGGACTATATAGTGTGTCAGAAGGCAAAGTCAAAATTTCAGAGACTACTAAGGTCAGCTTACTCTCATCTGGCAGCAGTCTAAATATACCTTTCCCCCCCAGTCTGCACAATGCATGATGGTAGATAAATCTTAGTTAGTGACCATGAAATGTACATGTGTGCATTATGGGAAGTATAGGGTTAAATAATCCTTACTGGACACTCAGAAAACACTACACTACTGTTTTCATTGTTGTTTAATCTTTTAATCATATTTTTGGGTTTTGGATTGTTGGTGTGCAATTTTGGAGATGTCACCGTGGGTACTTGTGATTTGACTAAACAATGAATTGATTAATCCAGAAAATTATCAGCAGATTAAATGATGTCAAAAATGTACATTTGTTGCAGCCATATTATGGTGAAGACACTGTCTAGTGCATATTGAAAAATGAGAATTGCTGAAACAGCCTTCTACTTTTGTTACAGTGTGAGTTTGGGTGCATTAGGCATTTGAACACTCAAATAAAAGGGTGGAAAGGAAATATAGTGCACAAGTGTGTGAATAGGGAGTGATTTTGGTCAGGAGTCTTTGTTGTAGCCTAGCGGAGTGAGTTTCAGCACCATGGACAGCAGCAGCCTTTGCATTGCAGCAGGTTGCTGAACCAAGCAGAGCTGTGTTCTGTGTGCTGATGAGTCTGTCCCGGATCACAGCCTCAGAAAGAAACCCGGCAATATTTTTTTTTTCCTTTGTACCTATGATATATTAATGAGGAAAGCACATTGTGCAGATCCAGGCACAAATTCCATTTAATTTAATCTTTCCATACATCCATGTAAGCCCAAAGCGCCAATCCAATCCTATTAAAACTGCTATTAGAACTGGGGCCAAGCCTGTAGAACCGAGGCTGTGGTCATTATTGATGAGTGAGTGGTTTCTAGCAACTTCTTCATCAATACTGATTCATCATATGGCTCAAACCTGACTGCCCTATAATGTCTTTTTCACCACGGCAGCATCCCTCTGGCACAGAGCGGCTGCAGGGAAGCTTGTGTGGTCACACAAATGAATGTGTTTGTGTAACTGGGCAAAATCTTTTGTACAGTTTTTGTCTGCCATCAGTCCCAGACAGCTGTCAGAGATTCCACTGTAGGACTGATTAAATTTTGCTCTAGTCAGACCAAAATCATTTTTGAAACAGCAACATTTCTTTTTTGTCGACTTAATTTCAGAATCCGGCTTGTATTATTATCTGTATGTACTTGTAGCCGTTTTTAATTGGACCAAAACATTACTTTATGAAATCTAGTCTAAAATCAAGGTGGGAGCAGAACCCTATCTTTAAATTACTATGGCTTTAACTGCAGTCATGACTGTTGTAATCTATATAACACACATCGCATTTGCTAACTCTGGTCTCTCAGCAGATCCCACAGGCAGCATATTTGTTTGATCCCATGTCTTCCATGTTATGCATGAGATGGCTTTTGACATGGTCGTGACATGGTAAAGTGACAAATACGACCAAGCATGTGAGGTCTGACCTTGTTTATATATATCCATGACAAATGAGGTTTCTGGACAGTTAGCGCAGTGACTCGTGTCTATACTGCCTGGCGTCACACATTGAGATGTTGGCCAGCGTTCTTCCTGGCCGAGCATTACCTATTTCAGGTTCAGCACGTGGGATCAACAATAGCTTTTTTGGACAAAAACATGGTGAAAAATGTCATGCTATTTTTACTTAGTTTTGTGTTTCCCTTGAGGAGTAGCAGCTTTGCACACACTATTGTACACTATGGTTCCCTGTTCTAGTTCTAGTTTCTACTGCTTAGGCAGTTGCATCAGGGTGTTTTGAATAAGCCCAAAACTGTCCCACACTTGCTTTGCTGCACACTTGAGGGAATCCAAATGTGAGTGGCATCCTTGCTGTGGGAACTTGTTTAGAGATTACAATGATAACAGTGGTGATTTGTGCTGTCCCTCTGTGCACCTTCCTATTGTCTTTCCTGCCTGGAGACCATGCTGTGCTCTCTTCCCTGCAGAGCGAGTGGAACTGAGCTATCAGCTTCAGTATCAAGTGGAAATAACAGGAACAAATTACACACCATTGCTCACCCACCTGACTCCTGATACTGGAGTCTATATCTGGCCTCGTTGACTGAAAGCGCCCACGCCCCATTGAAGACCCACGTCTAATTCACCTGTGCATAGACTTTGAGAGTACCGGCTGCTTCCAGGAAGCGATGACTGTTCACGTTTACATTTGCTGTCATCTTAAGAAATTAAGAAAGACTGAGTTGGAGTTCAGGATATTATTCTAGGACAATTTCAAAACTGCTGATTGACACATTGGCTGCTGCAAGATTGAAGCCGTGACTTTTTTGTCGCTGGGAAAGTCTTTGTAAACACAAGCCTGCCTGCCACTTTCTTTGTCAGCAAAGTGCAATTTTATAATTAAACCAAATCTTTTGCAAGCAGCACTTTTTAAGATATAAAAGGAGCTGAATGAGTCAACATGAATCTTGCAGTTTGTTAGATTAATGTGATAGACTGCAGGAACAGCCCAAAGGTACGCAGGGTGAACCAAGACTTCCATTACCTGATTGGAAGGAGCTTTTTGATGGAATAGGATGAGATTTCTTATAATGGGAACATAGCCCAAAACTTAACTGTGGACTGGATGTCTTCCTGGACACATTCAGGGTCTTCTTCTTCCTCTGGTGGTTGTTGTTGGGAGAGCAGGCTGGAATGACGTTTTCTGAGGCCTGCCCTACTGTGTGGGTGACAGGAAAAGCACTTTTAGCAGGAACATTTTCGGCTCGCTGGGGGGATGTGAGGCTTTCACAGTTGGTCTAAGATGGTCTTTTTTTGGTTATAATGCAGAGGCGTGTCTGTGTGTAAATGTGTCATGTGTTTATGTGCTTGTGCTTGTGTGTGTCTAGGCATTCATCCGTATTTTCAGTAGTTCTGTATAAGCAGTGGTACCGGTCTTCAGCAAATTCTTGGTCAATACCTGTCCAGGCCAACAACCTTTTAAAAACATTTAAAGAGCAAAAACCAGTGCTGAACAATTTTTAAAATGTGCTTTAATTCAGTCCTTTTGCATTGTTTTTTTAATTAAATGTCTTATTTCTTCACCCAGCTAAAAAACTACTTACAAATACATTTTTAAAAAAATACTTAGAGGCCTTGAACAGTATTGGTTATTTCACATGAGATTCCTGTATTTGTGTTTTTGTCTGTGCTCTTCTCACTGCTTTGAAATGGGCGAGGCTCAGTTAGGAAACGATGTTGTGTACTTCGGTGCACCAATCCCACTGTAGCAACATTTAAATCAAAACGTGATGACAGTTGGTGTGTTGTGTGCTTTCCAGCATTGTCAAGCAAATCTGATCAAACCACCCCCACACAGTTCTGATGAAGCAGATTAGCTTTTGAGTTTTTGACTGTTAAGCTCTTAATAAATGATTATATTTTTTTTTACTTTAACTTTGACTGTTATAGTTTAAGATAATAATTAGATTTTATTAGAATAATATGAGATTTTTTATAAAGGAAAGGAAAAAGGAAAGGAACTATAGAACAGAGGGTGACACATCCTGACTATACTCTAGTATGGTCAAGCTCCAAAAACACCTTAAAACGCTATGCAACAAGTTTGTGACAAAGGCTCCAAGTCAAGCCCATGTAACCCTGATGACATCACAAGGGGTAATTATACAGTACACACAGTAGTACGACTATACTTGCATGATGACTAAACTAACCTTGATGTATAAAATCATTGCCCCATTAATACTGAAGACTACATCATTGCACCAACATTAGTATGCACTGATGAGGCTAACTCAGTTTTGACAGAACAGTCATTAAGAACCTTCCAGTGATCACCACCAAAATCTAATCAGTTTGTACTCATCCCAACATCTACAGCAGATGTTGAAATTAAAAGTGACGATTGAAAACAGCCTTTTATCTGAACCTGAGAATGAACTAGATTCTTGGTTCTCTTTGTTGATGCTGCCCGCTAGTCCTCATTTTCAACACCAACATATGGTAAAAAACAAATGCCTCTGGCGTTTCCTATTGGTTGCAGGCCTCACTGACATCATTTCACTCTCTTGATGCCAGAAGCCCACGCGCTGGAGTTTCACACTTGGCCTGTAATCATGTTGATGAACTTTTGCAGACTCACATAGCCTTATGCCATGATACCCTGTTTTCCCAGAAATGAGTTTCATTCCCACAAAAACATTATAGAACGCAACATATATGTCAGGATGAGTCATCTTAACACATTTAGCGTTAAGGAGCTAGATTTGGTTTGTTTAGGACAGCTGTACTGTGTGTTTTCTTTCTCATTTAATGTTAAAAATTGAATTCATGGTAGGTTGTTAAATGAAAATGTTGTACTATTCTTTCCCCTCCTAATGAAGTACATTGTTGTTTGAAAAATGGAAATGAACAAAGGTAAAAAAAAATAAAAATACAAAAACAAGGACATGACCTCAGTGTCCTCATTGGTGCTCATGGTCCTTCGTCTAATTAATTAGGTTTGTAGAATTGTCCAATATGTATTTTATAATTAAACTGACCTGAAGATAAGAAAGATCCTTTGCTTATTAGTAATTGTATTATTTATGTATTGTTGAAACACAGTTGGATGGGATGAATATTGATAATGATTGGATATGCAAATCTGTACATGGGAGAAAGGTTCAGAGCAGTGACAAAATCCATCTCAGAAGAAAGAAAGCTTTATGAGACAAGGATTTTCAGATATTAATAATGTGGGTCTTGGGTGGACTTGGCTCTTGTAGGAGCCTGATGTAGTGGATCAACACAGATCCTGATAAACAAAATTGAGTCATTTTGTTTCTCTCTGCTTTTCCTTTATTAAATCACTCCATACTTGACCACTTCCATTCTGGATCTCACCCTTTCTCTCTCATTCATACTCCTTTCATTTTATGTTTCTTCAGCCCTTCTGCTTTTCACCTGCATGTCATTAGCTGTGTGCCGTGGCTGTGGCTGAGCCCCTGAGGCAGCGGGGCTACAGACAGATGGCAGCACAGTTGTAAAGCCAGGGGGGTAAAGTGAGAAGGTTAGCTGGCGTGGCAGCGGGTAAGGAGGTGGTCCATTCAAGGGCACATTATCAGTTGTCTGGGTGGAAGGAGCAGGGTGGCTGAAGCGAGGAACAGAGGCTCTGTGGGGCCTGCATGGGGGTCAAGGGTCGGTCTGATGCTGTTTATAGCTGTGACGAGACCACTGAGCCACACATACAGTATTCAACAGGAAAGGTTGTATAATGATATATATATATATATTTGTTATTGGCCACAGGTTTGGTTGCTTGGCTTGCTGCAGGTATGTGTAGTAACAGGAGTCTACGACTATGCTAGCAGCTGTGTGGTGCTGTTTAGACACATGGTGCTTCAATCAAAATGCTAACGCTGACATAGCAACATGCTCACAGAGCTGCAATGCTGATGTTTAGCTAGTACGAGCTGTGTTCAACACTTTAGCTTAGCATGTTAGCGTGCTAAATTAACATACTAATATGCTGTAATATACTGTAGTTGAGACATTTCACTCAAAAACACAAATGTCAGTTCTGTGATGATGAAGAGGAAAAGTCAGGGGATCACCAAAATTCCTAGGATTCATCCTCTGGGAACCTTGAATGTCTGTGCCAATCCACTTGGTCTGTGTTGAGACATTTGACGGGATTTGTGAAAACATAAGCTGCTGGTGACGCTAGAGGAAAAGTCAGAGCATCACCAGAATCATTAGCATTCATAATGACCTACTGACAGGATTGTGGGCACCGTGAATGCCTGTACAAAATTCCTCTGTGATCAATGTACTGTAATAGTTGTTGAGATATTTCAGTCTGGACCAAAGTGACAGACTGACAGATCAACATTGACATTCTTCACAGTAAAACTTAGGATTAACTAATTATTTCTTAAAATTGAATGACACTACTAACACACAGACCAAAAAAACTTTAGTGTGTGGGAAAGTTCACCTGACTGTACTCATTTTAAGTGTTATACTGTAATTTGAAGGACAAATAGTATTTTTTGACAGCCCTCCAAATGGCTTTTCAGCATTGCTATTCCAAAGATCTGAGTACTGATTGTGTTTGAGAGGTTTAAACCCCCGCTTGTAAAACAAGAAGTCACATAATAGTAGAATGTTCAATTTACTTGTAACGCAGGTAAATGGTGCGAACATTTATTGACAAAATGTGTGCGCCAATGAAGAAGGACTACAAAATAATACCGGTGTGCTGGTTTATTATGATTTGTCTTTTAATACAACAGAGAGAGCTTTACACAAACCCACTCATTAGATCGGTCTACCAGGTGATTCAGCTAAGCAAGGCTTTGCCTCATACAACCTCCCTGCTGAAACTATGCCAGTGATATTATCCTAACCCCTCAATGTGAATCCCTTTCATTGTAAAATCTGAAAAGGTCACAGACAGATTCACTGTTGTATTCATTGTTCACTCACATTGTTTGCCTTTGTGGTTTTCAGTGTTGCAACAGAGCAGGAGAAACGGGTGTTTGGGGATTCATCACTGACAAAGGACTTTATTTATTTTTCACTTCCTATATTTTAATAGAACACATTCCTGTTCATTATCTCACTGTAGGCACTTGGGAAGGGGGTATACTCAATGTGTACATGTGGGGAGAGATCTTATGCTCCTGAATGTGCTGACAAGCTGGTTAAGTGGGGTGTGGTCCCTGGTGGCACACTAACACTCTCTGTTGCCAAGACACATCATCATATTGTCCACTTTCATTTCATTAATTTGCCTGCATTCCTGAGGTCATTTATAAATGATATTATGTTTTCTATTGGGAATTTTAACTTTATCTTGTGTATGGCCCGATTGGAATTACAGCTGACTTGCGCTGGAGAGGGCTATGGGCATACAGCAAATGGACTATTGGTCCACCGCATCAGAATGACACATGGATTTAATAAATCCTGTTTGCATTAGCATTTTAATTAGAATCGCACATCATCACCACATGGTGCATGTAGTCCATTCATGCTTATCTGACACACATTTCGATACATCCTCATCCGACGGATAAAAGTAATCTCCATGTGCATGCATGTGTTTTCAACTAATTCCTGTGCTTTACCCCGACTCCTGTCATTTTCTCTGAACAACCATCCCTTCTATGAAAAATGAAGAGTTACTTGATATGCATTATAAATAGCTGCTCCGTGATTGGGCGAGCCCAGATTGTCCTACAAGCTCTTCCGTATAGCAACAGCCCCCTCCCATCTCTCCTTCTCGCCTCTTCTCCCTGGAATCCCCCTTCTATGCCCCCCCCCCCCCCCCCCCCCCCCCCCCCCCCCCCCCACCTATCTACTCCCCTCTTTCAAAATGCAGACAGATCTCTACCTCCATGTGGCCTCACCCCCTACCCACAATGCACTGGGCTGCCACTGGCTTTAGATATGGCAGGCAGTGTGTGTGTGTGTAGGGGGCTCCTCTGCTCTCGTCTCTCCTCCTCTCCTCTAAGCTTCAGACTGACTCGCTCCTCCCGCTGGCTCCCACTGCTGCGGCAGCATCTGGATGTGGTCGCCATGGCAACAGCAGCGGGCCTGACCCCCCCCCCCCCCCCCCCCCCCCCCCTCCCCCCACACCCCCCCTCTCTCTCTCTCCCTCACATTCACACAAGCCAAAACCCCTCCTACTCCCCCTCCTCTTCTCTTAAGCTTTTTTTTTTTTCTCAGCGCGACTGGGTGCGTTTCCTTCAAGCTTGACCTGGATTCTGCGTGCGGCGCCACGTCTGCCACGCTGCATGTGTGACAGTAGTGATGATGACGCGGTGAGACGGGTGTGCATGGTTAACTGACCTGTTTCCAGGAACTTTTAGGGTCATACACCAAACTGGAAAATTTACCATTTACCAGAAATATATTCTCCTTTACTTCTTTCTCTGTTTTCCGCCATGCCATTACTTTCCCTTTCCCTTTCCCTCTCCCTCTCTTTCCTCTCCTCTACTTTCATGATTCTCCTCTCCTTGTTTCTCCTCTTCTGCTCAGCTCTCATGTCCTCCCCCAATCACTACCACCATCCATTCTACTCTCTGCCCATGTGCTTCAGGGAAGAAGCAAGGGACTGCAAAAAAAAGCATTAAAAGGAGTCAGCTGTATCCTCCCTCCTCCATCACTGTACTCTACATCACACCCTGAGCCACACTGTAACCCCCCCCCCCCCACCACCCCCCTCCCCCTGTCCTCCACCCCCTCAAAACCTCCCCCATCACAAATCCTTGCCTCCTTCTCAGCTGAATATTCGAACAAAGATACCAGCCTCCTGAAGGCATATATCACTGCATTTTTTTGTGACATTGACGCATGTAGCGCTTAAAATACATGGCATTTATTGTGCGTTTCCTTGCGCTTGGCTCTCTTTGTGACTAGATACGGGCAACCCAATACCATAGTGCGCAGATCCACAGACCCACACTTTGCCTCATTTGAGTCCCAGCTATCATTCCTTAAAATACAAGTTTCCTTTAAAGAGACAAAAGGGCGGGATGTGCACGGATGGCAGCACAGTATTGGGACGGCGTATGTATTATTACAGGTCATAGATTCATTACAGACATAGAGAGAGTATTTCTGTTATTTTGTGGGGACCCCTGAAAGATCAACAAGCACTTTGTGGGAGCCAGGTGGGATCCAAAAAATTAAAATATAAGTATTTGCCTGCATGCAGAAAATACAATGAAAATGAGCACATTTGGTTTAACGTTTCTCAGACATAAGTAACATGAACACATCCAAATCATCATGGCTTTGTGAGACAAAACAAATGGCATGCTTTGTGCCTGTTTTGTGGCATTATTCAGCATATTACAGAGATATTTGCACTTCCTGGAAACACCGATCACTTGGGAGACATATGTCCTGTGAGAGCTGGGACAGAGAACATACTCAATCAGTCCCGTTAAACGAGGCAGCCGAGTCAAATGCTGATTCTGGGAAAGCAGTGAGGCTGGCACACCTGTTGGTCTCCGGGGAAATGCATCTTTTGTAGTCTGATGAGGATGTCTGTGTCTGTGTGTGCTCCCTCCAAATTTGGATTGTGAGAGTTGTTTATTTTGATACATGACGCATGGCTCGGAGGGAGGAGAAATAGCAGCCGTGAGGGAGTGTGCCGTGATCAAATTAGTCTTTCTAATTCGATCTGTTCACAGCACTAGGAGTCCATCATGGTTTATTCAGTAAGGTGAGCGTACTAATTGTGCTCTGGTTTTTCTCTCTCCCTCTTTCTCTGTCTCCTCTCACATACTTTGGCACGTTTCGTGATTTTTATCTTCATCCCTTGTATCCCCATCTCAATACTGCAACACACTTTCTTTGCCCTCTCTTTCCCTTATTTCACTGCTTCGATCCTTCTCCTCTATACCCTCCAAACCAACCCACCACTCTTTCACCACCCATTTCATCGTCCTGTAAAAACTCTCGACCCTTCTCTGGCTGTCACTGTCACTGTAGTAGAGTTGGTGGACCAGCAGAGGGTGCTGAGGACCGGTTGCCTGGTATCCGGAGTCCACACTCCACCCATACGACGTAACAGCAAGCTGGCCACCCTGGGGCGCATCTTCAAGCCATGGAAGTGGAGGAAAAAGAAAAATGAGAAGCTCAAACAGAGTTCCACAGGTACAATGCAGAGTGGGTGGACGGGTGGAGCGTGAAGTGTTGGTAGTGGGCGGCTGTAGATTTGTAGTTTCGCATCCACAAACCGGTACACAAACATTCAAATGCACATATTTCTCCTCATTCCCTTAATTGAATTACGGTTGGAAGCGGTAATGTGGGTGAAAAGATGGCAAGTCATTCTACAATTGTTTGAATTTAGTCAGCCCTCATTGAAGCCACTGTGATGTGCAGCACAATATTGTGCACATTTAAAACAACTGAGAAACAATCAAACAATTCTTGTTGGCTTCTCGCTAAACCACTTTTCTGAATTTTGGTGAAATGGGTGTTATTTTATTTTCTACAAGCGTTGGGCAATATAGTTCACATCAATATCAATAAGTATGATCAAAATGTACCACAGTATGGCAAATCTGTACAAAACCACATGTAAACAAATGTCAAATTAAACAAATTACAATTCAATGCAGTGAACTGTGATCCAGTTTTACATCAAACATAACCTCACTTTGTGCCTCTCATATTACCATTACATTCGAGTCAAAGAGCTAAGCATCCATTTTTAAAAATAAAATAACCTGCAAACTTTGAAAAAACATATGATCGTATAAAAACACTTACCGCTGTTCTGAAGGTATTTCCAGTATACTCTTCTAACCATCGGGATGAAAAAAGAATCTGTTTAATGATACAAAAGATTTTAACCCGTTTCTCATGTTGCAACTCTATTTACTATCCAGGAAGTCAGACATTACACTCAATTCAATTCAGTTAAATTTTATTTACATAGCCCCAAATCATTACATAAGTTAACTCAGGGCACTTGAGCAGGTCTAGACCATAGTCTGTGATATTAGACATATTAACGCATGTCCTTGCTCTATTTATATAGCACAGGAAAACTACTAACACGTTATTTTGGAGTACTAGAAAATAACACTAACATTGACAAGTATAAGTGATAGTAAAATGCTTTCAGTTTGGTTCACACTGTACAAACTGAGCAAGGACATTATGTCATTTTTCACATCTTTGTATAGATTAGGAAACTTTAGAATTTTGCTGCAAACAGAATATTTTTTCTTCCAGCTGGTTAGACGTGTCTTTGAGGATTCTAAAAATACCTTCAGAGTAGTGTTAAGCTTTGTTAAATGGCCTTCTGGGTTTTCCAAACATTGCCTTGTATTTCTTTTTCAGAGGATCGGAGGCTTAGCCTTGTGACTCAAATGTTAATGGTAACAGAAACTTAAGCTACATCAGACAAAGCTGTGGAACAACATTACAGCTATACTATTTGTTGATCTTTAATTACAGTTTGCTTCCAATCATTAATTTGGAACTCTGCATTTTGTAAAATGATTACATGATATGATCAGATCCTCATGATATAATTCCTTTGAAAGTTGAAAAAATGGAGTTTACACGGTCACATTGTGTGCCTGCTTTTAAATCTTTGATGCACAAGCAAAACATGCCCCATGTGTGCAAGTGTGATTAAAAATAATTAATACATACTATAATAATACTGTTGTTAAAATAAGTATTTTAGCAGTAATTTGGAGTAAAAAAATAATACATTTAATATTTGAATATGTTACTTTTTCACACATAACACCCATAAAATAAAAATCACATGGGTACAGAGCAAATTGCCACCTCAGTACTTACATGCCTCACAAATGACTACATATTTGTGCTCCTTGCACATAGGCCTGGTGTCCTGGGAACACCTTTTCTGTCTTTGGCAGCTGGGCAGATCTCGCACCTTCCTTCCTCTTCACTTGGCCCCCCCTGCCTGATGTCCTCCTGTGGCTGTTTGGTGGCTGTATTTTATTTTGTTTTAATCTCCCATTGCCATAAAATGCTTTTGGAGGTGGGGTGTTCCCTCTTCATATGTGGCATGACAAACTCTTTGCCTAGGTCCTTCCTGATTCACCGTGCATTGGTCACACCACCCATGTAATCAGGGGGTTTGTGCAGTGAAGTTGGTGTAAGCATTGAGGTTGGCAACATCCAGCTTACATACAAAAGCAGTCATGTTGAGTTGTAAATGTTTGGCAAGTTGTCCACAGTAAATATATTCCTAAGTGCCACCATTTCCAAATATTCTATCGAATTCCATAGGGAAATTGATGTAGAAACACAAAACCTATGTTTGTTCATAAAGTAAGAAAGGAAAATTTTAATTAATAATGGTAATCAAATGAAAAAAACATAGGGAATGAACATGGGTCATTTTTGACTCAGTCGACTTTTGAGCCATGGGTTAAGAGCAGGTATAGCAGGTATCTACAGTATGTCTAGCATTATATTTGCTGAACACAAGGTGAAATGCAATGCTCTTGCTGTAATGGAGAGTGCCTTTGAATCAAGGTGACATAAAGACTGAATGTCATTTGGGGAAATGTCACATCAGAGGTCTGTTGCAGTGTTTCTCAGCCCATCCCTCCATTAACTGCTTTAACTCTTGATCAGGCAATGGGCTAATTTTCCCATTACACACACATTTATTTAAAATAGTTGCCAAAAATTTTATTTTTATGGATTATATCCATTCATAGAAAAGTGTATTTTCAGTTCTATCTCATAGTGCACAAGGTGAAAATAAATCCTCAGACCAATAAAACCTATTTTAAAAAAGCCGTTCTCTACTAATGACAGGAAGTGAGATGGTCTCAAAATAGCTTTCTACTAGCTTTCTGAAAAGAGAAAAATAGAAATGTAAGTGATTAAGCAACACACGATAAAGCATCACTGCTAGAAATTTTTATTTTTATTTGATTTTTTTTACCCACAATGCAGAAATCATGACAGCGACACATACTTCTCCCCTCTTATCCTCTCACAGATGTAGCATTATCCAGCAGTCTTCTATGCCACGACCCTGGCTCCCCCACCCAGGGCTGCTGCTCAGACGGTGCAGTCCTGCTTGGAGGGTTCGGGGGACCTTTGAACGCAAACCTCACAGTTAGCAGTGTGGAATACCTTGGTCCTGAGGAGGAGGATCCCCCTCCAGGTAGGACAATCTTTTGCTGTACTCATGAATGCATTAAAGAGCTGTAAAAGCAACACATAAGGGAAAACGTGGATTTGTAAAGTGACTGGGTATCTTTTACTCTGAGTATAAAATGAGACTATTTTCTTACAGCAAAAGCTGACATTTGATGTTAGGATATAATTTACTTTTTGCTATATGTAAATGATTTAAATGTGTACATTTTAATGCAATCCACAATCCAAGTCCTTGATGTCTGAATCAATCCTCTACACGTGTACCATTAGAGGGCAGCAAAGACAATTGAATGACATTCTTGCCCTCTACTCTCATCCGCCATAAGAGGTCCACAATTTACATGTGTATGTACAAAAGCAGTACAATACACAATATTTCAGCATGCATTACTATTTGATTCATTTTAGAATATGTTCATTTTAGTCAGTTCATTTGTATTTTAGTTTAATGTGATGTGGATGAGAATCTGTGGCCCGACTAACAGGTGTTTTGCATAACAACCTCTGATCTGATCTTCAAATACAGTCCTTTACAAGCTGTATCATCAGCTGCCGTCCTTATAATAGAGACACTTTCTTGTGGAGCAAAACTAATTTTATTTTCATTTTTAGAAAATGCTTTATTTTTATTAATTTCCTCCAGTAGCTGCCTCTCTCCAAGACTGTGAAGGGGAAGAGGAGAATGTACCACTGCTGGAGGAGGAGGGAGGCGAGGAGGTGCACCCTGCTGGGGATTTACCTGAGGGGCTGCAGGACGTGGGAGAGCAGATGGAGGACAGGCCACAGGAGGAGACTCCTCCAGGAACTTCCCCACCACAAGTACCTCCGAAACTTTTGCCCCAGCTGAGTACTGGAGATGGTGAGTGCTGAGAGGTTCAGGAAAGGACATTTGTATCTTGTATAAAGTAAATAAGCATTTGCAAAGTGTCCGTATAAAACCTGTTTTTTAAACTACAGATCTACACAAAATTTAAGAAAAACTGGATAAATTAGTGGAGAAAGATAACAAAGGACAATGTTTCCAGACAGGGGTCCCTGAAGGGTTTGATTGAGTATGAAAAAGATGTAAATCATATGCTGTGGCCTACCCCAGATGTGAGCTTCATTTACCAGCTATGGGATATTTTATAGCAACATGCTAGACAGCACTCTCATCATCAAAACTCAGTAAGACGCACTTAAATACTTTACTTAAGTAAAAGTACCAATACCACAATGTAACAATATTCCATGACAAATAAAAGTCCTACATTCAGAATCTACTTCTTTACTTAAGTAAAAGTACAGGATATTTTCTGACCAAAATATATGGTGGTATAGTATCAAACCTAAAAGTACTCATGGGAATGATATATTTTTATATATTACAGTTTTTCTCACTCAATTTGGTACATTTCTCAGATCAGAACTGAAATTCTTGTAACTACTTGTTAAACCTCCACATCATCTAGTCACTCATTCTTTTGAACAAATTGCAAATGCTTTGCTGCTGCTTAGCAAATTATTATGTACAATTGTCTTCTGATGCCTACATTATCAATTACTTATGTCATGTTGATCACAATTCATTATACTGGTGCTCTGTTGAACAGTCTTACTCCTTGAATAAGTCACTACATGCAAAATGGTTGAACACGTCATTTTCTTTTAGCATTTTGTTATACATGTCTATTAGACTTTTTTGTAAATGTGTCCTGAATTGATGAAGATATCCGTTGTGATGTGGATGAGAATCTGTGGCCCAACAGTTGTGTTATAAAACTCTCTCGTCTTTCTTTTCTGTGTTACAGTGACGTGCCCTGTCAACAAGTTACAGTACAAACAGTAAAAGCGAATCCTGTCCAATCTCTTGCAATGTATAGCTTTGTGCTGCTGAAATTGATATATCCCATACAGAAAAAGTGCTTCCTAGTGCATGTTTGTGTCATTGTCATTTGAATTTGCATCAGAAAATACTTACAGAGTACACTGTTATATTGACAACATGGCAACATTTAGACCATCTTGTTTGTAAACAATAACACGAAGACATGTCATTTTGATGGCACCAACATGTTCACTTACATGACATTACATTGCATTTACTCATTTGGCAGATGCTTTTATCCAAAGCGACTTACATTTGAGAGACAGCATACAAGCATCAATACAACAAGAGATCTACATCTGACAATACACACTAGTAAGAGCAGCAATAAATACTAGTAAGAGCTAATAGCACTTATGGCATCAATAGGGTAAATACAGAGAGAAAGAAGTAAGAGTTAACAAAATAGTGCTATCAATACAAGAGAAGAAGGGGACAGAAGAAGACGAGCACAGGAAGTGCACGTTAGAGGTTAGAGGTGTTATAAGAGAAAGTGTTCTAAGAAGAGAACATGAGAGACAGACTAAGGATTTTGAGCAAGTTACAGGCTTTTGCAGGTAATCCACTGTGTGATGTTTGTCCGATCTGTGTCGAGAAATCTTCTTACTGTTTTGCAGATGTTAAGGATGACTGGAGAAATGTGTATTAGATTGTTAATATTGATAATTCACTGTGTAAGCAACATTTTACTGTTACTGCTACTTTGAACTATACACTTCGGTAGTTTAGTCGAGCTGCTCCCTACCTCGGGGTCAGTACCAGAAATCGGAGGGGTTGTAAGAGAGGAAAGAACACACATTTGTATCGATTTAGAGTTTTATCTAATCTGTAATATTGGATAATTTAACTATTTGGGTCTGAAACAGTTATTTAAATGATATCATCTCAGAAGTTTGGAGGAGAAATGTCTCTTTGGTGGAACTGCCAGCAGCTCCTGAAACATGACGATAAACACTGTTTTAAGAGATTTTAAGAGATAACTAGTCAAAAAGGTTGGAAACTGTGTTTTATAAGGTCAGCACGTTTTTTAATGCAAAATCTTCAATAATTTCATCTCAGTGGCAGATTGGCAAAGTCTCTCATTTCTTTGCAAGAAAACCCGATTCACCGTGTTCGTTATTTTCCTCCAGATGTTCGTTCATATTCCATGTCCTATTAAACGGATGTGCAAGTCAAGTGTACTTGAGAGTCTGAATTCCCATCAGTAGAAATGTAAATGTGTTTCTCAAACTTCAACTCAGTGTCCTAAGATAAGCTCCAGCCCCCATGACCCTGCAAATGAATCTGACGACAAGAAAATGACCACAAAAACAAACCAGAATTTGATTCTGTGAATTAACCTCTGGTGTTTTTCTGCTCATCCCTCCCTTTCAGATTCAGGCCCTGTGTCACTCCCCGCTCACCTGCCCAACTCCTACCTCCCCAAGGAGCCTCCACCCAGGGCCACAGAAAGCTTGGCTTCAATGACCCTGCCGCTGCGAGGGCCCATGGCCAACTCCTCAGGGTCCCCACATTTAGGCAATATGATGCACCCTCCCATGCCCCCTAGCTGCATAATGGAGGAACTGCAGAGAGCCTTCGCATCCAAGAACAGACAGGAGATGTGAGTCCTCAGGTTGACCCCATACTTTGATTTATATATGCTTCTTCACTCACATACACTGGGACTGTGACAAACACGTGGTGTTTTCTTCAGTCGTATATCCCTTTTGATAGGGTATGATTTTAATATATATGACAAGTATTCAGTGACTGTAATGACTGCTCACAAATCTTTAATTTAATTTGTTAAAATGTCCCCTTGAATGCATTAAATATTTTTTTTGGAATGACATCCTTAAAATCTTATATATTAAAAAGTTAATTTCCCCTCCTGACTGTGTCCCCCTCAGCGTCCACGAAGGGTATGAGCAGGGCTCACCCCCGCGGCTGTGGTGTTCTGACAGACGGCTCTCTCGCTCCTGCAGCTCTGAGAACCAACACACATCATCTTTGGGCGGCGGCTGTGTGGGAGGCGGAGGGTCCGACTGGCCCAAGAAGGAGGCAGAGGAGAATAAGGAGAATGTGCGGCTGGACCAGTGCTTCTCCAACACCTCAGGCCTCCCCAACGACTTGGACGGCTGGAATGAATCCGTCATCTCTGGTGGGTTGGAGAGCTCAAAAGTATGATTTACAGTGCAGTCTGTAAGCATTTATTTGTTCTATTTGTTCTATATTTGTTATTTGTTCTGCTGTACTGTATATATTGGTTTTAAAATGAAACAATCATTATGAGGTAAAAGTGTTGATATTTGCTTTCATTTGAATGTGTTCACATATATATTGAAACAACAGTGTAGGAAGCCCTGTCACTGTCTAACAGGAATGTCTAAAAATTGGTGGTACTGTCATTGCCTACATGTTCATTTTAGTTTGCTAAGAGCCACAGATACCAAGTGGTACTACCTGGCCCCACCTTTGCTGTCATATCAAGTAGTTTATGGAATTTAATTTAACAAAATCATCAGTGTTGTTTCCAACCGCAGCAGGCAGGGGTTTTCATCACAAAAGCTCTGATGAATCAGCTGTACAGTACCTGCTCAGCACAGACAAATATAGTCACTATCTGGTGAACCCAGTGGAGCATTTAGCAGCTAGAGCAACATATTTCCCTCTGGAGTTGGTCCAACCGGAGCTGAAATGAGAGTAAACATTGGATTTACATTTGTCAGATGGTCCAAATCACTTCTCGAGCTGAATGTTAATGTTGCTCTGTAGCTGCTGGGGATGTAAATAGGCAACTAGTATCAACAGATCCAAAATAATCAATTAATACAGTAATACAATCTAACAGAATAATATAGATCTTACAACTAATGTTTTGTAGCTTTTCTGTCAGAGTTTGCAGTTCTTGTCTCTATGCAGTCAGTAGATATTAATATAAATGACAAGCGTTTCACTGACCATTTATAGGTAACTATAGGCTTTTAAAGGGTTGGACAAGGAGCTCGCTCACATACGTCACATTTCAAGTTGATTTTGATTTATAAAGGGAAACTGGGTTTTATAAATCAGAATATTTTTGTGTGTACACACTTCCAGTGTTTTGTACATACGCAACCTTTAGGAGTCTTTTCTATGTATAGTTTTATAAATGAGACCCCTGGTCCTTGGGGCAGTAGCCTAGTTTGCGCAGTTGGTAATCCAGTCTTGGTAGATACAAATAAAAGGGCTGTTGAGTCGCTGGATATGAACACTCTCAGATACCCTTGAAGTTGAGAGTTGGCACTTCAACCTAACAGCACTGCATCACAAATTATAAATTTTTTGTTACTGGGTAGTACGTGTTATTTCCTTATTGATTATGCTTCAGAAGTAAAGAAAATGGCTATTATGCCCCACAAATTTTTGTGACTTTTGTGACCAAGACAATGATATTTTGAAATTTACCTATTTCCAATGACAAAACGGGCAAATTTGTCATGCATCAAGGACATGGACTTTGAGGGACATCCTACTGCCCATTGTGCCATAGTTTTTCACCAGTCTCAACCAGCGTCCACATAGTTTTTGCCACTTGTGATTGCTCAGGAAGCCTCGAACCACTGCGACAAAGTTGTTCCAAGCCTCATGTTAACTTGGATTTATGTTGTTTTTTTCTGACTTTATGTAAAAAAAAATAAATTTGCTTATTTTGTCATTGGCAATAGGAAAATTACAAAATGTCAATGAAGATTCTCAGTCATCCAGGTCATAGTTATCCAACGAAGGTTAAAATCAAGGGCAACTGGACTTGGTTGAAGATCAATCAATCAAGTCTTCAACCAAGTCCAGTTGCCCTTGATTTTAACCTTCGTTGGAAAATTACAAAATATCACTGTCCTAGTTACAAATGCAAAGTTTGTGGGGGATAACAGCCATTTTCTATACTTATACTAGAAAAGCGTCTCTGTCCAAATAAAGACTGCATTGAAAATAATAATCACTTGGCGTGGATGTTTAAATGAATTAAGTGGCCATTAGATTTTTTGGGATGAGAGATTTGAATGCTTTATTCATTTTGCATATAGTCAGGACATGAAAAGAAAGAATGTGAAAACACTGTGATTCTTACATGAAAATAAGTTTTAGTTTCCTGTGTATTAACCCATTTATGCGTGGTTGCAGGCACACTTCCTCGCAGGCTAAGGAAGGAGTTGTTGGCTGTCAAACTACGAAACAGGCCCAGCAAGCAGGAGTTGGAGGACAGGAATATCTTCCCAGCAAGGAGCGACCAGGAGCGGCAGGAAATCCGCCAGCAGATTGAGATGAAACTTGCCAAGTAAGCAATTAAATCTTCTCTACATTAACATGCTGTCTCTGTCGCAATACTGATTTATTTGTTAAAATAATTGCAATAAAACTGATCATGGCTGAACACCAGTTTCTATACTATATTTTGTCACAATAGACATGAAATGTTTTAATGATATCAGAAATTGAGTTTCTCTTTGTCTTACTTAAATGTCTTTGTAACTACAAATCCTTGATATTACTCTGCAGTTAGTTAATGATTTCCGTATTAATCTCTGCAAATATGCAAACCCATGATAGATCTGGGCAATGCAATGGATTTTTGCGGGGTAAGCCTATATGCTTAATTGCTTCAGTTACTTAATCCCCAACAGTAGGAGGAAGTGAGATAAAAAAAAAACTGATCTAAAAGGATTATCTGATTGTTTCGCACAGACTTGATTTTGTTGTGTAATCTGCTACTGCTCAGAGGAGACTGTTTGGGTGTAATGATTCAAACTCAAGGCCAATTCTCGTACTGGGAAGCTTCTCTATTAAATTCCGGCACAGCACTTAACCATTTTAACTAAAACTGAGAGCTTTCCCAATGAGGGGAAATGGTATTCAAACCAGTGAGGCCCACTAAATGGAATAAATTCCCAGAAATCCTTGGGCACAAAAAGTACACACATGTTGAGTAAATGCCTGGATGCTTTTCACTCAAAGGATTGTTCTCACACTTTCTGAAGTTCAACAAGCACAGACAGATGCTTCAAGGAAGTCACTGCAAGATGCACCGCTGATGTCCATGTCCATGCTCCCCTGCCGGGACATTAAGAGAACTTACTTTTCTAATGCAGCTGAGAAGTGTAATGTCCAAAGGCCGACAGCAGCAGTCTCGTGTATGAATAACGCTGGTGTTAAAGACCCAGGTTCTTTAACACCAGCATATCAAACAGAGGCACACCACAGTGTTACATAACCCGCAGTGCAATAACACAGCCAAGCACAGAGTGCCACCCACACTTTCTGGAGAACAAGATCTATTGTCTGTCTGTGAGACGAACTAAGACTACTGCCTCCCTGGTCTATTCTTAGATTAAATGGAAGAACACGTTTTTTATTGTTATTTTAGAAAAGGTGTACAGGTGTTCACACGTTTACAAGCAAACAACGGGACTGTAGCTTGCATAAGAGAGAGCTGTGTCCTGAAGACAGAGAGGTTCAACTTGTGGCACAGCAGTGAGAGAATCTGCTTGTTATATAAAGACCTAGTTCTACAAAGCAGTGGGTTGACTCTGTTTTTTTGCTCCAGGATTTTAGAGGCTGTGTACAAAATGTATTCACGTGTAAAAGGCTTCACGAAAAGGCAGAGGCAAGTTTGCTACTTTGGTTTGTCTGGAGTTATTATCACTGCCATAAACTGACTCTAAATAACTTAGTTATTACAACTTCACCTACTGTGTCAAAAATATGCAAGAAAATGTGTTTTCATCCTACACAGTATTTACATAAATTGAAGGCACACTGCACCATTTTGGAAGGAACTCCTGGCTAAATATAGCTCAGAATGGTGAAAAGCTCATTTCCCCTGGGAATTCATACTGAATTATAAAACAATCCATCACACACTCCTCTGGACTTCTGGGGGTGACTCCCACCATTGATTCAATCTGCTCTTCTTTTCCATCCTATCTGCAGCTCACGATGAAAACCTACATTACATTTGCTGCCGATCCAGCAGAAAATGCCATCAGGAGTTATGGCAGATAATGACACCTTGCCTGTCCATTGTGTCAGTAACAGATGACCTTTCTATCTTTAGAGACTCCCTGCAGGGCACTTGTGCTGCAGCCCCACTCTGCTGTTTCTAATTTTAGCCCCTGACACTGTTCAATAATGCACTCCCTTCCTCCCTGAAATGTGTTGTCGGGAGTTATATCAGCAGAAATATCAGGGGGGGGGGGGGGGGGGGGGGGGGGGGGGGGTAGGCGGGGGCCTGCTACTGTACTTGGAAAAAGGAAGAAAGCTTTGAATGGCCAATTTTGTCAACTTGCGCAGTTGGCAGCTGAAGTAAAAGAAAGGAGTGAAAGTCTCTGCCACCCACTCGTTGGTTTTCATTCCTTTGTTAGGACTTTTTGTTCCTCCCTTGGCTGGCAACGTTTTCTGTTCCAACTCTTTTTATTACAGAAAATCCTTAGTGGCAAATGGAAATCCTTGTGCCAATGGGCGTTCATGCGTCATCACGGTATTCTGGGGATACCTTTCAATATCTTATTTCAGCTATCAAACCCGGATGTAGAAAGCGGTGGGTGCAGAAGCCAGTGGGAATGAGTCAAGGTGTTGTCTCATGTAGTGATATCCTCAGTTATCCCAAATAAGCCAGGATTTGTCACCTGAGAGCAGCAGTCATTTGATTTTTTGTGATTCATTTAGCTCCAGGAAGAAAATCTGACTTTGTAACTGAAAGTGTTACATGTTGACAGTGATCTCTGATTTATTCAGCTCACCGACAGAGAGTAAAAAATACAAGTGGTTTGTTTCTAAAAATAGCCACAGATTCTCTCTGTGCAGTAGTGAAATCCCCATTAGTGAGTTGCTAGGGAGAAGCAGCATTTTCTGCAGGAGGACTCAATGATACCAAGTGTTGTTGCTAAGCAACTCGGTGACCAGGTCAATAATAGTGGATGGTCGTATTCGCTGGGGCTTTGGAAGTGATTTTCTGTTTTATGTGTTTAAAATGTAATACAGTAAGAGCTCTGGGAACACTATGTCTCTCGCAAAAAACATGTCTGATTTGATCAAAAAACAACTTTAAATTAAAAAGGGGAACCTCACAGAGGAGGATAAAAAAAAGCTAATAGGAAGTAATTCCTCTATATTGATTATGTGCAAAACGATCAAAGTGTTCGAGACAAGTTCTTGGTGTTTGTGTTCCATTTTTCATCTAATTTCTCAGAAGAGAGTTTGCTCGGGGAGTTCAACTATCAAATGTATTTTCATGCTATTCCTGGATGTCTAGTCACATATGTGTTAATTAGCAGAGACTGACTGCCTGTACTCTCTTTCCTTCCAATGTGGATTCACTGATAAAAAACAAATGACTATTACATAATGCATTTGAGCAGTAGCCTACTGATGCCTTTTCTGTTTAAACCTGGCATCTGTTGTTACACAAATTTGTTTTTAGGTTGGTTCAAGTCCCGCTTAATAGGCCTTGTATTAACAGTTAAGAAGCGTAAAATGATTTTATTAGATATATCGTGCCCATCTACCCAGTGGCACACATGTCACACATTGGGCCACCTGCTTTGTGGGCGTCTCAGCACGTGTGACCTAACTTTGATCTTTTACCGGACAGAACTATAAAGTGTCCGATGTTATCTTGGGCGAGGGGATGAAGAGAGTCCCGCTGCGTTGCGACATTTTGCCCTCTCTGTCCTTTTCCACCTCTGTAGGTGTGCTGTGGGGCGCGCCACATGCTGTCTGGAGCTGAGCCCTGCTGTGCAGCTCACATTTATTATTTACACCACATAGGAATAGTTCATACATGCACAGGGGACTCCGGGAAAACATTTGATTTTGGACACCTTTTGGACGCTTTGATGATGTGGGCACGTGAGAGCAAATGAATGTAGGCTACAAAGTGTGACATGAATGTTTAAACTAGTTTATTATAACAAAGAAGAGATTGGGATTGTATTAGATGGTAAAATATGCTGCAGTATTTTGTATCTTGTATTTTCTTCCCTGTTCGAAATAGATTATTTTTCTTCCTTTAAAACAAAACCGTCTAACGTGACTAAAAATAAAATGAACTGGTGCAACCTGTGTGTAGTGACTGTGCCAGTAGCCCAGTGTACATTAGGAGGTTGGGGATGCCGTGAGTAAGAGCCTGTGAAGCTCCGCCTCCTACAAATTATGCATGCAGTAACCAGGGAAACTAGGGAAGTCGCGCCCCAGCAGCCCATCACGACTCACTTCAAAAGCGCCTGTAGTCCGTGGCTGATAGTCGAGAGGAGTGCCTGAGCTGCTGCTGCGGTCCGGAGTAAACGCAATACGGCTGCTGCACCTGAGATGCAGCATCTTGAACTTGAACAATAATCCGGTGGAGAATTCTCAAACGGGAGAATTGCGCTTCTTTGACTGTTCCAGATGTGGGGAGCGCCTCTGCCGAAGCATCACAGCCGTGGATTGGATGCGAGATGGAGACATAGGGGATTCCTCTCGAGAACGCGCACAGTGAAGAAACTACAGCCGGTTTAAAGATAGGACGGGGGGGCAGCTGAAGTCAGAATGGTTCAAAACGTGGTTTTGGTGTTTCTCCGCAGGAGGCTGAGCCAGAGACCGAATGTGGAGGAGCTGGAGAGTCGGAACATCCTGAAACGTAAGTTCAAACACTCCCATTTCTGTTTCCAAATTACCCTCTCTTCATCTACTAATACTTATATTTACGAAAATATATCTAAAAGCCCTGATCAAAAAAACACACAAAACATGGCAAAACTGCGCATTAATAATAGCACAGATTGCCCAGTGTAGTACATTATTCAGGAGCAAAGGCACGCATGAGTCCCATCCCTTCTCTCCACCGTAAACCCTGTTAAAGGTGGAAGGAACTGAATGTGTAGAGATTCTGGGCATGATAACCTGGTTATGGCTTACATAGTTTTACAGATTTCACATCAATTTAATTACATGATGGGTGATGAATCTATTTATTTGAGTAAAACAATATCCTGTAGTGTCTTTAATATATTTGTATAATTGTTTACTTGCTGATATGATACGAATTTCTAATGTTTTCTTTTTTCCCCAGAGAGAAACGACCAGACAGAGCAAGAGGAGAGGAGGGAGATCAAACAGCGGCTAAACAGAAAGGTACACATCTACTTTCCTTTTATTCAGAAGCATTTTTTATTTTTTTTTGATCAACCATCACACCAAAACAATATCAGTCAAATGGTCACTGTGAGGCACACTGGAGACTCTGGTTAATTCAAAGTGAGTAGCAGCCAGCTATAAATGTTTGTCCCATTTTCTCGTGTTTCCCAGCTCAACCAGCGGCCCACAGTAGATGAACTACGAGACAGAAAAATTCTGATCCGCTTCAGTGACTATGTGGAGGTGGCCAAAGCTCAGGACTATGACAGGAGAGCAGACAAGCCCTGGACTCGACTCTCAGCAGCAGACAAGGTGTGTATTACTGTGATAATATTTGTAATATTATACTATATGTATATACTGTATCATTTTTGATAGTGAAGAAACTTTGAGTTTTTGAAATAACAGCCACACAGTACAGGTCAACATTTATACCTGCCACTAATCACTTGGACTTATCATCAAAAGAAGGCCAAATGATTCTTAGCTTTTCAGGACTGTTTGCATTGGATGCCACTGTTAGCAGCTTATCTCACCAAATCCCCTGTTCTCTTTTAGTTTTTTTATTTTTAGTCTGGTTATATTATGGCTGTTCAAAGGATGCAGTACCCCAGTGGCTCTGGATGTACTTAGGGATGCACTAATGCTGTTTTTCCTCTTCCCCACAGGCCGCAATCCGAAAAGAGCTGAACGAATTTAAAAGTACCGAGATGGAAGTGCACGCCTCAAGCAAACACCTAACGAGGTCAGTGTTCTTTCTATTCTGAAGCGTGTCTGTGTTTGGAAAGGCACGTTTGCTCTATTCCGGGCAGCAGCGGTCTAAATTTAGCTCTCCTTGCTCATCCAGAGAGCACCAATGAGCTAAAGATAGATGGGGTGGGGGCTGTGCTCTGGAGAGCTCGAGAAGTGATATAATACCACAGTGTCCTTGGTTAAGCTTGTTTGGAAAGCAGGGGTCTTTTGTTGTGAGTTGTAACGGTAACCCAGAGGGAGGACTGGATGCGAGTGCGTGTCCCGCCCCTCGTCACATTTAATGGCCGTGCTAAAAATAGCCCCACAGAAGTGATTAATAGCTGGGTATGATGACAAAGGCACCCTGTGCTCTCGCTGACTGTTGTCCTTCTCACACGGTTTCTCTGCGTTTGTCTCTCCAGGTTCCACCGGCCGTGAAAGCAGGGAGTTTCTTCTGTGAAGAAATGCTGAGTTTGGAAATTTTCTGAAGCTGCTCAGCGATGACGGTTCAAAGAACCTGGAGCCTTTTTTCGTCTTCAGCGTGTCTTTAACATTCTTCCAGCACCCTTGACTATCATATCATCAGTATGAGGGCACTGGGTATGGGAGAGAAGGTGACAGTGTCCTGGAGACTACTGAATGACGCCACATGGAAGCTGGCTGGTGGAAGAGGACTTTGGTGGAGCCTCTGACTCTCAGGATGAGAGCGGAGGGGAAAACCATCTTGTCAGTCAGTGTTGTTGTTTTTTTGTACTATTTCATGGACTCCTTTGACAAGGCGGTGTGAATCTGTGTAGTGGGAAGAAGTTGTGCATGTGACCAGCTTCACCTTTTCTTAACTGATGAATAATGTGTCACTTGGACTGTGCAGTCTGGGGGAGGTGGGATTAGGGATGAATTTGATATTAACTGTACATACAGTATGTCAATCTGAATGAGGCAGTGGATGTCTTCACTGAAAAGAGAAATACCTTTGTAAGCACTACTTGTCTTCAAAATACAAGGTCTTTTTTAAGAATGGCTTATCTCATTTTTTAAACACTTTTTATTTTGAATTAAGAATCAAAGTTTAAGAGGAATTTAAAAACAGCTGATAGATGTAACATTTTAAATGTTTAGCTGGCCGTGTTGCAGTACTTAACTAACTTACATGAATAAATTGGATTTTATTATTAAAAACAGAGCCAAGAAAATAAGACATGGAAAAAAGCGTATTGGCTCTAATTACTGTCAAAGAACACTAAAAATGATTGAATTTATAAATGTCAAATAATAAATATCAGAATAATTTAATATTTAAAACTAATAAAAACAAACATGGCAACAACACATCCAGGTCAGAATAAACCTAACACATCCACATTCAATAAAAGCAGAACCAGGAAAACACTTCAGGCAATCACTTTGAAATGAAATCAGCAGAGCTGAAGTACACAGCACAGTGTGTATCATGTGGTGAAATACACCACCTTGTCTATAATGTTGTGACCTTTGCCGGGACTTTGTTCAATTCTAAATCTGGCTCCATCAGGGGAAAAACAAAGCATGCAGACCTCTCTTCACACTCTCGAGCTCCCCCTCTTGCTACAAAAAGGTACACAAGCACAAAGAAACATTCAGGAGAGACACTTCATTTCAAATCTTACACAATATCGTAGGAGTCGTAAGCACTGTACGCTATGTACGGCCTTTAAAAGGAGCATTGTTCAGCCGACAGAGTGAAGGACACAAAATAAAACCAGCCTGACTGTTCTGTTCTAATCCACGCTGAAGGTTTGAGCTATGTTATGTCTACTCACCATCTGACTGAGGAGTCTGTCCTGAACTGACTTCATGTCTTTTCTTATCAGGCACATCTGAAAACAGCAGGCGGAGCAGCACAGTTTAAAGAGCAGCAACATAGAATATGACACAGTCAGGACAAGCAGGGGACGAGCTGACACATGATGTGACAATGAGATAAGCTAAACACTATAAAGGCTACTCAGCAAAAAATGATTGGACAGACAGGGCGACAGGCAGAGGTGACGTGTTCTATTTAAAAAAAAAAAGACAAAATAAAATAGGTTGATGAACTGTAAATGAATACTTCTCATTGAAAGCTACCTGAGCTCTTGATTTACACAGCTTATTAGAAGTCTAACACTTGAGCAACCCAATGAAGCACATTTTAAATGTCAGCTGTAAAGTTTAGGCCTGAGGTTCAGACCTGGGATGTGAAGATTCTCTCCTCGTACTCCAAGCTATGACACGCGTTAGTCTGGAGGGCTTTCTTCAGGGTCTCATTTCTGGAGGGAAGGAGACAGACAGTTACACAACCAAATGAGGGACAGCTGAAGAAGGTGGGAGAACACACAAACTAAAGGTAAAGGAAAGCAGTAAATATACTGCAGGTTTGAGTGTAACATGGGGAACACTGATAAACATCAAATGCAGTATTTCTTAATAAGTGTCAAGTCAAAATGGTTTTTAGATGTAGCTTAATATAAAGTCCACCACTGACCCCTTCATAAGATGTAAGTGATTCAGAATCAAAAAAGAATTCTAACAGATAAAGCAGAAAGCCCACAAATCTATGAATGTGGGGAAGCACAGATCTCATCTGAAAAGTAAAGTTTTGTGCATTTATGTGACAGCAGAATCACTCAAAATTGAACTACCCAGCAAGATGAAAAAGAACTGAAAACCACTGACAGTCGCTCGATGTCATCATCTCACATAAAATCTGTGTATTGCAGTTGTGGTACCATAATATATAGGGATGTACCGAAATGATGATTACTTTTAATGGACACATGTAATGTTTTATACTTTCTGTGAATATAATCCAGTTAATCTTATTTCCATACTGTATAGACACCTTATTTTGAAAACTGGACGTTTTAGGGGATAGGGGAATGTTTGCTAAATAAACATCAATGAATTCAGCAAAGTCATATGAAGAAGCACTGGCCACATCCCTTTCAAAAATAGCTTGTGCTGTAGGGTGCGTATCTAGCTTATGATAAAGCCTGAGGGGAAAAAATGATTTTCCAGTCAAGCTTTTTAATCCCATGTTTCACAGAAAGAAAAAAACAAAAACAAGTATTATTCAACATTTTACAGAGTATCTGGTTTAGGCTTGTGGGCACTGCACTACATTGAGAGTGTGGCAGGAAAACAGCACCAAACTAACAACATGGTTCTTTCAGCGCACGCACGCACGCACGCACGCACGCACGCACGCACGCACGCACGCACGCACGCACGCACGCACGCACGCACGCATTTCACCTCCTGGTTTCCAGCTCCTGGTAAGAACGGAATGCCATGGTCTGCTTTTTCCAGTACAACTGTGAGGGAACAGAGACCAAACGCTGATCAGACACTGGTCAAACAAACATGAAGAACACATCATATTTAGAGCCAGTCTCATAATAGAATATTGTAAGGTGTTTTTAATGATATCACTTTCCACATTCTCCCCCAAAATGTTATACAGCGATAGTGTGTGTGTGACAGAGACAGAAAGTGACATACAGTCAGGTCTTTCTCCATGTTTTTCAGCACAGAGTCATCCTGCTCTAACTTGTGGATTTCTTCCAAGAGGACCTCCTGAACCTGTTCAAGCCTCTGAGTCCTGTACAGAGAAAAGAGAATTAACCAGTGAAGTAGAAAGCTAAACTGAAAGGCAAAGAGTGCGTTTTCAGAAATACAGAACAATGTGCAGCTGGATCCCATAAAACATACAAGTACTTATGTACATAAACTTAGAATCGCTTTGGGAAATTAACACAGGCTGCTGACTGTGCAGTGGTTTTCTCTAATAACTATATTGGTGGGTAAGCGGCCATCAAATTGTGCTATTCTGTATCTTAATCGTAAACAAAATGACAAATTTGCACATTAATTTTGTAATCTATTAGCCAATATGGAATGGCAAAGCTAGCTTGTGTTTTCTTTACAACATTCACTACATACTAACTGACCTGTATTTGGAAACTTGCATGTTGAGGGAGGTGACATGTTGCTGGACGGTCTTCAAAGACTGCTTGTTGTAAACCTCCATCATCTTGTAACGATTCTGAACACAGACACATTAAATAGATAGTGGTTCAGTAAAGCCATCTTTTAACAACATTTCAGTGGCTCAGGATTATGAAAACAGAGTTGACAAGAGATATCAAGTGCTCAAGACATGTGAGAATATATTAAGTGTAAAAACATAGTCACTGCATTCACAAATACACAGCAAACGTAAAGTGCCCTTTGAAATTGCTTCAGAAGAAGGGGAACTAGGTAGATAGGTAGGTAACTACATAATATTATTACTGTGGAACTATTTTAATGTGTGTTGTTGTGTGTGCGTCCAACCTGGAACTTCTTCTTTAGCTCAGAGCTGAATTGCTGGCACAGGTCTCTCGGGTTTACAGCAATTTTTGGCAACTCCAAATCCTCGTCTATGTCGACGTCTATCACCCGGCTCACCTCTCCCTCAGCAGACACCTCAGTGACTGGGGAGTAACAGACAGATCCACTGGTCCGTTAGGGGGAACAAACTCAGAATTCAAAAAACGTTTAAATGATACAGGTTGAAAATAGGGATTTCTTCCAAAACTAAACAAGAAGGCATACATCTTCACATACTGGCTATGCTTTTATCCATTATCACATTTCATTATCTTTTATTTTAAAAATAAAATAGTCACACATCCTGTCACTGTGCCACTTAAGGATAGAATTAACAAAAATACAGCATTCCCTTTTTGCTGGGGACCCCCTTGAACCTCCTCAAGGACACCCACTTTGAGAACCACTGGCATATAGGATATAAATGATGGGTTGAGAAGTTACTTATTAAGATGGGGCCAGCTGACCTTAACTGTAGAGTATCACACAAAACATTTAAACCAACAAAAACATGTTGTTGGTTTATGAAATGATGGCACACATTCCTCATGTTGTTAAAAAACTAATGTGGTGACATTCATAATACTAGGCGCTGATGTCTCAATAGATGTTACTCCACCAGGACATGTCATACAGGACTTGAATAACTTCCTCGGTTTCATCCGAGGAGAACGCTGCTCTCTAAGTTTGCTTTTCTTCCTCTCTTCCTTCTCATCTTCCTCGGAATTACTGGACGAGAAGTTTTGTCGCTTGCGACTGGGTCCTGTAACAAGAACCACACATTACCCAGTATCCAGCAGGGGTTTCCTCTACAGTGGGTTGACCGTGGATCCCCATTTTAATATTGATTTGAATTGCAACGTTGTTTAGGTGTAGGGGAGACCTAGCTGTGGGGTAAGACTGTAGCAACTGGGGAATCCAAATAGCACGAAGAACCCAAAAGGTCTTTTACCTGACATATGAAGCTCTGCAGGCTTTAGGCCTTGGTCTGAAGGTGGTGTTTTCTGTCAGGACGGACAGTAATGCATCAGTCGTTTGTGTTATGGCTACAGCCAACGACTCAGTAACTCACTAGTGTTTTTTTCACTTGTGTCAATCAAGTCAATTAGTCAATCAATCACAAAATCTAAAGTGAAGAAAAGCCGTACCTCTTTTTTATGAAAGACGGCCATGGCAGCAGTGGGGCTGTCCTCAACTCTAGTAGTGAGTACTGATGACTTAGTAGACTGGCTCAGTGATACTGAAGACACTTTACTAAAGCCATAATTGCGGCCATGGTCGGCGGTGTCTTCAGGGAACGGTGACTGAGGAGCAGAGGGCATGGACGGCTTGTGTAGCTCAAGAAGTGTGGATGTCAACAGAGGGACAGTGGACGGAGACAAAGGAGATTGAGATGGGGAAGGTAGGCCATGCTGGACTGGACTTATCTGGGAACACACGAAAGAGTGGAGACGGACAGAGAGTGATGGGAAAACGATGGACGAGAAGAAATATGGCAACTCATTTTGTGGTTATATAATCGCCATGCCTGTCATGGAGTAGTGACAGCGGAAAGACATTTTCAACAATGCATTAAGAGGCACAGATGAAATGCTGCACAGCTATTATCTGCTCTGCCTGGAGTTAAATAAGTCATTTAAATCATGCTACTTAATTATTCAGATCATCACGTGCAATTCCAACATGTTCTACATAATTACATGATGTATTTATCAAGGAAAGTTGAATTTCTCAACTGGCCACTTCAGACTCGTGGTTACATGGAGATTCAATATAACCAAACTGCCTAAAGAGAGAACCTCAAGCCTAAAAAATGGTTGATGACGGACTGTTACTATTTCACTTTCTCTACCCGCATTTTCTCAGCTGGTCTGTGAATTTCAACCAGCAAAGCTTAGGTCACAGACTTACTTCCTTAAAATTCTAGGTTACTGTTTATGAAGGCCTTCAGTTATCTAATTATTCACACCTCCATTCATTTCACTCGAGATTCTCACATGAATGCAGTGACGTCAATGACTGCCATGGGGTGTAAAGGTTTGTGAATCACTCAAAGATGTTAAATACCAGGGGGCTTCATTACATAACCTTCCTAAGTCTAAAATCCTATCTTATCTTAGTTGACATTTAGGATTTTTGGTATTACAGAAACATGTTTCCTAACTGCATTCAGGAAAAAATCTATCTAAAAAAAAACTATTTTATCTTAGTATAAGATTTTATCTATTACAGAACTGTCCTAACTGAAGAATTTCCTAAGTTAGGAATCCTAAGTTAGGATAACATAGACCCTGTCCCATAGCTGTTACCGCTGTTGTTAGGTCTGTATGGCAATTACAACGAAGACAGGAAAAGTGACACAATGATTTTCAAGGATACAGGCAGTCTTGTGTACCTTCTAAACACAGATGCAGACATGACAAGACAAGTGCTAGTTTGGATTTCTTAAGATAAGATAAATGATCTGCTATAGGATACAATCTATGGATAGGACACAGCCATGAGTTTAGGAATTGCTTACGTAATAGGAAGATAGAATTTTTAAATTTCAAACTTAAGTTAAGAGGAAAAGTTTCTGTGATGTTGCCCCAGTGAACTGATGGAGACTGAGATGAGTCGTTAGATATCTTTAAGATAATGTCCAGTTGCAATTAACATAATGATAAGATATTATTGACTAAGCTGCCCAGATATATCATCAGGGTGATAGGGAGTATGTGGCATTATGCTACATTAAATCTCGGCCTTGAGATCTACATAAAGGTGTCTGAGAGATGCTGCTTTACCTCTGCTGCACTAGGTCCAGTGGGAGCCCCGAGTGCAGGGGTTTGACCTATAGGGGTCAGTGAAGGGAGAGAGGGAACAGACCGGATGGACAGAGTCTTGGATGAGCTGCACTTCTTTTCTGCACTGTAGAAAGAGGGAGTCTTGAAGTTTCCTGTACTGCTGACCGTAGAGCGAGGTTTGGGGAGCAGCAGGATTGGCGAGGGGGTGTCCTGGCAGAGAGGGTCAGGGGAAGGAGGGAGTGGAGATCCCCGCGGGGTGAGCAGAGGGAAGCAGGTCAACCCAGAGGTTGGGGCTGACCTCTCAGCAGCTGTGAGGATCCAAAATAAGCACAGATGTTCAAACAGCTGGCCTCAGATGTTGGACAGAGAGTAGAAGGTCACTATATATACATGCTTTTCTACATATCAATTTACAGTAAAGAGGCCAGAGAACAACTGGGTCATTTATGTAAGAGTTTCAAAACTTTTTGCATAACAGTGGTGAGAGTGAAAATACATCTAGTGCAAATGTAGATGAATACACACAATGTTTTGCACTTTTACATGGGTTAATATAAATATAAAGTCATTTGGGTTTTAGGTGAAGAAGATTCTTTTTTACATGTATCCATTCCAGGTTGGACAAAATCAAATCCTCTTTCTGGCCTTGGAAATAAAAGTGATTTTTATTTAAACTGGACTCTACTTAAGCAGCCCTGAGGACTGAGATGAAGTCAGTCCCTACATCAGCCTGAATAAGGCAGGCGCCTTCATTCACTCTTGACATACTTAGGTAAACGTGCAGGGTCGACACACAAAGTGAAAACCAAACATTATCTTGCTATATAATCTTATACTATACTTAAGCAGAATTCACACAAAAGCAATGTTCCCAATAATGGGAGAGTTTAGGAACCAAAGTGTCAGAAGGGCTATCGAGTAATATATGTGGCCACTGTGCTGGAATTAATAAGCCATTTGAACCACCATGAAACATGTAATAGACATTAGCTGATGTCAAAATAGTCAAATGACTCTTATCTAACTTTGGTGTTGCTAAGTGGGTTTCCACAGTCTTACATCTCATCCTCTCAATGGAAGGAGGGGATGGACAAAACGAGGTCTGGCGGGCGGCCCAGGAATCCTTCAATGCAGCCGTGTGTTCTTGAGCAGGGACGTCATTTTTCTTATTTAACCTCGACGTTTCTGGAACAACTTTCTCAGGCCTCTGCCGCTGAAAAACAATAATATAAAGAGCTTAATATAGCTAAAAAGTAACATCTTGATATTTTTTCACCTTTTAAAGTTAAATGAGTATGCTGGATGTAGATACAGTATGTATCCATTTTTTACTGAAATGGCTTTAAGGATGTTTTTGGGAACACTATTTGTAAACAAACAAGCCATTTGTAATTGCCATAACATTTTGACCAGCTAGCACAAATCATCTTGGTCATTACAAGTCAATCATCACAATAAACCAATTATCAGATGTGCTCAATTCACATAGGCTAATACTTTTTAGAAAGGTAAGCTAGAGTGACCTAAATAGAGGGCTGGGCTCCCACCTTGAGACCAGATGGCTTTTTTAGATCTGACTGGTTGTTTCTGTCCAGTCTCTTGTATGTATCTGTGGATTGCTCAGAGGAGGTGTTTTTTCTCTTCTTTACCTCTGGAACCTCTGAACGGGTCTTCTCATTTTTCCCCTGCTGGCCAACAAAACATTCCTGTTGGCAGACAAACCAAAAGTGAATGGAATATTGTTGAAAATTGTACAAATTGTTGAAGTTGAGGTTGTGCCGTGTTGAATTATCGGTAACATTTTATTTATGCTGCCAAAGTTTGAGGATCCCATTTGATACTGCTGCCTTTCTGTTGGGAAGTTGGTGGCTGTGTTTCGATTTTCTGTTGTGATTTTAAAAATCAAGAACTGCCATAGTAGGTCACACAATCGTTTGGGGAGGAAACCGCATAATGGAATATGTTTTTACGCCTTTCCTTGGAAAATACAAGCAAAAAATTTAACCTGGGTAAGTACACATAAACAACATACACTGCAATGTGAAACCAAAACTAGCCGGATCAAATGTTTACAACATAACAAAAGTTAACAAAAACACAAACCTTAGTTCAGACCTTGGTTCGGAATTTCAGGTGTAAGATAACGTGTATAGCAGAGAAAAGTTACCTATGGCTGAATTTTATTTTGGTTATTGTCTGCCAAAAGACAATTTGATTTCCACCCCTTGTTGTTTTTCTGCCAGTGTGAGTTTGTTTCAAAAACATACAGTCCCCTCCAAAATTATTGGAACGGTAAGGCAAATTCCTTTGTCCATCCATCCATCTTCATCCGCTTATCCGGGATCGGGTCGCGGGGGGAGCAACTCCAGCAGGGAACCCCAAACTTCTCTTTCCCGAGCCAAGTTAACCAGCTCTGACTGGGGGATCCCGAGGCGTTCCCAGGCCAGTGTGGAGATATAATCTCTCCACCTAGTCCTGGGTCTTCCGAGGCCTCCTCCCAGCTGGACGTGCCTGGAACACCTCCCTAGGGAGGTGTCCAGGAGGCATCCTTACCAGATGCCCAAACCACCTCAACTGGCTCCTTTCAACGCAAAGGAGCAGCGGCTCTACTCTGAGCTCCTCGCGGATGGCCGGGCTTCTCACCCTATCTCTAAGGGAGACACCAGCCACCCGCCTGAGGAAACCCATTTCGGCCGCTTGTACCCGCGATCTCGTTCTTTCGGTCATGACCCAGCCTTCATGACCATAGGTGAGGGTAGGAGCGAAAATCGACCGGTAGATCGAGAGCTTTGCCTTACGGCTCAGCTCTCTTTTCGCCACAACGGTGCTGTAAAGCGGGTGCATTACCGCCCCCGCTGCTCCGATTCTCCGGCCAATCTCCTGCTCCAGTCTCCCCTCACTCGTGAACAAGACCCCGAGGTACTTGAACTCCTTCACTTGGGGTAAGGACTCATTCCCTACCTGGAGTTGGCACTCCACCGGTTTCCTGCTGAGAACCATGGCCACAGATTTAGAGGTGCTAATCCTCATCCCAACCGCTTCGCACTTGGCTGCGAACCGATCCAGTGAGAGCTGAAGGTCACGGACTGATGATGCCATCAGGACCACATCATCCGCAAAAAGCAGTGACGAGATCCCAAGCCCCCCGAACCGCAGCCCCTCCTCGCCACGACTACGCCTCAATGTCCTGTCCATGAATATCACAAACAGGATAGGTGACAAAGCGCAGCCCTGGCGAAGGCCAACCCTCACCTGGAAAGAGTCCGACTTACTGCCGAGTACTGGGACACAGCTCTCGCTTTGGATGTACAGGGATTGGATAGCCCTGAGAAGGGCCCCCCTCACCCCATACTCCCGCAGCACCTCCCACAGTATCTCCCGGGGGACCTTCTCCAGATCTACAAAACACATGTAGACTGGATGGGCATACTCCCAAGCCCACTCCAGGATCCTTGTGAGAGTAAAGAGCTGGTCAGTTGTTCCACGACCGGGACGAAAACCGCATTGTTCCTCTTCAATCTGAGGTTCGACAATCGGCCGAACCCTCCGTTCCAGCACAATGGAATAGACTTTACCGGGGAGGCAGAAGTGTGATACCCCTGTAATTGGCACACACTCTCTGGTCCCCCTTTTTGAACAGGGGAACCACCACCCCAGTCTGCCACTCCTTGGGCACTGTACCCGACTTCCAAATTCCTTTGTTGTTGTTGATATTTGGGTTTAAGATCAAAAGATGAGCTTTCATTTCCTGGTATTCACATCTAGATGTGTTAAACAACTCAGGACATGACACCCTTTGTTTGAACCCACCCATTTTTCAGGTGAACAAAACTATTGGAACATGTGACTGACAGATGTTTCTTGTTGCCCAGGTGTTGCCTTTTAGGTTGATTGTCCATCCATCCATCCATCCATCTTCAACCACTTATCCTGCGTACAGGGTCGCAGGTTGATTGTCCAAACATTAATTAGCTCTGAAAGACCAGTCTTCATCCTTGGTTCAAACCTATAAAGATTGCATTTCCTGTTAAAGAGGATAAACAAAAATGAAGACCAGAGAGCTGTCTATGGGAGAAAAGCAAGCCATTGTTAAGCTGAGAGAAGAAGGAAAGTCGACCAGAGCCATTGGACAAACATTGGGCATAGCAAGCACAACAATTTGGAATGTCCTGAAAAAGAAAGAAACTACTGGTGTACTGAGCAACAGACGTCGAACAGGTCGGCCAAGGAAAACAACAGTAATTGATGACAGAAATATCGTGAGAGCTGTGAAGAAAAATCCCAAAACATCAGTAAGTAACATAACCAACGACCTCCACAGTGCAGGGGTGAAGGTATCACAATCCACTGTTCGAAGAAGACTCAGAGAGCAGAAAAATAGAGGCCACACCACAAGATGCAAACCACTAATCAGCAGGAAGAATCGGAAAGCCAGACTGAAATTTGCAAAGTACAGAGATGAGCCGCAAAAGTATAGACTAATGAGACCAAGATAAATCTCTACCAAAGTGATGGAAAGGCCAAAGTGTAGAGAAAGAAAAGAACTGCTTATGATCCGAAGCATACAAGCTCATCTGTGAAGCATGGTGGAGGTAATAGGGGTAATCGGGTGGTGATGGCGCATGGATGAGATGCCTGCCTTTGGTGTGAGAGACCCGGGTTCAATCCACCAAGTTGCTCCAGAGGCGTGCGACCTCTGACATATATAGCAATTGTAAGTTGCTTTGGATAAAAAGCGTCAGATAAATGTAAAACATTTATGTGTAAACACCCCGAAACAAACAAGAACTGAAAGAAGCTGTGGTAAAAGCCTGGAATAGCATCACAAATGAAGAATGCAACAGTTTGGTGATGTCGATGGGTCGCAGGCTTGAGGCAGTTATTGCAAGCAAGGGTTATGCCACCAAATATTAAATGTTCTTTACTTAAAGATTATTTATTCCATTACTTTTGCTCACCTAAGAATGCTGTGGTTTAAGACAAACGGTGGTATGTCCTAAGTTGTTTAACACATCTAGATGTGAATACCAGGAAATAAAAGCTGAAATTCTGAACTCGTCTTATACTCATCTTTTGATGTTAAACCCAAATGTCTTCAGTGGACAACAAAAACAAAAGGAATTTGCCTTACCTTTCCAATACTTTTGGAGGGGACTGTATGTTCTAAAAAACGATATGTTGACCGAAGAAAAACTGCATTCGCTGTGAGCTCTGTAGTTGTAGCTCACAGTATGAGCATGTGGTGATGCGGATATGTTTTCTGATATATTCAGACGTACAGATGCTTTATGGCAAGCACAATCAATGGTTACTTCATCAGGATAACATGAAATACAAACTCACTGACCTCTACCTTGGACGTGGGTGGCTCCTCTGACTCCGACTGGCTGCTATGATTGCTGCTCTCTAGCTTCACATCACTTTTGGTTGGTTGTTTGCTGGCAGTCTTTTTATTTATAACTTGAGCAGCCTCGTGAGATTTCTCAGCATTCTCCAGATGATTAGTGGAGGAGTGCTATTATTAATAGAAGAACAGTATGATTTCAGTCCATTTGCAACAACAGCACTATAATTAATTGCTCTTTTTAATATTACATAGCAGTAGAAAGTGTGCTCCCGATGGCATGGAGAGAATCCCACCAGTGTTTTTGTGTCCCAGTGTGTACTGGGCCTGTGGAATCTGCCCAACTACATTCTTATGTGTCAAGCTTGATTAAAATCTGTGCTCAACACCAAGTATTTCAAAGGCATTTGTCTTTTGAACAAGTAACATCTACGATTCACTTATTCAGGAGAAAATGTAATTCAAAAATGATTGTTTCTCAAGTTTATGTATGTATGTCTGTGGGGAGGAATAGTACTTTCTGTGAAAACAAGGTGTTCCAAGATTTAATAAGAGTGTCTGGGGCCATGTTTGTTCTTGACACCATGTTTGTACAGTACTCACTGTACTGCAGCAGTGCAACAATGTATGTAACATCTTGATATGGTCTCATTATTCTTTGTGTGATTTGGAGTTAGGATGTCCACATCAGAACACACCTAGTCTCATAGGCGTGTTCATACAAATTAAGAACAGTAACTATGTTATTTGTGTTTCAAAAGAGGATAAAAAATGTTTGTATTTTGAAAAGGTGACATAAGACACAGGGACGTCTTTGCCTTGGGAACAAGAGGCGTCTCTGATTCTGACTGGCTGTCATCGGTGTCTGGCTCCCTGTAGCTCTTGGTTGAGGCAGCTGCTGCTCTCTGGGGCCTCCTGCCTGCTGCCACTGGCTTCACAGTCTTCTTTGGCTGCTCCACTCTCTCCTTCACACCAGGCTTCTTCTGATTAAACAATGACACACTGTGGTTGAACGGGATAGTGCATCACAGGCTTAAAGCACATTATTTCTAAAACACAACACTAGTGCCTAACCTTACTGCGTTTGGTATTGCAGTTTACAGGTTTTTGAGAGGGTGGGGGTAAATCCGGGGATTCATCTGCAATGACAGAAAGCCCATTCTGTTTTTGGAAAAACTCATGTCTCAATTTAATTAATTGTATCAGCATCCAGTATTAAGGTGACAAATTTGCAGGAATGTGTGGCTTTAATGGCTTACATGAAGTATGAGGTGACACAGCTTTCGGTTTGATAGGCGCCTGCCTGGAGTATTTGGTAACTTTGGGTTTGGGTTTCCTGCTCGACTCCCTCAGCCAGCTGACGTCTGTCATGGCATGGTCTGTGTCTGTGTCACTGAACAGATGCTTCTTCACATGCCGCTTCTCCTGCAACACACAAGGTAGTGGAAGACAGGGAGGATACATAGACAGAAAGAAATTATTTTCAGTGTGATTGTTGCATATTTTCTGCCCTAATAACAAGTGTAAACCATAACTTTCAAAAAGTGAAGGATTTGTGTGCTGGAGTGGAAGAGTGGAACCACATGAACACAGATGCAGCAAGCACATACAGGTCTACAGCCAGAGACAGACAGTCTCTACCAGCTTTGACTTTAATTCCTATAATAAAACACCTATAATAAAATTATAAAGTATACTTTTGCCACAGGTTGTCCTTCCTTGGTCTTGTTGAGGGGTACTGAGTCATGGATGCCACTGTCAAACATAGGAAATATGAAATTAGACAGTTTAATATAAAATCTTATGCATGAGATTGCAATTTTAATTCTCTATTAAGTCCACAGGCCATCTTAAAATGTCCTACCTGCTCGATGTGGCAGAAGTGTTAGTGAAGGTTTTGTCCTTTCCCTAAAGAGCAATAAAACAGACTTTAAACATTATGGTGGCATATCAAGTACTCAGATAATACACCGAAAGATATAAAACAAAAAATATTGGTAGTATTTACCTCAATGCTCAATGGTACATCAATGTTAAATGCAAATATATCTTTTCTGCACAAATAGAAAAAAAGGCATTAAATATATCCTAAAATGCACTCACAACCACTGAAATGTCCAAATGTACATCAAATATTTTAACTGAATGATATTACCTCTGCCTCATAGAACTTGTTGTGGTTTTGCTGTAGGATTTCATTAGGCTTACTGCTCCAGATACATCTCTCTGTAGCAGGTAAAGATCATCTTTAGTTAATCAAGCAGGAGAAAAGTAACTTTAAGTTACTCCTCACAATAAATCACTTATGTATGATCACTTACTTTAGCAGTTGATAACCAGCTCATATTGAAGGTCGGCCTAGTACAAAAATACACAGTTATGCTTGAAATGACATTTACTACAGCACCATAAGGTAGCCATTCAATCAATAATGTGTGTAAACCTGTTGACAATAGGAGGACTCCAGCTCGGAGGGATTTTTCCTGCAGTATATTTTGCTGTGGACTGGGAGTTAATCTCATAGCGACTAGAGATGAGCTTCACCATGCTGCCCGCAACCTCTGCATCTCTCTGAGTAGAGACAGTAGAAGGTTTGATAATCACAACACCCAACATTAATAACCTCAAAATTGACATTAAGCTAACAATGCACACCTTAATTTTGCTTGACAGGTTTGTTTCACCCTTAATGTTAGGTGGTTTTTGCTGCTGCAGAGATTTGGTTGTGGAGACCTTGGCTGGACCTTTGATTAGAGCAGCATCTGCCTCCATTGACATCAGGCCTTTGCTTTCAGCCGGGCCATTACTCTGGGCCGGCTGCTCTTTCGGAGTGCACACTGTGGAAGCACACCAGTCCACAGAGTTTCTGCCTTTAGAGTCCTCTGTGATGCCCAACATTTTTCTCTGGGGTGCAGCAGGCTCCTGAGGTGCAGGATCTTGGTTCCTCTCACGGAGGACCTGCCGCAGGCGCTGTGTGAGTTTGGTATTGAGTTGCTTTTCGCTGATTGGGCCGAGGACTGGAACTGACAATCGCTGTGTTGAGGACAGGTGCTCCTGCTGTTGTGCAGAACATGGACGAGGCTCTAAAGAGAAACAATGATTTAATTTAAAAACAAAATAAAAGTAAAATGACACTGTTTTTCTATCTATAATTTTCTATTTTATTTAATCTAACTAGGTTTTGTGTGTTACTAGCCTTAATATTCAAAACATGAAGTGACATCTTATAGATATTAAAGATATGGGATGACTTCTTGGCTTACCAGGTCTTGGCAGAGAATTGATTTTCTGTGTGGGCATCGTTAGCATTTCAGAAACTGACAGTTTGCTCCAGTTAGAAGATCTGCAATTTTAACAAATAAACATGTTAAGATATACACTCTATAAACACAAACAGTATAAACACAAATACAGACAACATCACCAATCAGACTGCCTTCTCTGATGGCAGTAGATTTGCCAATTTGTGTGGAGGTCTTTCACAGCACTTACATGTTTCTTCCGGTTCTGGGTTGGGTGTCAGGCACAAAAGTTTGCTCTGTAAGTAAAAGAAATCAGTGGTGGGTCCAAGAGTCTGACGAATAACTGTGTAGCTCTATTTCTGGGCCTAGCCAAAGTCACTATAGCAACATAATACCCAGAGCCTGTTCTTCTCCCTGTCCAGCAAGAACTATATCGGCTGCTTTTTCCACTGGTATGTTCTGTAGGACAAGCAGAGACAACAAATGCAACCAAATCTTTTATTTTGTTTTTTGGTTTCCTTCCACTGAATGAAAATGGAAAATACATACAGGAGTGTCATGCCAATTTTTTACCAGATTTGCAGCTGAAAGAGAAATACTGTTTGGAGAATGGGTTAGGGACCTACATGTAGTCATTAAAAAGATTCAAAAGTAATATGCTCGTAGTTCAGTCGTATCATATCCTCATATAATGAAAGTATATAATGATTGTGCAAAAGTAGACAACAATTACTAGCTTAACTTTATTTATATTTATATTAACACTGATTATACCTTTTTGTGTTTGCCAACCTTATCCTTACTGGTCTGTTTGGAAGCCGTGCTCTGTAGAGATGCATCACAGATACCAGGAAATGAAGGTAACATTCCGAAATCAATAACAAGATTATATTTTGCACGCTGTGATGTCACATGTTGAGCAGTATGTGTGTAGTATGGTAAATGCAGTCTATTCAGTACGTGTCATACCTGCTCTAACATGCCACCTGCTGTTGCGCTGTTAGGTGTTGTGCCATGACTGCAGGTCTTAGTGGTCGTCCTTAGCTCTCCCAGGTAAAATTCCCCTTGCTTATCACATGAACGAACCATCTCCAGAGATGGCTTCCCTTTAACCCTGGCAGGAGTGTCTTAAAGGGAGAAAATAACAATTTCATAGTTGAGAATTGAATCTACATGTCTTGCTTTAATTTATCTTCACGGACAATAAGAAGGTAAGTAATAAATGTATAAGGAGCTTCCCATCAGGCGGGACAAACTTCCTGGATTTGTTTGGGCCACAATATTGTGGATATCAATTATTAAATGATGACAATCTTGATACATGTGAATTAGAGACAGTAATAATCTATTTGTCAATTACACTGTAACTGATGCGAGAGCATTTCTTGACAATTTCAAGTGTCACCTACTGGATAGCATCACAGCAGAAAGGGAACCGTCACCACGCACACTGCTGTTGAAGGTGGTAGACTCTGAAATCCTCATCTTGGCTGGGGTCACCATCTGGATGGAAAATCAGAATGACTGACTGAATCTTTTATGTGGTCTCCTTAAATGATTAAAAATGTAAATCTAATACTGAAACAATCCCATAAATGATTTCCAAATGAAGTTAATAGCATGGGAGCACATATAGACGGAAAATAGATAGCTAGAATAGCTTCTGCATGTATACAGGTATTCAGTGGGTGCTTGTCAAGTCTCTTAATTGCATCCACGTTTCCCTCACTTGCGTCTTTTCCTTGCGTCTTAGTCCCGCCTACCGGGGATGCATGGAGAGACGCAAGCCAGGAGAGAAGAAACGAGGAATTATGTTTTTAGAGACATGAGATGTCCTTTCCTCTGAAGCTTCACATAAAGCGACGTCCGTTTCTGATGACGGCAGCAGCTGATCACACGGTGAGCTCTCAGTCGGCTTTAACAGTTGTAGAGACTTTTGATGGAGTTTGTGTCTACTTTCATGTGCACTGTTACTAATAAAGTCTCACAGTTATCAGTGCAGAGCAGCATGATTCTCTGTTACCTGTTTAACAAACACCTGCACATGAAAAATGAAATGGTTACTCATACGTCCTGCCTAAAGGCACAGGATCATTTCTACAATTTACATTTGTTCATCTGAATGTAAATTCATTATTGAATAACCAAGAATATGATTATGGTGTCTAGGGATTTATTAGCCTAAATTGAAAGTGAAATGATGTAACTTGTATCAAAGGTGACGCTCAGTTTGTGGCTTTTCGTTTATATCCTCTACTGATATCCTTTAACACTACTACATACATTTTATGTGCATGTCACATCCCTCGTCATCGATCAATCACTGCGTTCCATCAATCTGACGCTTTTTTTTTTTTTTTTAGCGTAGCAGCGCTTTCATTCTCACTTTCATCAGTTGATTTTACTTCCAGAGCCGCTGGCTGCTTTCATCAGATGCTTTGCTCGCTTCATTAGATACTTTGGTGCAGTTTAGTGACTTGTCCAACTCCTTATGTGTTTACTATGTTTTATTGTTGTCTATTTGGACTAAACATATGAATAGAAATGATAAATTATGTAAAACGTGTTTCCTGCAGACAGACTTTCCGACTCTCTCTGACTTTAATATATAAAGTTGTAAAGTTGATCAGATTAGTCCGATCAGCTGCAGCGTCCAATCAATATAACGGATACCCAATAAGGGGGCGTGTCAGTTAGTAAAAGACTCCCGCGAAGGATGCAGTGGTGTATCCTCGCTCATAGCTCCTCAGAGATCGCTCCTCAGAGCGCAAATAAGAGCTTTGGGACGGCCTGCAAGATGGCGGAGCGGAACAACTTCCGGTTCATGAGAGGATCAAGGAAACGACAAATAAGAGACTTGAGAAGCACTCAGTGTCTTCGCTGGCAATGGGAAAAATACTTGAACATGCTATGGTTGGTTCCCTGCTCTCTACGCCCCTTACTGGCTTTGACCTTTCAGTGTCAGGTGACATAAACTGCAACCAGCACTTGAACGTTTTGAGTGATATAGTAGGATTTTCTTATGCAGCTATTACAGTAGTTTGATGATTTAATTTAAAGTCCTCGTAACCATCCTTGATCCTCTTTCTTGCAAACAATCCACTGGTGAGTCTTACGTAGGCATTAAACACAATTGTGTTATATTGTATTGTTACATTAAATCATTCTATCTAATGTACTTAAAATAAAATATTAACTATATATTGACTGAATTAGAATTATTATCACTGAAAAGACAGTTTCTATTGACAAATCTATGGATTGTGTTAATGTACACAATCCATAGGTTTTACAAACTGCTACATATTTGATTCAACATAAATTTAAAAACAGTCTTTCACCTGTACAGGTGCAGATGAGACAGATAAACAGTAGGGGGCAGTATTTTTCTCACTGTCTCCAAGGGACACCTGACTCTCCGGAACAACCTGCATTGAGAGTGGCATGCAGAACCAACAAACAAACACATTTAGAAAGCTTTTTCAAAAAGTTCTTCTGATATAATCTCACATTAATGTAAACCATAGCAATCTCAAAAAGGAACCAGACGCTCCATAAACATGCATCCTCCCAAACTGTCTCCAATTTACTACATTTTATCTACATTTGTAATGACCACACTGATCACATCATAGCTGTATATTAAGAGCATTATGTTAGCAGACCATTGTTTACCTGGCAGCTGTTCTCTTCCATTATAATTTTTACTGTAGTCTTCACTACAGATGTGCCTGTCTTTCCCACAAAGCCCTGGCAGGAAGAGACGCTTGTTAATGCAAATCGCCAAATAACTTTTCTTATTAATATTGTGGCCAGTAAGGATTGAAATGAATAAGCCATGGCCTACTTTGTTTTTGCTGTGGCCATAGACGCTACGAGCAGCCTGCATGACGTCCAGGGAGGAGCTGAAGTGGATGGTAAGACTTGATCCTTCCACCGCACCCACGACCACCACCTCTGACAGCTTTAACTGCAAGACTTGCCTCCGGCCTTCCTCTGGAGATAAAGAACACGGTGTATTATAGTAACACACTCCCACATACACACACACAAATGTAAGCAAACACTCAACAGACATGGCCTGTCACATGTAGATCAAAAGGGGATATTATCTTCATAAAATTTAGCACTCTAGATCAATCTTCTATGATTGTTTTTGGACTAAAGCAGTCAAGTTCCCTACTGCATCAAAACGCCTGTGGTGCTATTTTTCTATTTATTCACGTATGGACAGATGCATGGAATACCATAATACGATTCATTTAATTGTGTTTGGGTGAAATATTCAGGGCTAAGTGAGTAAATGTAAACGCAGCGGTCTTTGTGCTTTGATTACCTGTAACAGTGTAGCTTTGGACTTCATTCTCGTTGATGCATATCGTTTCCCACTGGCCCTCCTACATAAAGGGGAAAACACTCTGCATTAGGCTCTAACAGATATATGTCTATTGTTGATTATGTAACTGTTGCCCTTTTTGATTTTCACTTTCACTAATGATCTTGAGGTACCCGCGCTTCTTCATCAGTCAAAGAGAAGTAAAAGGAGAGGCTGTGGCTGCCAAGGTTGAAGTCTATCCAGTATTCTTCCAGCTTCTCATCAGCGGGCATCAGCAGCTGACAACATAACCACAATCCTTTCAGCAGATCTGCTATTACACACACATCATGGATTGTGGCATTCCACACCCAACATGCAAGCACTCCTAACTCTTAAATGAACAGTTAATTGTACCAAAAAAGGAAAAGGCTTCTTGATCTGACAGACAAAATCTGTACTTGTTACTTTACTTTTTGTTTTCCTCGCCTTTTTTGAACCATAGCAATTATGTTGATACTGACCTCATACTTGTCCAGATAGACCTCCAAACAAGGGTAGGAATACACTCTATATTACAGAGAGGACAGGATATTAGTTATGCACATGTACCATCTGCACTGCATGTGTTCTATGGGTGCATGATATTGCTGTAGAGGCAGAACTATGACTACAACAGTCAATCCTATTTATTTTTCTCAATGTACCAGTCCTGGATGTGATACACAGTTGGGCCAAAAAGTATTTAGTCAGCCACTGATTGTGCAAGTTCTCCCACTTAGAAAGATGAGAGGTCTGTAATTTTCATCACAGGTACACTTCAACTATGAGACAAAAAAAAAAAAAAAAAAAAAAGATTCCAGGAAATCACATTGTAGGATTTTTTTTGAAGAATTTATTTGTAAATTATGGTGGAAAATAAGTATTTGGTCAATAAAAAAAATGTTCAACTCAATACTTTGTAACATAAGCTTTGTTGGCAATGACAGAGGTCAAACGTTTCCTGTAAGTCTTCACCAGGTTTGCACACACTGTAGCTGGTATTTTGGCCCATTCCTCCATGTAGATCTCCTCTAGAACAGTGATGTTTTGGGGCTGTCGCTGGGCAACACGGACTTTCAACTCCCTCCACAAATTTTTTATGGGGTTGAGGTCTGGAGACTGGCTAGGCCACTCCAGGACCTTGAAATGCTTTTTACGGAGCCAGTCCTTCTTTGCCCGAGTGGTGCGTTTGGGATCATTGTCATGCTGGAAACCACGTTCCATCTTCAAGGCCGTCACAGATGGAAGGAGGTTTTGGCTTAACATCTCACGATACATGGCCCCGTTCATTCTTCCCTTAACACGGATCAGTTTTCCCGTCCCCTTTGCAGAAGAACAGACCCAAAGCATGATGTTTTCTCCCCCATGCTTCACAGTAGGTATGGTGTTCTTGGGATGCAACTCTGCATTCTTCTTCCTCCAAACACGACGAGTTGAGTTTTTACCAAAAAGTTCTATTTTGGTTTCATCTGACCACATGATATTCTCCCAATCCTCTTCTGGATCATCCATATGCTCTCCGGCAAACTTCAGGCAGGCCTGGACATGTACTGGCTTAAGCAGGGGGATGCACCTGGCACTGCAGGATTTGAGTCCCTCTCGGCGTAGTGTGTTACTGATGGTAGCCTTTGTTACTTTGGTCCCAGCTCTCTGCAGGTCATTCATCAGGTCCCTCCGTGTAGTTCTGGGATTTTTGCTCACTGTTCTCATGATCATTTTGACCCCACGGGATGAGATCTTGCGTGGAGCCCCAGATCGATGGAGATTATCAATGGTCTTGTACATCTTCCATTTTCTTACAATTGCTCCCACAGTTGATTTATTCACACCAACCTGCTTGCCTATTGTAGATTCACTCTTCCCAGCCTGGCGCAGGTCTACAATTTTCTTCCTGGTGTCCTTCGACAGCTCTTTGGTCTTGGCCATGGTTGAGTTTGGAGTCTGACTGTTTGAGGCTGTGGACAGGTGTCTTTTATACAGATAACGAGTTCAAAGAGGTGCCATTAATACAGGTAACGAGTGGAGGACAGAAGAGCTTCTTAATATTACGTAATTTACAAATAAATTCTTAAAATATCCTACAATGTGATTTCCTGGATTTGTTTTTCTCATTTTGTCTCTCATAGTTGAAGTGTACCTATGATAAAAATTACAGACCACTCTCATCTTTCTGAGTAGGAGAACTTGCACAATCAGTGGCTGACTAAATACTTTTTGGCCCCACTGTAACCACGTCAAGTCAAGAGTTATGATATCTGTGTACCTTCTCTTGTCTCCCTGCATCCCATTCACCAAGTTCAGAAACTTGCGACAATCCTGAAATCACACATATTTACATCAAAGTCTATGTAGCAGAGAGCCTGTTGTAATATTATTACAATATATGACCCCCTGCGGTGCAACAAAACGCAAATGCAAATGAGAGGCAAAGGCAATGCAGTCGGATAAATTACAAGTTCTTACCGTCTCAAACTCGGAATCACAAATCTTGACAAAGGCGCTGGCCACATGTTCCATGCTGAACCATCGATCCGCCAGCTCCTTCCTCTGGTCAGGAGTGGCCATTCTGCACAATGCCTCCATCAGGGCTATCTGCAAGTCGTAATCTGACACAAACAGACTATGCTGTTGATTTTTTTTGTGTCTGTGTATGGTTCTAGGTGAAGATGGCAATATTCACACAGAAAAAAACAAAACAACTTACCACCTGCCTCCAATATTTGACCAGCCAGCTTGGTCCTGTAAAAATATGATAAACCAGCAAAAGTTCAAAAGCATGTGGACACTGTAAAAAACTGTAATAATGATCTTTATTATCAAAACTGCCATGACATACATAATATCTGAGGCATCCTGTGATGTTAAGAGTTTCCTCTTTTTCTTCAGCTCCACTGGGATTTTGTCCAGCATTAAGTTAAATTTACGAATTGCCTGTTAGAACATAATTAACAAGTTCATTTATGTGCAACACCTGACTTGTGGCTTTTAATGCTACTCCATCAAGAAGATATTAAAACTATTTCAAACCTCTTTTTGGATCAGGATATAGATTCTGGGGTCTACTGCCAAATGACCAACAGGATACAGGAAGGACTCTGTGATTTTGTATGCTCCTGCAAAAAAACATGCTGCGACTTTATGTTATGTTTATAGAGACTAACCCATTTCTTGTATCCTGAGATTCATCATGAAAGTATTAAAGTGCGGTTCTTTGAAGCTCGTCCTGTGGGAGAAATGCTCATTATCTTCCACCTGAATCTGTTACTGCAAACTTTCAGTCTATATAAACAGAATTCCGCTGAAACAATGATAAGAGCACATGATTTGATAGTGCCCTTACACAAGCGGGGCAGTGGGATCAAAATGTGACACTAGCATGAGGAGAATGTAACACTCTCCTATCTGTGGAACAAACAAACATTTTAAAGTCTTAGTGTGGCTTTAATATTATACTTTGTTAGCCTCAAAAACAATTATTAACATTTTGCAATTCAAGGTGGAATACACACGTCAGTTTTAATTTGCAATTGCTCCTAAAAAGGGCTAAGTGACGATTACACACATAGTGAGGATGGAATACAGATAAAGAAATGTACAAACATACCTTCCTTGCCTGCATCATGGACCACCTGTAACAGGTAGGAGGGTTGTTGCAAATGAATGGTTTTAAATTATGGAAACTAACAGGAGTGGTATACTGTTTCAATATAAATGTGTTTTACTCTTAAGACATTAGCTCACCATTAAGGCATCAAAGAAGTCCTCAGAGAGGTTGAACAAGATCTCATCCCACTGTGGGCCACACTGGATCCACAGTTGCCTGCATTTCTCAAACCAATGCACCATGTGCACAAAACCAGGTTTTCAATCATCAACTGACCTAGTACATTTACCTATACAGCATTCACACACTGTGCGCTTTTAACTATTACAAGTATACTTATCTTTTTCAGCAGGCCTTGAGCTATTATTCCTGACAGCCCTTGACAACAACCAGGTAGTTCCAGGTTTTTCCCACACTTGTAGAGGATTGTAAGACCCAAACTCGCTGATTTGGTATTATTTTGATCCAAACTCTAGATAAACAACATAGATATAGTTTCTTACGAACCAACGAACTGAGCATTATTGCATGTTAGTGAGTGTGGTTTGGGCTACATCTTACCCTGCTGACAAGTTTATCCAATTTTGAAAGAAACTGTTGGGAACATTTTATGGGGGTCCCCTCATAGATGTCCCTTTGCAAGAATACATCTAGAGCTTGGACATCTCCACTCTTTAACGCCTCATCAATTACTTTCTCCAACTGCACATGAAAAGGTTTACCAGCTTGTCAACATTATAGTGCTTCAACAAGTATTTAAGTAACGTTAACCTTACTTCAGTGTCAGTAATCTTAGTAAGCTTTCCTAACGTTACCTGTGAGTTCTGTCCCGGTCCCATTCTTCCTTCCGGGGATCAGCTTTACTGTCACTTGGCCTCTGCTGTCTTTAAAATGGCTGTAAAGGCCAATTGCACACATCAACCTGCCAATCTTAGCGCTTCTTCAACAGGAATAAACTTCTATAACTAAGTGATGGTCGATGTAACGTTATTTGTTAACCTAGTTGGTCAGATTTTTCGAAATGTTAGTGATGATAAAGTTATGTTAACCAACGTTAACCGTTGACAAGCTAAGTTGACCTTGTTTCACCTGTTTGGCAATACCATTAACCTAATGTTAACTTACTTTCGACACTTCATGTACATATGTTTGACATAAGCTAAACTATTTCTAGCTAACTTAAGTTACGTTCAACATCTAACTTTAACTTTGTCCCCTGTATTGCCTCACTGCTCCGGAGTTTAAGTAACTGCTTAAGTATGTTTACAGTTAACGTTACTCCGGGAGCACCAGCACTCCCGCTTCCCAGTAATGTTAATGTAAAAGTAACGTTACATTTCCATTAGCTTAATGATGTCTGCTGTTAATGTTAGCTAACATTAACGTTAGCGTTACCTCTCCCAGCTAACGCTAAATCTTAAGTTAACGTTCAGCGGGCACTGAGTAACTAATATTTTTGAGGATACGTTATCAGATTATATTATTCGTATAACGTTACTTACAGTGATGTCTAAAGTAATGTCTAATATCGTACACAAATATGGCATGATGCCTATTTGACAGGTTTTCAATTGAAACAGTGAAAAACGCGCGAAGTACTTTCGTTCCTCACGCAGGCGCGTAACAACCATAGACTGTGACAACTTGCTAATTTTCAAAGTCACTTTCTCAAAGAAGGATATATTCGTCATTATTTTGGCTAAAAGTGAACGATTCCTTTCGGGTTTTCTGTGCGTATTTTGTACTATTCAGACTGGATAGCAAATTTAGAGCAAATCACAAAAATGATTTTTTTGGTATTCAACGACTACATTACCCATGAGCTTTGACAGCAACTGGGTGCTGGTCTACATGTGATTACAGTAGGTTATTCCCCTTTAGCTGAAAACAGAGACAAAAAAACAAAGGGTGTTTTAGAATATTTTATCACTAAGAATATGCTTTGAACCGTTATTCAGATTTTGTTTTGGGCTAATAAAAAGCAAGGAGAAAGCCCATTGAGTCAGAGAACATAGTAGAAGATAGCTAGGAGAGGAGGTGGGACATAAGCTTTAAATAAGAATATACTAACATTACTACAAATAATAGTACAGGCGGGAACAGCATAGTGTTTGTGCTTTATTGTTAAAAAAAAAAAGTAAGCATTGATTTCTGATTAATTAAAATACATTACAATTTCATCTATTGCATGGTTTGTAAATGTGACATTTGACTCAAAAATAAATTCTGAATACCAAAATGGTTCAGAAGACCCTGAGCCTGCATTGTATAAAACTATTTTCTATGTCAAATACCCAGCTGGAAGAAAACAGTGGACTGAAGTGCATTAATTTAAATTTCACTGAGTGTTTTTTGTAATGCTTAGGAGGTGTCACTTTCATTGGATATTCTCACATTAAAGTACAATGACGTGAAATCAAATAATACTGTGCAATTTTTAAAAAGAAAACACAAAAGTAAAACAGTGGCACTAAAGTTGGCTTTATGTATAAGTGCACTAGTGTTTGTTAATTTTACTCTTGATTAGTTAGTTGCCAGCACTAGTCTACACAAAATTAACAAATGTAACAATGTAGTTATACATTTTTAATAGGTCTTGCTGACAGCAGTCATAAAGTGCTCTAAATAGATTTCTTCTACCTTTAGTCAGCATCCTAAATGAAGTGCACCATGCTATCCTCGCATTCTTTGGGCACCGTGAGCTTGTAATTATGGCAAACTAACTTATAATTCTCTCCATCATTGTTGTCCCAGTATTCAGCCCCACAGACTTTGTACTGAATGGCAAACTGTAATACTGCTCCTGGCTGCAGGAATGGAGGAACAGGCAAGTGGAAACGAAATGTATCATAACTGAGTTGGCCTCTTCCTCCTTCACAGGTCTTGGTGACGGTGGACACCCAAGAGGCCTTAGTTTCTGTGCAGCTCTTCCACTCTGTGAATGAATATCGAGCGGTGACATCTTTCTCAAAGTCCAAATTGAGTACCTGGGTGATTCCAATGACACCCAGTTCAAAACACAAGACTCTTTCCAGACACACTTTCTGCATATGGAGACGATGAAGGAATCCTGGCTGGTCACCAGGTTGTTGGGCAAAAACCGGTTTCAAGTATGGCAAAGATATCTCCAGATGCCTTCCATCGGCCAACTCTGCACCCATCAACAATCTAAAGGTAACATGATGTGGTACAGATGGATCCTCTCCAGATTTGAAAAGTCTGATGTCTTCCAGGTCGAGCCCCAGAGAGTCTACAAACCGAACACCAACGTTTCTGCATTTCTTCTTCTTCTCTGTGGAGGAAGGCAGAGAGTGTGACCGTTGTCGGATAATGGGTTTTGGCATGGGTTCACAAGAGTGACTGCGTCGGAACTCTTGTCCCCTTGGCAGGGAGACTCTAGGACTTGGGGGGCGGATTGGAATTGGCTTTTTTCCTGCATTAGGTTTGTCAGCACGAAGCATTTCAGTCAGGTTGATTGTCATGCAGGGCCTTGAGACACTGCTGTAAGAGCTGGGCATCTGCTCTTCAGATTTTGTAGAGGGAATCCCCTCACGTCCAATAAACCACCGTCTGGCCATGGGAACTGCTGTCTTGCATACCTGTAATGAAAAATGTGAAACATAATTTGTTGGAATTAAGTCACAATTATTCCCAATATTCTAATCAAAAGCACAATGACCCACTTGTAACAGAAGTGTACTCTTTTTTTACCTAAAATGCATGATTTTGAGCTGTGCAAATCTAACAAGAACAACAACTTCGTTATTCTAAAATTGACAGAACAGTCATAGCAGGAAAGAGTGGGCGTGTACTCTGGAGAGTACGTGCCTTAATGCATACAGCCTGCAATACTCTCCCTGTTGTAGGACTACTAAAATGCATTTGATATGGTTCAACATTAGACGTTGACATCACCTCACCATATGATACGAAGCGTTAGTTACATCCACGCTGCAGGGTGGCCGTAGCCTAAGCTCGCTCCTCCATTTAATGTAGAATTTATTAAAGCTGCGCGTTTCCGTGCGTCATGGAGTGTCCGCGACCACATTACACGATTTGTAATTTGTCACCACATTCATAATCGTCACGTCCGTGGCTTGCTCTCTATTGAGATCAGCTAACGTGCGCGCAGTTTACAGGAAGCTGCAAACGAACCAGTGTCCCTGCATGACGTTGCACGGGAGATTGAGTAATTTAAGATTAAGCGTTATATTTGTTTGTATTCTTTCTAAAGTCTTTCCTCAAGCACAGCGTCGGCTGTCTCCCTCCTTGTAATCTCACTGTTTATCAATAGTAAGTACACTCGTCAAAGAGCGTTTGCGTGTTTCGTTTGAAAGAGCAACTTGTATGCCTTAACTTCAAGTCCCATAATGCAGCTGTGACGCTGCCCACGACACAAGCGGCGAGCCAGTGAGCAGCAGGTAAACAAACCTATCTAACACGGAGAGCCAAACAAAGCGTATGCGCTGCTTGACCGTCTGGAATTTTTAAATGGCGATGACGATGACAGTCGAAAAAGAGAGGCGTTTGCTGTCACCACTCCAGTAAAACAGTCGCTGAATTGTTATTCAACCGAGAGGCGAGTCGACGACGAACAGAAGGACGAGTTTAACCTGCTGCGGAGAAACGACCGTCGACATCTGCGCATGATGCATTGCAGCACTTTTGCGAAAATGGGTGTTTGTAGCCTCATTCTCAGAATAGAGTATCTGTTCCGAGATGTCGGCTGGGTTCTTTAGCTACCGTATCGCTCAAAACAAGATCCCCTCTGGCGACCTGCAACATGGGGCCCATCATGCAGGAACGCACAGCAACCACGACACTGAAACGCGTCGTCTCCAAAGAGAAGATTCGGGTAAAAAATACTGAAAATAGCGGACCAGTAACCAGGTAGGCCTAATTTTACAGTGGCATATCTAAGGCTAAATTAAACTTGTCTTGTCTTGTTTCAGACATAGGTTAGAGGCAAGCCTGACAAAACACTATTATGTTTCCATAGTTCAAAGAGAGGTAACAAGATGAAGAAAGCAGTGGGCCAAATGAAAAATGGCCTCCCAGGACCAGGTCAGGATAAGGACACACTGGCAGCAGGGCAAAGGGTGAGTGAATGGCATCCTGGTAAATTCAAGAGAGATTAGGTTTCAACATTATTGTTCTTTGACGTGATACATTTTAGAGGTGCAGCATGTGTTGTGGCCTGTGTACCTTTAAACCAATCAATCAGAAATAATCAAACTGTTTCCATAATGATTGTTTCACAGGGTGCACAGTCAAAAGGTGGCAAGGTCAAATCTGGCGCTACACGGAATACAAGCAAACTGTCCAGGTATGTATGGAGAGGGGTTTGCATTTCTACTGAAGGTACAGTAAATCCCTAAATCCCCAACAGCTTTTCCTTACTATCGTGTGTCTCTTTACAGCCCTGAAGAAGAAGGAGATTTGAGACGTCAACTCTGCAAACACTCATCTGTGCACCGGAAAGAGGAGAAACGCGAAAATCAGCGGATGTTGCAGTGCAGCGATGAGCTACACCAGAATCGTGGAGGGATGGGGAAGAATCGGCGAGCCCTCTCCCTGCCTCTCTCCCCAATATCAGGCCTACGACACATGCCTGCGCACCCCCTAACACACTCCCCAGCCCCCACCCCAGAGGCACTACAGCATCACTACAGCCAGAAGGATATTGACGATGACAGCGCCAGTGATCTGTCAGACTCCGAGAGGCTGCCCGTGCTGCCTTCTCCTTGTACCCCCTGCACCCCTCCTCACCTCAACCTCCGCGCAGAGGTCATTAACAGTAATGACTTTCCCCCAGACTTTCCAGGACCATGTGGGAATGTGGGTGATGAAGATGAGAGTGAAAAACCTAGCTATAGTTACCCAGACTTTCTGCCTCCTCCGTTCAACAGCTGGAGCCTGAGACAGCTGGCAGTGTTTATTCATACAGAGGGACGTGGCGCCCCCCGGCCCAAGCCTGTAGGGCTCTTGGAGAAGTACCTGGAGAGGCTGCTGCAGCTGGAGTGGCTCCAGATCCAAACAGCGCAAGCAGAGAGCAGCCGTCCACCTGGGAGCCGCTCAAGGCCACAGGGATTCCCCTCTGCCACCACTGCTCACCCACCCAGGCCTCACACAGCTCCACCGTCCCGACTCAACTCTCCTAAAGGGCTGCGGCACAGCCAGCGAGCCTTCCCATTTGCACCTGTCAACAACCCCCCATCACCTGCCTCAGCCCAACACCAGCACTCCCGCTTCCCAGTTTGCCCTCACTGTCACATTCGCTACCCGCTGTGCAACGGAAGCTGCTCTGCCTATGCCTACCAGCGGCACTCGCGGCTCAGCCCACTGCTTGAGCGAAGAGACAGATCTGGGGCTCCAGCGAAGAGGAGCAGCAGTGAGACCCGAGCAACCTCCACGGAAGGTAGGAGCCCAGGAGGGCAAGGGGGAGGAGGAGCCCGCACCCCAGTTAGCCCCCCAGCAGGAAGGAGTCATCTCAGAAACATGCAGGCCGCAGGCAATTCTCGTAAGCAACCCCAGGAATATGGAAGTAACCCGAACAGCAGAGGTCAGGTGAGGAAAAGCCGAGTCAGAGCAAACTCTGAGACAGATGTTAAAAAAGAGCCCGGTGGCAGTAAAGTGGCTGGTGCAGAGAAGAGAGTTTTTGCTGCAGGTAAGAGAGAGGTCATCACCTCCAAGAGAGTAGAGAAGGACTGGCAGAGGACAGAGGCGGGAGGTCAGGTCTCTAAAACTGCCATGAAAAGAGCTGCTAAAGAGCCACAGTCTCTCTCCAAAGCACCTCTAAATAGTAAGCAGAATGGCAAAACAAAAAATGTGCACTTTGTTGCAAAATAAGCCCCATAGATCTACAAATCTATCTGCTTTACTTAGTGGTTACTGGTACAGGAGCTCGAACCTATGCTTGCTTTCTGTGTAATCTGTGTAATACTAACATGTTCTAACTGTTGTACAGCAGTCTAAATCAGTCAGTGGTGTACAGCCTTCAAAAGGTCAAAACTAACAAGAGCTTGAGCAGCTAGAATAGTGAAAAAACAGCAATGATATCAAAGCATAATGTGACACTTAATAAAACAGACATATATATATATATATATATATACATATTGTGTTTCATTTAAAATGTACAGTAAGTATACAGTCATAATGTTGGACAGTGTTTTGACAGACAGGTCATTATGACCATTAACACTACAAGGATTCTAAAAACAGCTTGTATGTAAATTGAGCTCTGTTGCACTGCACAGTCATCTCTCAGTATGCTACAAATGTTGAAATAGGAATAAAATAAGCATCTACTGTACCACTGGATAGCTTTCTTCATAAGTAATCCATAGTGAAGTTGAACACAGATCATTATGTTTTTCGTCACTGAATACAACCATATCGTTTACTAGTGGAGTTTTTGATGTTGGAATGCATTTGTTTTCATTGCTCTTACTTTACTTGATGTTGCTTTTTATTCCTTTATGTGGTGCCTCATGTTTTCAGGCATATTGTTCAGTTAAAGCATCTTTAGGTGAAAAGAAGTAGGTGTAATAAGTGATGGTGTACTGCAGTAATGCAGCTTGTTTCAGATATATGGTTTTGAAATTTTGGTTACAAGGGCTTCCCATGTATGAACAGCTTGAATTGTAGTCTAAAATAATATACTGTATTTTGCATAGAGCTGAGCTCTTTCTATCATTGAAGATGACGTTTAATGTTTGCTACGAATGTAAGAGCATATTTTTCCAAATTTTATATACCATAGTTATATTTATGAAAAGTGTTGTGGTTGACTCGTATTCATCATTGTCATTATGTTTACATCGTCATGCACAAAAAGAAAACATATAGTAAAAGAGCTGAATGTAACTTAGTGTCTGCTGTGCTGTACCATTGATCATTCCCGTGATTCAATGGAATTTCAACACATCATAGCTGTTAGGCTGTAACATGGTAATGTTATACATATAACCTCCATATCCCACTGCATACTTGAAGTCTTTAGAACACTGTGTTTACATTAGAGTGTCTTATCTGTCTGTTGTGATTTACCATGTGCACTTGATTCATGGGAGCACTAGATTAATGTAAATAATGTGACTTGTATTCAGATTGCACCTCTTTACTGTATATTCATGTAAATTATCTAAGCCATAGATAAGGGTCCAGAAGTGGCAATGTTATTATAAATGTGTACATCATGTTCTCACGCACGCAGAAAGATTGTGATATGTATTTTCTCAGTGTTGAATGCAAGTATTTGTAAGGCATAGAAATAAATGTTTTGCACTCATAAGGACTTTGACCCATTTGCCGTTCTTTGAAACACATGAACAAACATTTTATACAATTATACTTGTCTTCGAGCTCTGCAATTGAAAGTATTACATGGTTTGCCGTAGTTTTAAGAAAACACAGTTTTTATTACTTTGCATATTCACATTTCAACCTAGGTGCTTGAAATCAGATCATCATAGAGACCTAATTTTGTATGAAATATTATAAATGTTTTCCAGTTATGAGTGTTCACTGGAGCATGTCTTCTCCCAGACACGTACCAAGCACTATAGTGGTGGGACATAAAAACAAAGAGTGTATTACATCCTCTTCTGGCCTGGAAATGGTTTTAGGAGGTGGCGAAGATGCTTCTCTCTGTCATTCACACACCCTGCAACAAAGAACAGGTATTTACAGAAATTAGTAATAATGTAATGATTTCCACTTTCCCACATGATTAAATACCATGGTCTTAATTACATGTATACTTTTGCACATTTATCAGAATGTTTTGTTGCCTCCATCCGCTTACCTAAGTGTGTGTTGGCGGTGAAACATGAACTGCCAAATGTTTCTAGGTTGACATCCTCTTTATAGACAGGCCCATCGTTCCACATGAGATCATAGCCACCCACCCTTTTCTCCTTGCCAGTCAGCCTAATGAGAAAAAAACACAGATAATTAGAAAGCTGCATACACCTTGTGATCTGAGGAAAATGGTAGTAAGTTTTGGATTGTTGCTATGACACAGTCTGTTAGTGTTTCTTAAAGGTGCTTCTTTCAACCCGTGTTCTTAATGTTCAAAAATGCCATAACCCAGAGTCAAGAGATTATACTTACAAATTTGTTTAAATTGATGAATATCAATATAGATTGTTATGACTATAATCCATGGAGAGACAAAGACACACCCTCACACTTTGTTCCCTGATGACAAAAAGGCAAACACACGATGACATAGGCGCATTTACCTTCCTTCCATATCAACAACATTCAAAGTGTCTTCCAGCAGCCGGCACTTCATCTCATAATCTTCTCTACTGCTGGGTGAGTGTGACGGAGAGGCGTTCACCTCAATTAACCACCTGCAAAGAGATGGAAGTTGATGACATTCACCAAAACATACTTAGCCTTTTGAGCCAGCATTAGGAAAAGTAAAACAGTTCAATAAAGATTGTTAGGTAGGTGTTATGGCAGAAAATTGTGTCCTCTTACATTTAATCTTTTATGTATGTATGTTCTTTTATTATTATTATTACTATTGATATTACTCATTTTGTTATGGCTTATAGATATATATTTATTGTGTTTTTATCCTTAACCTTTCCTCTCCTATACTCCCTATGTTAGTCTGTCCACATTTACTAGGTTTTAGGTCAGAGCTGTGAGATTGTTTTGGTGTTTTCCCCCTCTTGTTGTTCCTCTCCTCTCCTGGAATGTTCATTCAAGGCTGAGAGAGGATGTCTGTTCCCCCAAACATAGAAACCTAGACTGTGTAAATGATTATGCATCCCTTTGCTTGGGGCCAGGCGCCCGAAGCTGCCCTAGGCAGCAGGTCTCTGGACCAGCTGTACATGTGTTTTAGTACTTCTCTGTGTATTCTCTTTTATTAATAAATTCTTCAAAGACAGTGGGTTGGTTGTTACTCAATTATTTGCTTAATCCCTCACCAGCAAGATACAATTTCCCACGACAGTAGGCACAAGCAAGTGAATGTATTTATTTTATTTATTTATTGGAGAGAGACACTGTCATCAGTGTGTGAGCTATTATTTACAACAGGATTATTGCATACCTTTCATTTTAGATATATTTATGGGGTTATTCAGTCATTGTAATTTCTGGAGCCCAACACTAACAGATTTACTGCTTTGTCTAAGATTGCAGGAAGGCAAATGAAACATGGCACATTTTCTTGTCTGTGCATGTGCTCTTCTTTGTTAATTTGTGGGCATGCATGCCTTAGTGCATTTCTGCAAGTGAATATGTCTAGGTGATGATGCACAGTGTTGGCAAGCACTTAGTGTATGTGCAGACCATATGAGCACTTACGGTTTGAGGTTTTGATCCAGTAGAATGTCGTACCCGTAGAGCTCAAAGCAGTGTTTGTCATTTATGATGACCTTTTGTACGCTCTGTAGACTGCGGACAAATATGTTATCCATCTCTTTAAACAGGATTTCTACCATCTCTCTGCCGTGCTTTGCAGTCAGGTATCTTCGAAGCTGCTGAATCTGCCACTTGCATCCCTATTTAGAGATGAATAAAACAATGAGCAGTAAAAAGGTTACATAATTGGTTAAAGGGGACACATTTCAGAAAAACTGGCTTATATATGCTCTAACGAGTTCTTGAATTTTAACACCTTTTCAGGATCATAGTCTGGCGCTGTTTTCTGAACAGCCACGTTGGTGAGGTGCATATCTGAAAAGGGGAATTAAGTAGAATTTTGGGAACTTTAATGATGTATATGTATGCCTTCCACAAAGGATGTAAGTGACAGAATTAGGAACAACAGCCTCTGACATTGGGTCAAACAGACTAAAATTGACTTTGTTTGAATATTTCATTAGACAAAGGCTCAACTTGTTAAGGGATGTCTGGCACACTGGTACTAAAAACTCAGAGCCAGACTATCACATAAGTGTTTCAACATCCAAATGAATAGTGACTAAATGTTATGACCGCAAACAAAGGATACACCTGTCATCAATACTACTAAGAGAGAAGCGGGTGCTTGAGAAGCGGGCAAAACCATCACGATACAGCCAGGCCTTCAAGGGAACATACTGAAACACAAGGACAAGCGCATTGATTCACAAATTCCGCATAATTGATATTTTGTATAAAACTTTGTGATTCACAAGGTTCAGTACGTACTGATGTAACCAGCACATAGACCCTCAGATCAAATTTTCTGCCTGTAGAGACAAAATGTATAAAAACTACTTAAGCAATATAATATATACATATAAAGCTTCTATTAAACACACATCCACCTGTTCACAGTTCCTGTCCATTAGTAGTTTTTGTTAAATTATTTGTTAGCAGATTTGATGATTTTTCTGAATTAGTTTTGCAATAAGGTGTATTTTTCAGTTAGGTTATTACCATTAATTAGGTAGGGGTTCTCTATATAGCGTTGTGCCACATAGCTTTCCACTTGAGTTGCATCCTTCTGTTCCTCTGACCGGGTGCCATCCTGCTTAAGTACAATATTAACAATCTGAATATGTGGGTGTGTGTGAAGAATGTCTGCTTTTAGTAATTTAATTTACACCCAATTCCTTGAAGTAATAGGCTAAATACACATCACCTTCTTCCAATCCATGATGTCTTTCAGTTTCCTGAACAGGAAAATACCTTTCCCTTGAGATTTTGCAACCTAAATAAATATACCAGTTAATTTATATGACGTGTTTGCAAAATTTCCAAATACTAAATTAAATATTGTTTTATTTATACTTTAGCTAACCGGCTTCATGATCCAGGTGCTGCCAGGGTTTCTTTTGAACTCCTCTACAAAGAGATGGTATTCGCTTGGCAGTGCAAAGGTGCAGGGGAAAAATTCACATTTCGACGCCTCCATCCGGCCAACATCTCTTTCAAGATTTTTCCGATATCTTTTAAGGTTTTTCACCATGAGGTTTTTGCGAGTCAGCTGTAACAAAGTGCATACAAAATACAAAACAACATAACTTATGATTTGAAGGATATATTGAAATCTCTGGTTTATTGTCTCAAAGAATGCCAGAGTGATGCTGCTTCACCTCATAATGGTTGCGAAAGTGGTTTATCCTTACATGTTCCTCCATGTAGGAGTGATCAAAATTCTCCCTGAGCCAGCCCACATCACACCAGTGGAAGTCCCACTCTCCATCGCTGTGAGAAAAAGATTCAGATTCAAGCCAGGGATATGACAGGGAAGCTGATGTGACATAAACAGACAACCCTACTCACTCTTTGACTTCGACCCAACCTGGTCTTTGCCGCAGGACATCCTGTATGGTGTTGAATAGGCCACATTTGTAACGCACACAACTCCTTCCCTCCCTGAGGAGATATTGTAACATGTCACTGTCACCAGTACTTGTGAGAAACTTTTTATTTACAACCAACTTATGAACAACACTCACCGCTCCTCACTTTTGCTACAGTCATATGAACCCCTGTATCCAGGTGTCTGCAAAGGTGAAGAAAGCAAACCCACATTTAGCTTAACTCCCCATAGTTTTGAATAACTTAAGAAGTAAAAATGTACACTTAAATTACAGCAGCAAACACATATATTAGCAAGTCCTCTACTACCTAACGTTAGTTAACCCTAACCCCAGTAACAACCTACCGGTAATTACTTACTACAGGTATAAGGCTATGTAACGTTAGTGACGATATTTGGTAACGTTACACCCGTGTACTACGTTACTCCTCATTGGCTAATATATGGCAATTAACATGTTAACCTAAGGTAAACTTAACTAACGTTATATCACGTCTATTAACGTTTTCTTGTCGGTAAAAAGCCTAACGTTACAATACAACAAAATGTACACACAGTGCTTTCTATTTACCTTATATTTTGACATGGGGGCGCACGCTATGATAGTTAACTGTAGCTACATTAGAAATATGCGTGATACGAGATTAGTCATAACATCTAGTTAGCACTTAGCTAGTCCTAGCGGTGTTTTGATAACTGTTGTCACGGTAACCACATCACCAACAAAAGGGAAATGTCCTACTGTGCTCTCCGTAGCTCTCCATAACTTTTATAAATCTCTCTGTTTTAGAGTAGAACTAAAGTTTGCGCTCATGATTTATGATTGTATTCTTAATTTCAAGAGAATGGGGAAATAATCACATGACTGATATAAACATATCAGAATATCACGCCAATTAATTATAATAAAATGCTAAAATTTGTATCAAACAAATATTATTTGGGCCCCTGTGTGTTAATTATGTGGTAAACGTTTCCTTTACTTTGCTGATTTGCTTGCTCAGTATGATTTATACATGATGTGATTTTATTCAAAAGTCTTAAAAGAGTTATCGAGGTTTCAGATAAAGCAATTAGTCCATCAGACGTTTATTACAATTCTCAAATGTTTGGATTTAGTAAACTGAGATATGCCTTTACTTCTAGACACAGTGAAAACATCACTTCAACCCTCAACTTTACAAATAATTACCACTTGGCGGCGACAAATCCTCATCTAACTTAGTAGAATGTAGGTTCTTATTCATTCAATTTCTTTCCCAAAATTCTTCTTTCAGCATTAGATAATTCCTGCTTAATCTAAGCAGTTAACACACATACATATTTACTTATATGTTGACCTATCATTGTTTTGGATATGTGTATGGAAGTTGAATAGACTTGAGTTTAAAATAAATAAAGTTAACTCCATCCCTTCTTGGTTTTGTCTAACTATGTATGTATCTGTTAATGCTCTGTACATGCTTTAATCCCACTGGCCATCACTATATGATATTCTGACATATCATAAAGTATCAAAGGGTAAAGGTCAAATCAACACAAATATTAATATGGTTTCATAATATCCCTTCTTTTTCCAAATGTGATTCACCAATGCAAGAAGTGACACTAAGTGATATTTCTAAGGACATAAACAACATCTATGCATTAATGTTGCAAATATGATTTAAGATGACAAAACATGCCAGATGGTCCAAGTTGCTCAGTGTTTGCACCCAGTGCTTTATCATCTCCGGAAGTTGACAAGACAAAACCATCTGAAGTGAAGATAGCTAGACCATACTAGACCACTGACCATTTCCAATGATATTTAATTGTGATAACAAACTGCCCTGCATATTCAACCCTTAACACATCAGCTAATTGTTAAATGATTGTGGCCTATCTAATCTGCTTATGTTTATTGGTGACAGAAGTCTGTCATGTGCATTACCATAGCTGGTCTCATTGACCCTTTGGTTGTTGTGTATGTAATTAATCCATGGTGGTCTGGGATGCAGTGTATGAGATTCTTCCCTGCTTCTGATTGACAGTTCTACCTATACCCAGTTAATAACAACATTTACATTTTTTTTTTTAAACAACTTGTTATCAATACTGTAAAACAAACGTATACCTGAGTCAGATTCTTGAGAAAAGCTAAATAAACTGTTACCATCCCCTATGCTGATTACTGTGAATTTTTTTTCTCTGCCACCCACCATTAATCAAACAAGCGTCCATACTTTAAACTCTGACATAAATAATCAGAAAAGTCTATAATTGAGAGGGCTTTAAATTGAATGTGGATGTTTGGTTTGGCTAGCTAACTCAGTGTTCACAGTAGTAGACATTGAGCAGGCCTCTCAGCAGTGTGTAATACAATCTTTTCACCAGCTGAGCCAAATCCCAGTCTCAAAACCTCACTTCCACGCAGATAAGTGATAGAATCATGTGATTTGTTTGTCAGTCATTTTATGGAAATTACAGTTGTTACAACAAAACATAATGTAAATTTAGAAGAAGTGTCACATAGAAATGTTGGTCAAACATCAGAAAAAGATTTTTAAAAAAAACAGACATGAAAATCATATCATATCATATCCAAAAGAGCTGGCTATAAGATGGCATCAGTTATCAACGCAATTTGCTTGTGGGAGCCTCAGACAAGAAAACCACATTCTGGCGTCTCTCCTTTTGTCATGTTTGCTGCAGAGGAGATATGCATGCGTGTGTCAGTTAGTCTCCAAAAAAGTATCAATAAATATTTCCATCCCCTCAGCTGCTCAAAGATTCAGATATTTGTGAGTTTCAGGAGGAAACTTTCATTCAACACCCATGTTTTCAAATGCAATATAGTCTGCATTACCCTTACATAAATTGTCTGTTCCAAAATCAAAGTTAGTCCTTTGCCAAGAGTTTCCATTAACATCACTACCACATCGTTACAAGTTTAGTCCAAAACTCTATTTCTTAAGCCTTAATAATCGGTTAAAATATAGGTGCCAATCAGGGGTCAACCTCTCAGCAATCTTTTATTTCGAGGCAGATTTCCTATACTTGTGTCTGTGCAACAATTTTTGGTTTGGCAGTCATCCCTCCAGAGAATATTTATCAATTTGTTTGCTATACACATTATGCTTATAATTTTGGCTAACCACTCTTGTTTTTGTCCTTATGCAAGATGAAAAAAAACATCTTGGAATGAAAATTGTTTTTGAGGATCAACCCATGGGTTTGTCCCTTTCAAGCATGTAGCCCATGTTTTGTATGGATTTGAAGTTAAATTCCAATTGTATAGTCCAATTTAGACTCTTATTTAAAATATTTCTGTGAAAGGCCCTACTTTACTGGCTTAGTTTTGCAATGCTAGTTTTACCACAGTGTATATTTTACATAAATCTCAGTACCATCACTCACTGTAAAATATCCCACAGCTCAAACAATTTTTAGTGGGTGATAGTCATCAGTCATGGTAAACTAAATGATCCTCTACAGCAACCACAAACCAGGAAATCAGTGGGATCCAGGGGCATCAGCTGTTACTCATAAGGGAGGCATCTTGCTGTCTTTAGTGCAATAGCCCTCACCTTGGCATGAAGTTCTGTTTGGAAAGTTCAGCTCAGCCATAGATCTTTCTGCTGAGTCTTAGTACGCTGTTCAAGCCCTTCTCCACATGCAGAGGAAACACCAGTGGTGTATATATACTCAAGGAAGAAAAGACAAGCACGTGTGAACTTTGAAGCATGACAGGATAAAAGGGCCAATAAGACTGAGTTATCTATACACTGTAATGTGTAAGGAAGTGACACAGTTTGAGGTGAAACCTGCCTTTGTGACACAACAGATCATCTCTGTGCTGCATATCATTGCTCTTCATACGGAACTTAAAACTGCGCTATTGCTGTTAGGGTTTAGAATGTAAATGGTGACATGCTGACAAACTGTCATGGCAGGCTTCTGTGCGAAGGTATCTTCTGATTTATTCTAACTAGATCTGTCCCACTGATATAGAGAGTAATAAACCTGGAAGACAAGAATAAAGAGCAGATAGTTTGGCTTTTGTCCATATTGAAAAAAGTTTTCATGTGTCAGTGTCTCTACATCACAGTTGAAATCCTCTTGCTTTCTGTGTTTGATTTTCTTAACCTTATCAGATGTGTTGAACCATTTTACATAACAGTTCCTCATATTCATTTCAACAGGCTTACATGTCTGCAGCCTCTGAGATCTTAATGCCACCTGTTTATTGTTTCTCCAGTCCCAACCTCAGTAGCTCCACAGCACCCCAGGCTTTTCACACCCAAAATGTTTTCTAATAAAACATGAGAGGAGGCCAAGAAAAACAGGACAAAATGGCAGTTTGAATCCTGCTGAATTGTATTACATTCCCGTATGTCTCCCAGTTAAGCCTTGAACCCACTGCAATGAGTTTCCCTCTGTTGACTAAATCAAGGGCAGCGATAATCAACACTAAACAAGCACAGTTGGCAGAAAGTGAACCCACAGTACATATGTTATGATGTAAAACCATATGGCTGACTCCTTGAGGTAAAGCAGGGAGAAAAACAGAGGTAAAAAGGTAGAATTATAACAGCGATTTGGGATACCAGAAATGTCCTGTTCAGAAAACTTAGTAGTTCCAGGATGGATCTTTATAATGGCATTGCTAATGAACACAAGTTTAACAATTCAAGTTGTAAAATGTGTTGCATAATGCAATGAGAAAGTTAGAGAGATTTAATTAAATGAGGCCTACTATGAGGTTTCACACCTCAATCCATTTATATTGCCTTGATCAGCTATGGCAAAACAATGTATCCAAGTAGATTCAGTACATTTAAATTTTTGACTGCCTATTTGGTGTAAATAACCATCCATGATCATATAAACTAACACTGCAACATCAGATTAATTAGACCAGGTTATAAGACGTCCTTCACAGAAAAAAACAAGAACAAAATGATACCTTGAAAGCATTCTTGCATCATGTGATTGCTAAACCACACACAGACAACTTTCTGATAGTATTCCGCTTCCACATCTCTGGTCAGGAGAAAAAACACAATGTGGTCTTCATTTATCAGGAATTCTCTCTGTTTCCCAGCTTAGGGAATGTGCCAGAGAATTGGGGTATGGCACAAAACCCTAGCCGTAGGGAATTTGGGAAGGAACCAGAGGGCAGGCATGAGACAGATCTTGATTTACTGGATGTCTCTGTAGCAAAGAACAAATCCAGGACACCTACTGTATATAACCCTGAGACTGAGAAGGTACAGTCAACAGTATGGGGGCCTTTTGCATCATCATGCCAAAGCATCTTAACAAAAGCCACAGTCTTCCCATGAAGGTATGTATTTCTTTTATGTGAGTGTGTTTGTGTTCTCTAAATATCCCCACTTCTCTTTGTCTGTAAGTGTGTATACCTTAAGCTCAGCAGGAAAGACTTTTATTTAATCAGCTACATTTAAGTGGATTTACATCCTACATCTATTGGTTCTTCCTTGGAGAATTTGTTCAACAAGTGATGGAGAAACAAGTCAGACAATAATATTACGGAAAGTCTAAACACGTTTCCTCTGTTTCAGTCTTTTGTGGCAGTCTGGTGTTTGATCGTAATAATCGCCCCAGGAGGTACACCCTCATAAAATCTCCTGCTGGTCCCTTTTTTTCAGTTTTCCTATGAACACACATCTCTCTCACATTCCCTACGGTGCTTCCATTTAACTTCGACGATTACATCATGTAACCACTGAGTGATTTGTCTTCATGAACTCAGTACTTCAGATACAGACTTATACACACTCACGCCCCACGATGGTTGGATTAACAGAGCAGATCAACTGAATTGAGTTGTTGTTGTTTTGGTTTGTATGTTCAGGTTCATCACCTTCCTACATGGCCTCCTCCCAATCCTCCTGACACGTGAGGGATGAGGTGGTGATTATGAGTGGCCAACATTCATCCTGGAGTGTTCTTTATCTGTGGGACAGATGGTCCAATTCTGTCAACCAATATGTCTTTCATGGTCTACTAGGTTATACCTATATGCAACTGCTGAGCTCACAAGCACTTTTTTTACTTTTTAACCACTTTATAAAATTTTTGCTGATTGATTAATTTTTTTTGCCTCTCATTGCTTTATTAGAAAAAACACATTATGGTGTAGTCCTCATGTTGAGAGACAACACCATAATTTAAATGCAAAACACCCAGGATTAATCAACTTCAGACCCTTTGCTAACTCATTTGTTCATTATTTAATGATGATGACACACCATTTACATCTGGTGTATGGGGGGTTGGGGGGGAGAATATACACTGGCCTGAGTCTGTACCCCTGTCTGCCCCCCAGCCAAAATGCATCACAATGCAGACTACTAAGTGTAGTCATTTGTCACTGAGAAACCAATTTTAGACAAAAGTCAACAGCCATTTACTATCAAAACGGGTCCACCATCCTTAGACAAAACAGTATTAAACAAACATGGCATTTCAACTAATTGTTGTAAAGACATATGCTGCATATTATGCCAGTAATGTAAACAATGAGCACAATTACTGAAATTAAACATTCTGACTAAAATCATGAACTGTAGCTGCTTAGAAATGTGTCTGACCGTGATGAACTAAAAGACTGACATGAGACAAATTCTCACACTTGACCTAGCCTCGTGAGTAGATGGCCTCGAGGTGGGTTTGCCTACATCAGGATTATAAACTTCAAAACAGTAACTCTCCTGCCCAAGAGTAGTAACAGATCGGTCCTCTGGGCATTGAAACTGTTACATGAAATGACCCTCAGAAATTATGCGAGCATTCAAATGTTCTCATTTTCCTGAGGGTCATACTGAAGGGGGCATCTCCCATCAGTCTTTGTCACTGAACTTGAGAAGTAGCGCCTCATCATCACCATATGGCAGGCATAGGCCTATGCAGATCATTTCTAGACTGGCTCTAATTGTATATAACAAAGGGGTGTATAAATGTGTAGTTAAGATTATAGGTATTTGCTTGACCCCTTTTCCACACTGGAGTGTCCAGATGGTATATTGCAAGGTGTGTTTTGTGTGCCTGTAATTTAGTGGCTCTTTTTTGTAGCCCAAGTAAATTACAACAACAAAAAAGGGGAATTCCCTCATCATATCTTGACTTTATGTGCAGTAGGCCTATTTGAGAGAGTAATGGAAGGCCCATGCTGCCAAGTGTTGCTGAAAAATCTGTTTTATTAGGCTATATTTGAACAAGTATCCTATTTTACAAGTCATGCATCAACAGAAACACAAGTGGAGTAAGTTCACCTCAGTGAACACGCTGCTGCATTTAACAGAAGGGGTGTGGGCGTGTACCCAAGCCTCTCCAAAGCCCTTTATCTTAGATTTGGGATTTCAGAAGGCAAAGTGACGTTGAGGAGCATCATCATCGTCTTTGCTCCAAAGATCACCTTTTCCAAAGCACACTTTGCTGTGTGACTGCGGGCGCTATTTGTATTAAGGTAGGTTTCCTTTCACTTCAGTTACAGGTAGGAAGTTGTAAATATGAAAGGAACTATGCGACAAACATCCTCTGATTGGTTATATGACGCCTGGACCATATGAGATGAGCTGCTCATGGAGAACTACGCTGATGGATTTTCACTCGATGCTGGTGGGAGATTAATTTGACAAGTGCGCTGCATCCTCATCAGGCTATGATTCATTTTGGGAACATCTGACATGGCAAGGATACCATCCATCCTCGCGAAAACCATGCTTTTCAACATACTGGCATTGATTCTCTTACAAGGTAGGCTTAGAGGTTTTGATGTCGGCAAGCTGCCACAAACTTTTACAACACATTTCAACCTTTATTCACGTAGCCTATTCATTTAGGCTATTTACACAGTTGGTTATTTGGTTATTACTAATTTACTAAACTTAATTACAACACCTTTCTTGTACAATACGAGGTGTCTTGACGTCCGATGCCTTGGTCATATCCGACGTCAACCCCGGAGGTCTCCCACGCTCCAGCAGGGTGTCTGGCTCCGGGGAATCCAGGGGTTTACAGCTGTCTGAGGCAGCGGAGGCTAAGTCCAGACCCAAGCGCTGCACTTGTTATTCCTACAAGGATAAAGAGTGCGTCTACTACTGCCACTTGGATATCATCTGGATCAACACTCCCGAGTGAGCTAAGTTAAATGCTTTTAAACGAGGCTTTCCAATAAACCACCCGGACGTGTTATTGTAATGCAAGCGTCCCCGGACTTACACAATAACAAATGTATGTTTTGTCAGTTGGGACACAGAGTGGCAATTAATATTATTTTAAAGGTAGATTGGCATGTAGCTAGGTTGTGTAACTCAAATTGTAGTCGTGCACTGCAACACAATACAAAGGCAAGTCACGCCCGCTGCCCTGAGGCGCCAGACGCAGTCATGGTTCAAGTGATGGCAAGCCCATGAGAAACTAACTCGCCCCGCAAGGTCAGCGTTTCACATCACACATTTGCAAAAGTGAACGTGCTTCTTCAGTAAAGCTACTCTGTTCTCACCTTTCACCCTTTCAGTGGTCAACACGTGAGCTCTAATTAGTAACCTATTGTTATTATTTTCCAATCATCGAGCTAATTACTATTTTAGTGGTGGTGAATGTCCATGTTGCAATATTTTTAAGTTTCAGTTAAAAACGATTCTAGTGTGAAGCATAGTGCATAATAAGAATAAAATGGGTGTCCCTGGCAAAATTGAATCAAACAGCAGGAATTATGTAGGACTATGAGTGACAGCTTGATGTCTTCATTAAAATGGTTCCTGCACCATGTTCAAAAGGGTTAGGTTTCAGGTATTGGCATGCATTTCACGAGTGCGTCAAAGGCACCAGAGAACCAATATCCATGATGCAATACATTCTGAATGCATGCTAACATCAAAAAATAAAATAAAAACCTCATTAATCATGGGTTTGACCTGTGAGTATGTGATGATAAATAAAGCTACTGTAGGCTTATAAATCCCCTGTCATGAGCAACCAAAGTCTCAAGGATCTGAGCAGTTGAAATAGCACACTATAAATATGCAGGGTGGTGGTTGTGAGGCTGAATGGACAGAGATCAGAGAGAAATCTGTCATGCAAAGCTAATTGTTTACAGGGGCTGGTGAGGAATATACCCATTCTTCATTTTCTACATGATGGACTTGACCAAAAAAACGATCTAGTCGTTATTCACTAGAGCCGGATTTGTTCAAAAAGAGTTTTTCTGGTTCCCAAAATTGTACCAAGATGTTACTGTGGTATTGTGGTGTCAAACTGTCAGCTCTTAAACATTAAAAGATACTTAAAACTACTCACACTTTATATTAATTAACTTTTCCGTTAGTTAGAGGCAGAAATGGCTTGTGGCATAAACATCTTATGCTGTCACACACTGAGAAAGAGAACATAATGAAGGTATTATTACTGATAATGGCGAGGTAATTTGGTGAATTGGTCCTGGGACCACCAACACAATCATGTTACAATCAGGGACCTGTGCTGGCCAGATGTGCGCACCTCAGGAGTTATGCTTGCTCTGCAGGTGATGAGGAACCATGAAAAGTGAATATTTCCAGTTGGCATAATTACAGTAAGTAGCAGTTTTCACAGTTTGTGCTTACAAAAAGTGTGTTCAACATGTGGCCTAGCATACCGCATATTAGTAGCAATACCTCAAAATATAAATTTCAACACCTTGTTTTCAGGTGTGGTGCTTTGTTTTGCGACCTCCAAGCCGCATATTAAAATCCTTGGCAAGACAGTGGGAAAGCATTCTTTCTTCCTCTGTCTTCTTGTGCCAAGATTGCTGTGGGCTGTTTCAGGTAAACAACACAATTTATTACTGCTTAGCATGTTGGGACATATTGACATATTTTAAAGACTGAGTGGGATATTGACAGAAGGCATCAATATAAAAGCTGTAAGTGTGTTTTCAAATAGGTGTGCTCACCTTGCGGGGAGCACTGCACTATGCTGGAAGATAGCAAACCATGTTTTCGAGCTAAAGTATCTTAAAATCTCACTATATGGAAAGTAAATAAAAGAACAACCTCCCTCCTATACGACAGCAAGCT
>NC_060157.1:21106671-21120044 GCF_021292245.1 Micropterus dolomieu | reverse complement strand
TACACTAGAGTCTCCCTACAGGTATCTAATTAGCTAGGCAGCAGGCAGTCTGACAAAATCTGACTAATCTACTGGGGAAAGCTATTTACATATGTACAGTCCATGGATCTTTTATTTCAAATGTCTTATGAAAACAGACTAAATGGATAGTGATAGATGGCAGGCCTTCCTCACGGCTGTGTACAATTTCTGCTGGGACGCTCAAATTGATTTTAGAACAAAGACCCCCGTCCTCTTTGCTCATTAAGACTTTATAGTTCCTAAACACATCCACAGATATTTAAAAACAGAGTGAGTGGAAAGAATGAGAAAACAAAGAGAAGAATCAGTGTTATCCAAATGTAAGGATTAGGGTCCACAGTCAAGTAAACCATATTCACCTTTGCTGACCTTTCTGGCTGCCTTTGTTTTTCAATTACCAATTCACAAAACATTTCATCAGTGGGAAAAACACGACGCAGATAGAGTGAAAAATCGACTGTTTCTATACAAGCTTTAACACTGATCATTCATATGACGTTGAAGGGGCAACTTTACAGTCATCGTATTGTAAGCTAATGTAATGTGCACAGATTGTGAAGTATGTATTGCTTCCTCTGCGTGTGCATGCTTTCCACTGAAATCTATAACATGTGATCTAGTCAGATACCTCTATGGTATGAAAAATTAGTATATGACTGCTGGCCTGAAGGCTAGTAGAATATATCTTTTTTTCCTGTGTCCCTAAGAATGTGATTTATTTCACATTTTTATTATCGCTAAAAAAGTTGGCCTCTTTTCTCAGACGGACAGTGCCCTATGGAATGTCGAGCTACACCGGACCTCAGCGAATCAGACGTGATGCTGGTAGACAAGTAGCTGAACGTGAGGGGGCGAAGACTCAGCGCTGCGTTTGTTTTGTGCTTGATTCAGACCCTGAGTGCCATGCTTTTTGTCTGTCAAGGTCGGTATGATTTTTTCTGTAAAAATGACATTCATTGGACTGTTCACATTAGGGAAATTTACATCAACACATTAAGCTAATTATAGGTGATATGAGTGAAATAAAGAATTGAGTGCCTGACCTGGAGCAGATAAAAAGGCCTCTAATAGTAAACAAAGCATGGACAGTTTAGGACAGTTTGTTTTTCATTGCTTTGCTCTATCATAAGGTGCTAGCTAAGGGTATTTGAGTACTCTCGTGTCAAATAACAGAACACATTTTCAGTTTGTTTAATATTATGTATGAATATGGAATAAAGTTGTTGGTAATATTCTAGTAAATTCGACAGTTGTGGCAACCACTGTCATGGAAAACCATGTTTGGTGTTGTACAAAATGTTTTGACAAATATAATTTCACTGAATAGCATATCCACACAAATGAATTAAGAAAAACAATGTATGAGGTGTATTGAGGTCTGAATCAGATGTCTCTTCCATCTTCCATTCAAAGACATAGTCTCACTTCAAATAAACAAAAAATAGTTTGGAAACTTTTCAACATTTTGCTTGTTAGTCTGGTTCAAAATGCCACGTCATTGCCTGCATGCTATTACTCACCTCTCATAGACTCCACTTGAAAATGCCATACAGTATAGCAACAACATATTAGAACACATACCGCAATTAATCAGATAAGCTTGAAATTGTTTATGCAATCATTATTTTTCTGGCATGGAAATATACTTGAAAGACATATCTCTCTTGTACTCAGAGGAATAGACAAATTTCCAAATGTGGCCAAATTATTCTCCTTTTGCCTAAGATATATCATATCAAGTAATTATAAAATTGGACATTTGTTCAGAAAAAGACGCATTAAACCTATCAGACAGAGCCATGGGGGTGAAGAGAGCCAGGGCAAACCATAAATCTGTTAGGTGTCTTTTGTTCCCGTATATATTTGGATGCATTTCTTTAACAATAATGTTGTTTCCAATATCCCAAGTGTTTTTGGAGCTTTGATACTTCAAGACATGCACTTTACAAGTAGATGAAGTTGTGCTAGGACCCCCACTCAGCATTCTTTCTTCTTCCAGTTAATACGTAGATCTGAAGAAAGAGGAAAATGTTACTGAAGTACCATAGCAGTTGAAAACCTGTGTTAAAATCTCTGCCTGTGGAGTTTGGAAATTCATGGGTATTTATCAGGCAGAAAGGGTCTAATTAGGAGCATTTACAACACATGTTGCATTATGGGAAATATAGGACTAAGTGTTTTCGATGCTTGACACATACTAGGGACAAGAAAGTCAGGATATATCGGCTGCCGCTTTAATTTTGACCAGTCTTTTATGAATCTGTCCCTTGTGATTCCCCCATGTTTATGGACATGCACTATTCAATCACTGGATTAGCCCTTTAATATTACAGATTTAATGTAATATGTTCTCTTCAAAGCCTCCTGCAGACAGTGCCAATCCGGAGTCTCCACAGAGTCCCTGGTCCTGGATGACCGTTTGACCCGTCTCCGTGTTCTGTTCTTCTCTTCGGGGGCATGGACCCTTCCCTCCTCTACAGCCCCTTCACTCTCCGTTTGGCACTCTTGCCTCCACAGGTACGCTCACATTCAAGGAGAAAGAGCTTTGGAGTTTGACACTGCCGACATTCCTCAGCATCGTAACTCTTGGAGCAAGTTCCATCAGGCCGAGTGGTTTCAAGAACTCTTCAGCAAATTCGATACAGATCCCTGGAGGCTATCCCCTTTTTATTCCCCCTTAATAGCAGCATGAGGATTACTTTCACCATAACATAATAGCCAATGACCTTGCTTCTGTCAAGCTTGATCAGAAAAACCCTTTGTATTCACACCTGGTAACAGAGTGTTGTGGACTACACTTGACTATCCATTTCAACAATGGGATCAGCTTGTATCAGTATATGATATGAGGGACAACAAAGACATTTCTACAAAAATATTGGAAAGCAAAAAGTGCCATGAGGAGTCACAGAAAGTAGGAGCGAGGCATAATATTATGATATCTTGCTTTTAAAAATATCAAAACATGCCAACAAAAATGGGGAAAGCTTTTGACTTCCTGTGTTATGGGGCATATCACTGGGCTTTGGAATATGAGAATATTTAAAGTCACTCTGGAAAGCATTCACACCCTGACGGTTTGCATATTTTGCTCATTTCACGTGTTTTCAGTAAGATTATTTGTGCTCTTTGCAACTGATCAGTTATATCCATTGTGCTTTTATTTCAACGCCATTGGCTAACATTGACTCTGTACAAACTTTATGACGGCTTTAGCTGGAGTGAATTTTATAATGAATCATCCATTGTTGAACCTAATTAGTCCACATGCTCCAGTGGAGCTAATAACAACAAAGGGAAACTTTTTGTTCTCATTAATTGATAGGAGCGAAGAGTAAGTTTGACCTTATTCTATATTTTTCTCATTGTCAACAAATCCCATGAAAAAGACCAGAACCAGCAATGAATTAATTCCACTAACAAGTATTGCCTGTGTTGATAACACCTGATCTTGTGATATCGTCTTCCCCTCTGTCATTGTTTTCCATTGTTATCCAAAGCCTATTAAAAACACATGAATGAACCACACTGTTGCACTGTGTGGTATGGCCCTCATGGGCCCTGTAGTTTGTTGAATCTTGTTGCCACAAATAGGAGCAGTGCTTAATTTGTAAATTAATATGTACCGGAGCACGTGAAATGTGCCACCCGCTGAAAATAATTAATAATTTATGATCAAATAATTATTTAAAATGCATGGTGTACCTGCAAATTGTATTAAAGGGCGAACAGAAACCATTATTAGCTACCAAATCAAATAGTAAATAAGGAAATCCATTAGACTTACCCTGTTAGGCTGTATGAAATATAGGATTTTATGTGTGTATAAGACTAGTGCAGTGCAGAAGGCTTAAACTCAGAGGTACCGGAGTGGTGCTCCGGCTTGCTCCAGCACAAAGTAAGCACTGAATAGGAGGACCAAATGTATATTAATCTGCAGAAAACACAAAACAGTCCCTAACAAATGTACTATTACTCCTGTTTGAGAAACGCTTGTCAAACTGCAGTGTCCAGCTGTTTCATGAAAGTACTTAAAAACAATATATTTGTGACTCCTTTTTACAGATCTTGATTAGAAATCATGGGCTTGTGGCTTGAATGCCACAGACAGGAAGAAGTATTGAGACATACGCAGTGTCGATTTAGGTTTTGTAATGGGATTTATTCAGAATAAGAAAAATACAGAAAAACGTTATCCTTTCAGTAAAGTATTTGATGTGGAGCAACTCCCCCATCAAAACTGCCTCATATTCCTTTTATTCTGTGAATCTTTGGGGTGAAGAAAAACATTGAAAGCACCATGTTGCCTAAGGCCTGAACAGACTGTAGTTCAAGCGTGTTGAATTCAATGAAGCTAAGCTACTCATAGAGTAATAGAGTTAAAATTTTAGAATAACATGCAGTGCTCTACCATAGATGAGCAATTGTGTTCCTTGCTTCTGGGGCCACATGTGCACTTCCACTGACCAATAACCAGTTTCTCCCCCTTTACAGTTTACTGGAGCTGAGCAAAAAATATTTACTTATTTATCCTGTTATTGTGTTTGCACCTTGTAGAATTTTCCACCAATAGCAGAAATAGCTCTGCTCTCACAAGGACACTACAGTTAACATCTCATACAGGAGACACACTTTAGTTTTGCCTCTCTTTTTTGTTGTGCAGCATTGTGTCTCACCAAACCAAACTGTTTACCAAATTATGCAGTCTAGGGACAATGAAAACAGTAAGTAGCCATATATTTGTTCCATACCAGTTCCACTGGTTTGTGCTCCATGTGATTATCGTAAACTGAGAGCATTTCCATGAAATTGGAGTTTGTTAGCAGGCAGACACACTCACTTTGGCACATGCTTTCCAGTGTGCCCTGAGGATTATAATGGGATTACAGTTTTTTTTCTATATTTATAATAATTTGGCCAATATCTTGCCAAGTATGCATCACCACTTCTTTAGTAAAATCATTGATTGCTACTTGTTTAATAAAAGTACTGCAAACAGAATTCTAGCTGGCTATTGTTGCTTTTTTTGCATGGTGCAGCTGGAAAAAGTGGACATGAAAAATGTATTTCCATTGTGACCCTCTAGTGCCATTGTGTGGCTCCATCTTTATGTAAACCAGTCATTCTGGTCCAAGCAAAAATGTAGTGTATAGGGTTAAGGCAGAAAATTGTTTCCTCTTGCATTTCATTTCCACAACAGGTCACACAGGATTGTTTTTGTTTGTAGAAATTAGAAGTTTACAAAACATTGAAGAGTGTCTATGTTACATAAAAAGTAATAATCATCGGAAACTTCATTAAACACTATAAGTGGCTACGAGAGAGAGAGAGAGAGAGAGAGAGAGAGAGAGAGAGAGAGACCCAAGGCCATAGAATTTAGTGGGGAAGGTAGTGACATGCCCCTACCAATATTCAGCGACTACTGAATTGTCCCTAGCAATAATTGTGATCCAAAAATACCCTTTCACACTATTACTATAAGTTATAAGTCTTACAATTCTATATCTCAATACATCAACAAATATAATAGGATGACGTGAATAAATATGGAATTGGAGAATGTTTTAACCGTATGGCAAAACATCTTGTCAGAAACTATGCTGTAAAACTATAATTGCTCAGAATAAACCATATCAGTATTTATATTTTGTTAATAGTTATTTTCCTGAGAGTTACCAGCTGGTATTACTATTGGTAGGCAGCATGATATATTAAATTTTCTTCCTTCAACTTGTAATTTAATGTCTAATGCTAGGACCTCTTTTCTCGTTACCAGTGACTTATTACATTCTTATAATAATAGCTTTATTTGTATAGCACTTTTCAATACAGGTAACAAAGTGCAATAATGTACATCACAGACAAGTTGTTTAAAAGTTAGTGTCAAATAAAACAAAATAAGTCACTGTACAGTTAAAGGAAAAATAAATAACACATCACATAGTGGTTTGTAATCAATAAATAAAACATAAACAAGTTGCATTTATGATTGTCAACACTGCAGGCCTATCCTATGTTCATGAGCTATGAACTGCCCCCATATCCAGTCATAAGCTGCATAAGCATGAGAATAAGAAGTCAATTTTCAAGGCTACCTGTGGTGTTCTTCCATATCTAATCTCTAAGTGGGCCAGTCCAGTGTACAGTTTATAATACATTTTGAAATCCATACTGTCAAATTGTATGACAAAATTAAAATGAGCAACAGAACCTGCATATCAGCTGTTTTTTTTTTACCTTGCTACAGGTGAAGAATACAAAAAGCAATGCCAGAAACTGGCATAAATTATATAATAGGATCCGAGAGCAGTCGTGTTTATGGTGATCTTCCTGTTGTTGCAAGACCACAAGTTAATTATCTTTTTATCTTGAGATAACGTTTTTTCAGCACCATGATAAACAGCATTGTTATCTCAAGGTCACAAGATAATTTAACTTGAGATAACTAGATATTCTAAAAAGAATTGCAACTGTAACTAACTTTTTTGTTGTCTTTATAAATTGGTTTAATAATGTGTCATTTAAATAACTAGTTATTTTGTTGTAAATCAGAGGATATATTTCATGTCACAGAACTTTCTCTTGTCAAACAAATCATGATACTTGTAAACTGGACCCTTTGAAAACCTAATTCCACCTATGATCCTGGAATGTCTGCCCTCAATAAGCCTTCCCTGGAGCCTCAGTATAAACCTTCTTCAATGGGGACAAATAATATAGCTTGAGAGAAAGGCCTTATTCCCACAGTATACTCTGGGAAATATTTCTGTGCAGACATCCTGACCATGCACCGGCATGTTCAGGGCCCCTACCATCGCTTACAGTTTATTGTTTGTGGTCTGGTTCATTAAATGAATAGACATTTTGTGCCATACAGCAAATTTTTGCAAGTTACCAACAATTTAAAGACAATAACAACTGACTGGCCACACAAACATTTCCAGACACAGTAATATCATGAGGATGTTTCGCATAGTGTAAATTCTGTTTGAGTTGGGGTATAAAACATGTAGCATTTACCTCAATCCATTCTTAATGCATTGTGTTATACTCGGCTTATTGTGCAAAACAGTCAGGATTTGGTGCATAAAACAGATGCCAACTACAAAACATCAAGTCTAAACATAATATCATGTTGCTCACATACCTGATAACTGTTTCTGATAGGTCTGATAGGTGCTGTCTTATATTTGATTCATCTTCTATCATAATATTTGTAATAATTTTGCAGAAATGTTTTTGTTAACAATGTACACAAAGATAAATGTCATTAAGATGTGAAGATGCATTAAAGTATCTTATCTTTTGGTGAGAACATAACCAGCATCTGAGCTATTTTTTTTATTGCTGTGTGCATGAGAAATAGTTATGCTGTGTGTGTTTACATATTGTAAAAATGTTGTACATAGTGTTAGATTCATCTTGGAGTTGTTTGCACACTCCAACCTGATGTTTGTAAACATAAAGAAATCTGGACCATATGTTTAAGCCAACCTAAAAGAGCCTGCAAATTTTCCACCAGAGTGTAGCCAGTGGTAAGTAATAAAAACTGTTAACTGTGATTTATGACACATTGGAGTACTGAATCGTGGCTGATATGGATGATTACAATGGTCTGCTGGGTTGCTTTTCAGTCAGACATTTCAAAATGTGTTTTGAATGATACTCGTAATGTATCGCTCTGCAGGGAGTGGGACCGAATAACAGAGACTCTGCATCCCTCCAAATCCACTGCCCCAAAACACATTGTTTCATTTTTGCGTCAGAGCCTTTGATTTATTGATTGCTGTCCTAACCTCTAACATGCACGTCCTGTGCTCTTCTTCTTCTATCCCCTACAATGATCTTGTATTGATTGCACTTTTTTGTTTTGATTGCACTTTTTGTTAACTCTCCTGTTAACTTCCTTCCCTAGGTATTTACCCCATTGATGTGATATGTACTATGAGCTCTTACTAGTACTTTTTGCTGCTCTTACTAGTATTTATTGTCAGTTGATCTGTATTTGATGCTCTGTTGATGCTTGTATGTTGTTCCTCAAATGTAAGTCGCTTTGGATAAAAGCGTCTGCCAAATGAGTAAATGTAAATGTAAAGGTAAATGTCAGGATGTAAGGAGAATCCAAAATCCAAAAATCCTTTTGCAATGAATAGCCTAGCTTTAGTAAAGCAACACATGCAAATAGTAACACAAACAGTCAGCTGGAGATCTTTCCAAGATTACGAAAGAGTATAATGAGGCAAAAAAAGATTACAAGTTATAAAGGTTAATCCAAGTATTAGAGTAGGCCTACCTATTTTTTTCACCAAGGTACTTTTTAGTCAGTAAAAATAAATCACATACTGTAGAAACAAATGAATGAATTAACAAGTACTACTACCCAATAATGTCAGTTATTATCTGAAAAAACAGCAATTTCAAAAAGTAATATAGTGGGTTTTTAGTAATAGGTATGAATTGTATCAACAAAGTAATTACCTGTATAGGCTGTAGCATCCATACACTGATCAGTAAAACAAACTAGAGATAGAAGCACTGTAATCTCTTCATATTTAGTAGCTAATAGTGTAGTATTCTTGGAGTATACTTGCCATCACATGCTACACACTAATACATATAGAACACACAATTCTTTGACACGTGAAATAGACCAAATCGCGATATTTAAAGATAGGTGTCCACCCTATGCTTATAGATGTGCTGTGCTTATTTTATGTACCATGCTGCTTTGCTAGTGTCTTTGATAAACCAAATCTACCGAATAGCAACATCTCACCGGCGAGCTAGTTTTTACAGTGCATATTGCTGCCAGGCAGAAAAAGAAAAAGGGATCAGTATGAATGTGTGAAATGTTTATTGTTATAACAAGATATTTTAATGATATAACAAAATGTTTGTGTCATTATGACCAGGGATGTACTGGCACTGAAATTCAGCCCGGGACTTTGAGACAGAAAGGCCTTTCTCCGCGCCCCCTTTCTGTGGGGGCAGTTATTTTAGTAAATAGTGTTGTACAGTCAATTTCATTATGCTGAACACCTTCAAGAAACTTTTGTATAAGCAAGGCACCACTGCACTCAGGTCAGGCAAGCCTGCAAGCCTGAGTCAATCAGAATGCTAAAATAGTTAAATATAATCAAAAACTACAATGCAGTCCCATAAAACAGAGCAATGTGCATATGTGCGCATAAAAATGAAATCCCCCAGCTTCAGCTCTGAGTAGGCCTCTCCCTGGCTCAGCCCCCCTGTGCTGCTTGCCCCCTCTGCTTGTAATGATTGTACAGCTACATATAATAATAATAATAACAATAATAATCATCATCATTATTTGTAGAGCACTTTTCAAAAACAAGTTACAAAGTGCTTTAACAAGTGTAAAGACAATAATACCCAAAAGACAATAATACAAAAACAATACAAGATAAAAGCAAGAAAACATTGAAAAGACTAAAATACATGTTTAAGATAAATATAAAATAAGTAAAATAGAATAAAATAAAAGGGATAAAATAAACTCAAATAAGATCGGGAAAGGCTCTCCTATAAAAGTATGTTTTAAGAAGGGACTTAAAAGAGTTCAGCTGACTCAGCCGACCTGATTTCCTTGGGCAGGCTGTTCCAGAGCCTCGGGGCCCTGACTGCAAACGCTCTGTCCCCTTTATATATGAATGTAAAGAACATAACTAACAATAATCCATTCTCTGTCTATGGACGATTTCCTACCCAGCCCTGCACACTGCCCCTGTAAGCCTACCTGTCACTGTTTCTGGTTCCTATCCTAGATCCTCAAGAAGTACAGTTGAGCCTTCGGAATCATCTAATACGACGTCTTTTCGTTTGTCCAGACAGTATCGTCTCGTGGCAATCCTGTCCCCGTACACTGGTATATAGCGTGCAAGGTAGGCATCCTCTATTTCTATTTGATGGGTCAATCTATGAAGAAACATTAAAAATTTGCAGAGATAGCTTTAAATGACATGCCAAACAGTTTTTACCAGAGTATATATAACGTTATATGCAATTTTATAAATCAACACTTTTCTTCACAAAAAAATGAATGAATAAATCTTATTTTATGTTTTTTGTCTTGCCGCTTTGGGGCACATCACACAAGAAATATTTAGCCAAGATAAGATGTGAGGATACAGCCCGACTTCATAACTTAGGCTAGTTATTCAGTGTTTAGTATAACCTTCGCTCATTAGTCCAATTTGGTTTGAAAACTTCAAATAACTAATATCTTAGTTAGCCTACATAGTCATTCTTAAGAAAATAGTATCTGCATTCCTGCCATGAAAGTGGAATTACCTTGTCTTCTTGCATTTGGGCGATTTTCTCCTCAGCAACACCTCGCCTTCTGACAAACACCCACAGATCAGATTTCTCTGCCATTTCCTTGCTGCAGTGACCAAACACTTGAGAAAGGCATTACATATAAAGGTTAGGCTCAGAAGTTGCTAAAACTAAATTTGACGGACAGGGTTGTAAAAAAGATCCGTCACAATCCACAATTATCGTCATTTTAATGTTTGAACGATCATTACACAAAATTAAGTTCCCATGAAGTGGAAAGCAGAGTGCTTTACGCTGTAATGTTACATGTTTCTTGTAAAAACAAAAAGCTAGGGAGGGACTTGTCCCAGACATTGATTGGCATTTACAGTAGCTAGTGGTTGAATGTGTGTTACACCCCCACCTATCATGCAGACTCTGTACAGACTAACTTGCTATGGTGGGTGAGAGTAAGAAGTTCTCTGCTAGAAGGCAAAATAAGCTGAATACTGTTTCATCGCAAGGATAAGGTCATCTCTGTTGACATTCTTGTTTACAAGCCTCCACTGCTTCCTGAGAGACCTTTTTCAGGAGGTCTTGTCCTCCAAATAGACAAGGCACTGATTTCATCATCTCAAGCTTTCATTTTCAGTGGCCCAGGAACAGGAAAAGGTGGTCTCCAATTTAACATTAGTAAAAGTATTGTTGTTAATGAGATATGAAAGCGAAAAACATGCATTTTAGATGAATCTGATGTATACACTTTGAAATAACATCATGAAAGAAAACATTTAATGTGTTGTTGCCATTAAATTGTGTGTACATAACACAAATTTTTTCTACCTGGAAAGTGATTGTAAACAAACATTGTGATTGGTTGTATAAGGATACCAAAATCTAATTTACAGTGTGGCGACGTGTCCAGGGTGTCCCACGCCTTTCACCCGATCTAAGCTGGGATTGGCTCCAACCCCCTGCGACCCTGTACGCAGGATAAGCGGTTGACGATGGATGGATGGATGGATGGATGGACGGACAAACCCTGTTGTTTGGAAAACCCCTAAAATTGAGATTGTTGGGTCCTCCAGAAGCACAAAGCACAAATCACATGGTATTGGTAAACATTAATCGCAGGGGACAAATTAGTTACATGAAATTGAAAAATACATCTTATCATAGGAACATTAAAATCAAGGGCAACTGGACTTGGTTGAAGATACTCAAAGATGTTTTGTCTCTCATCCGAGAGAAAGTTGACTGACTGGTAGGGAAATTTGACTTGGTCCTTGTCAAGATGATCGATACCACTGGTTTGTCATCATTATGGTCACTGAAGACACCCGGGGCCAAGTCTGAAAGACCATCGCTGGCATTCACACCTGAGGCCAAAAGTGAATGTTTGTTAAGTTTACTTGCCTGGAGAACATTCTGCTTCATGCTGTCTGTGAGTAAATAAGTGCCATGTTGTGTCTTTCTCACCTGACTGATGGTGACCACTGAGTAAAAAAAGGTCCTTACATTTGCTCTCAGAGGGCATAATTTAAAGAACATAACCCTAAAAACCATCAGAGCTGTTCTAGAGTATGAAACTCTAGCATGGTTTGACAATTACAACTTTATTTTTGGCCTCTTTGGCTCAAGAGCACAGATGTTCGTTTCTCCTCAGGGCTCACTGGGTACTATGTCTTTTTCTAACATGGACGTGGCAATATTACCAGCTACATCAACTTGTTTTCAACTCAACATGAAGGGTAGAGGTGTGGTGCAGCTCTAGGCCTAATTGAGGAAAGGTTATAAAAGGCCTGTGACTGGAAGTAAATTGACAACACGCTGCACCAGGAATTTGCAACACTTATTTGCTTATAGAGCTAAAAGTACCTACAAGGTACGTGCTCAAGCACACACTTCCTGGCCTCTAAAGATAAGGAGGTTTGCTCCAGAAAGTTCAAGATGTACTGCTGCTCCGAGGCATGAATATGTAGAATTCTTCACCGCAAAGGTAAATCATACATGGCAATGTCTTTCATAACATTTGAGTTCTTAAGCAGCTGAGTTTTGAATCTCACCTCAAGGAAAAGAGTAACATGCAAATACTGGTTGAATCAAGTGCGGAATGTGAGGAGTGTTCCTTTGAACCGTCATTCACACTCAGTGACCTCAACATTTAACTGCTGCTTTATCAAAAGTATGATAAAATAACTGTCAAAGAGTTAATCAAGCATCAGGTGTTTTTGTTCACCTCTCTCAAAATATTTAAATGAGCACTTGGAACTTAAAAAATCAATTAGAAAACATGCTTTAAAGGCTCAGATTTTTTTTTCTTAAATCAGCTTATTACTATGAACGACAGGATCCTACATGAACATGTTATTTAAGTTTGAAATGCTTTCACATGAGAGATTTCTGTATTTTTATTCTTTGTGCTTTTCTCACTGGTTTGAGGTGGGCGGGGTTCAGTAGGGATAAAGTTATGTCATGTAGTTCCATGTACCAGTTTGGAGTTGGAAAAATTTCAATAAGATGGAAGTGGGATATTATTGTCAATCTCTCAATCAAATCTTATCACCACACCCAATCATTCCTGTGTTTTGAGTGTTAAACTCTTATTAAAGAGGTGGTATTATGCTTTTTGGCTTTTCCCTTCTCCTTTATTGAGTTATATATCTTTTTTGTGCATGTAACAGGTTTGCAAAGTGAAAAATCCCAAAGTCCAGCCCAAAGGGAGTTCCCATCTCCCACAGAAAGCTCTGCTCTGAACCGCTTGAAAACAGCCCATTTGTAGTCCCGACCTTCACTTCCTTTACTTGTGACATCACAATGAAAACGCGTCATAAAGCTTGCCAAGCGGCTTCCGGGGTCTGGCACGCCCTCAAACCAAGCTAGTCTGAGCGGAGGCCCTTTAGCTCGACTCGCCTTTGTCTGGTTTTCCATTGTAGAAATGTTGCACCTGTACCTGCTTCCAGGTACTTTTTTTCGTATCACCTGACCTCCTTCCAGGTTCCAAGCGAGCTGAGGGATACTAAAATGTAACATGAAAACACGACAGACTGCTGATTGGTCAGAGGGAATCGTCACTATTC
>NC_060157.1:21095102-21106571 GCF_021292245.1 Micropterus dolomieu | reverse complement strand
TTAAAAGTTAACATAGATCGAATTTTTGCTATATTTCTAAGTTGATAAAAACAGGATTGCACAAGTTTTGTGGTGTGCTGCTCGAAATTTAAATTACTATCAAACCAAACACCAAGGTTCTTTGCCACAGGCTTAATGTGATTTACTAGGGAACCAGCAGATGGCAATATTTGTTTTGCCATCTGCTGGGACCCAATGACCAGGATTTCTGTTTTGTCTGAGTTCAGCTGGAGGAAATTATTTGACATCCATTTTTTAACTTCACAAAGGCAGTTGTTAAGTGAACTCAGCATTCCAGGGTCTGTGGATCTGACGGGCAAGTATATTTGTGTGTCATCAGCATAAATATTTAAAGAAATGCCATGTTTATGGATAATATGTCCAAGGGGAAGCAGATACAAGGAAAACAAAATGGGTCCTAAGACCAACCCCTGAGGCACACCATATTTAACTGGACAGAACGAAGAGACATAGTTGTTTACAGACACGCAAAACTTCCTATTTGACAGGTAGGATGAAAATCATTCTAGGGCAGTGCTAGAGATCCCCACCCAGTGCCTCATTCTGTCAAACATGATGTTGTGATCAATGTTGTCAAAAGCAGCGCTAAGGTCCAGGAGTACCAGGACTGAGCACATACCTTCATCAGCAGACATTAAAAGGTCATTGGTGACTTTAAGCAGGGCAGTCTCAGTGCTGTGGTACTTCCTAAAACCAGACTGAAACTTTTGAAATAATTTGTTATTTTCCAGTACAGTGAGCAGCTGTTTGGACACAATTCTTTCTAGAATCTTTGCAATAAAAGGCAGTTTTGAAATTGATCTAAAATTTTGATGAAGGGAGGGATCTAAACCCGGCTTCTTTAAAAGTGGGTTCTCGCAAGCCGTTTTAAAATAATCAGGGACACAACCAGTAGATAGGGAGCTGTTAAAAACATAGATCAAATGGGGCCCAACAGAATCTATTACTTTGAGTAAAAACTTTGTAGGTATTACATCAAGTGGGCTGGAGGACACCCTCATTTGTGATACTGTTTTTAAAAGCTCAGACAAGTTGATGGGTTAAAACTGGTTAAAACTCTCTTGTTGCTGATGAGGAACCTCTGAGTAAGAGGCCGTGGGGGTAATAGAGGCTCTGATTGACACCATCTTATTGGTAAAATAAGATAAAAACAATTCACAGTCATCATTACTTCCAGCTGAGGCACAAGGAGGGGTTGGGTTTACCAGCTGATCCACAGTCTTAAACAGAAACCTGGGATTGTGTTTATGTGTAGTAATGAGTTCAGAAAAATAGTGTGTTCTCGCATCCTTAACCATGTTATTGTAGTTAATTAATAAATCCTTCAGACTAAGGTAATGGACTTGGAGACTGGATTTTTTCCATTTGCGCTCTGCTTTCCTGCATTCCCTTTTTAGGCTGCGAATGCTGTCATTTATCCAGGGTTGCTTACTAGCTTTAGACGTAGGCCTAACCTTTAGAGAGCAGTAATATTTAGTGACAACAAGCAGATATGATTGAAGTGATCGACCAGATTGTTGGTGTTGGAATCAGACAGGTGTTGGCTTTGGCTCTGAAAAAATGCGCAACACTTTGTTCATTAAAGATGCGAGAACACACGGAGCTTGGTGAGGCGGCATGAATAACAGGCAAATCGCAGCTAAAAACAATACATCTGTGGTCAGATTTGGTCATGTCCACTAATTCCACAGATGCTGACACCCAGGGTAAAAACCAAGTCCAGTGTATGACCACGGTTATGGGTTTGCCCTTTGACATGAAGTTAAAAGAAGTGGCCATATTTAAAATGTCAGTTGCATTAACATTAGTGGGGTCATCAACATGAATATTAAAATCGCCACAAAGAACAATTCTGTCATAATTTAAAACCAGAGTAGATAAAAATTCAGGAAGTTCTGATAAAAATCCTCCAGCGATAAATTATAACAAATATGAAAGGTTGCAGCCCTCCAACTTTAAGAGTGAGAACTTCAAAGGAGTTAAATTCATCACAGCGTACTTGATGACATTTTAAATTTTTCCTATACACGCTCACAAGCCCACCACCACGACCACTGACCCCGTTGACTAAAACAATCATATTGAGGCGGACGCAGTTCAGCTAGCTGGCTATAGTCATTCATTTGCAGCCAGGATTCAGTTAAAAACATAAAATCTAGATTTGCAGACAAGATAAAATCATTTAAGATAAAAGTCTTACTTGACAGAGATCTCCCATTGAAGAGAGCCATTTTAAATGTAAATTAAAGCTGCAAGCAGCGTTGGGTGGGCCCTCGCACTTGAAGCGCGTCCGGGTGTGAGCCGGCCGCGTTGCATATTCTGGAGCTCTGCCGGTGCGGCAGTGAATTTGCTACGCGGTTCCGACGCTGCATGAAGGTGTTATATGTCACTTCCTGTGTCCCCCATGTGGAGCTACATAGCACTTGCCGCTATGAATATAAATCGGTATTGGCGTGTAGATGTCTTCGGGGTGGGAGAGTTATCAAGCACGTAAAGTTTTATTCAGATGTGATCATGTACACTGAAGTTACAACAACTTCCTGTGTCATGGCGAAGAGTTGATCTTTGACGCCACACCACGGACACGGCCATTGACGAAAACTCACAGATAGCACAACTTTTCATCGTCAATGCCTTTAGAAGGCACAGCAGAAATTTGAAGTCGGTCCGACTAAATCCCTAGGAGGAGTTTGTTAAAGTACGGAGTGTTTAAATCATCCAAAAATTGCCGTAAAATTCAAAATGGCCGACTTCCTGTTGAGTTTAGGGTATGGGTTCTGGAGGCTTTTTTGTGCGTCTTTATATGATACATGTCCCCAGAAAATTTTGTGCACGTCGTTTGAACATGGACGAGGGGCTAATTTTTTCCAATTTTCTAGGTGGCGCTAGCGAGTCATTTTGTCACACCCATTCACCACTTCTGACATGTGTGCAAAGTTTGGTGAGTTTTCGAGTATGTTTAGGCCCCCAAAATTGAGCTTACTTTGCAGAAAAAAGAAAAAAAAAAATCTTTACAGTTTCAATAGGTACCTCGCACGGTTCGTGCTCGGGCCGTAACTAGGCCTATGCTGTGTGTGTGTGTGAGTGTGTATGTGTGTGTGCGTGTGTGTGTGTATATACGCACACACACACTTAGATTAGCTTAGATTTAACTAATCTACTTTTGCCACGTTGCTGTAGCTTAGCTTGCTACATTTCACTGGGGGGTAGCTTCTGTGTAGTGAAGCTTCATTTAATGTAGAGTAGCTAGTAGCTTAACATTTTCTAAGTAGCTTGCCCAACACTGCTAGTCTCCCCTATTGGACAAATTGCAATTCTGGAAGACAAATCAGGGGATCACCTAATTCATTCCCTTGGGACCATGGATGTCTGGCAATCCAATTAATGGCAATCCATCCAATAGTTGTCGGGATATTTTAGTCACTAAGTATTGAGATAATTTCCTTAAACTTGTTAATCACGGACTTGCTGGGGGAGGACGCTCGATTTTCATACAAAATGCAAATGAGAAATCCATATCTGAATCTAGAATTTTTTCACCCTATATATGCCACACACCTCCGTGAAGCTAGGAGGCTCAGCCAGAATGTCAAACCAACCATTTTTATCCGCACGAAACACACATCAAACACCAAGCATCTAAATGAGCTTATGTCACAACATAAATCGCTCTGTAATCACAGAGTTATTAGCCGTATAATAATAACAACAAATGCACCAATATACATATACAGTTACAACTTACTTTTGCCGTTTTCGCTGTTTTCAGTCCAAATACAGCTGTTGTTTGTCTGTAAAAAATAGCTCCGGGGCCGGCAGTTGGTCAAAAGACTCTTGTCCTTGTTAAAATTTTGCCCGGGGCACCATTAGCAGTCTACTCCCTGTGATGGAAAGGAATTGTGAGTGAAGACGCAGGTTTCAGGAAAATCAGGATGTCTTAAGCCTAGTTCTTAAGCACTACACGATTTTAAGCCCAATTTGCTGGTTGTTGAGCTCGACGACCATCAGGCTGTGATCAGGGGTAAATCATCAATGAGAGCAGGCAGCTGGCAGAACAAGCAGGTACTTTTCTCTGCAAGACACTTTTTACTCAACTCTTTCTGTAGCACAGATGTTCCCTGCTACATGCATGTGCTAATCTATTCTTTCACCCATGCTTTTTGTATCTATAATTGCTATCTATAATAACAAACAGCAACTGTTTCGTATGCAGGATCGTGTCACTTCCTGTTTCATATTTTACGTATGTTTTCTTGACAAAACGTGGTTTGGAGACCAGCTGTCGGGTGACACAGCCGCTGTCAGCTCGTGTAGTGTGTGACCCTATGTCACCGATCAGTCACGTAGTGTGAACGCCACAACGACTTCAAGACTCCCGTCACAAGAAGGCAAGTTGTGTAGTCTTAACAGCACGCTGAAAGTCATGTAGTCTGCATGAGCCTTTACACAGCATTATTTATTGAAGCCCATCCGGTGAGACTGGCAACAGCAGCACAGAGTAAGAAAACTGTTTAGTACCAAACCAAATATGAAAGATACTTCCTGTTGGGGAATATTTATCCTTCCTAGATGTACAGAGATTCACTAAGTGTCAAAATAAGGTTGTTATTCAGGCATCTATACACGTGTGAGAAGTCTATTTGATATAGGTTCAAAACAAGACACTCTGCTTAACTAAGTTAACTTAGTGACTCTAAAGAGAGCCAGTCAGTCTGTCTGTAATGAAACAAAATAAATATCATCTCAACCTTGGGTTACCTAGGAAATTGACCACAAAGTTCAATTCTTCACCTTTGGTGTCACCTCAGCAAATCCTAACCTGACCTGCTGAAACCTGTGTGATGTCACCCTTAATAGAGTGATGTGGGCCCTCCTCTTGGTTATATTCTTAGAACCATGCTATCATTAATGATAGCAAGAATAATGATAGTAACAATAATAATAATAATAATAAATAAATAATTGTAGCAATTAGGTGGCATGCAACCACAGATCCACAGATCCTCTACAGCTTCAGCAGCAGAAACTATAGCTGAACAAGACAAAAGGAGAGAAGAGAGAGACAAGAAAGCACAAAAGTACGGGAGAGCGAAGAAGTTGAGTTAGTAACATCCATTAATGGGATAAGAATGCATCGAGAGGGGGAAAAAAAGGAGCACAGTGCAAGATTTAGTGTAAGATTTAAAGCTGTCAACAAAAGAAAGAAAGTCTTGAGCTTATTCTTAAATGTGGAGTGTCTGCATCTCATACCCAAACTGGGACCTGATTTCACAGGAGAGGAACTGGAGAGTCCTGAAGGGCTTATCCAACCTAGAAGTAACAAATGCATGGATTAGTAGTCTGGATAATTGTGAGAATTAGTGCGGTTCCTCAGTGTTGGGCATGTTACTTCCAAAATGTAATATATTATACATTACTAGTTACTGTCATTTGAAGATAGTTATAATATAACTAATTATTCGTTTGTGTTACAGCAAAAAGCAATACATTACTGTAATTGCGTTACTTTTGTAACGCGTTACTCCCAACACTGCGGTTCCTTTAATGCCAGTTAAATGTTCTAGGATGTAATAATCAGTGGTGTTAAATGCAGCACAAAGATCTTACAAGACAAGTACAAAGATGACTCCTTTGTCTGATGCAATTAGTAAGAATAAGAAAATATAAGAAATCATTGACGATAGTTGGTGAAAATCTGTAAAAATTGAAGGGAGGAAAGCAGTTTAAATAAATGTCGGGTTTTATAGATGTTTCTAAGGTTTGAAGATAAATTAGTAACGATTGAGGGCAGGAGGGGAAGAATTTAGTCTCTAATAATGTGAATTTTATCATTAAATAAGCTAATAAATTCATAACAACTAAGAGCTTTAGGAATACGTGGCTCAACAGAGCTGTGACTCTCTTGTTAACCTGGCTACAGTGCTGAAAAGAAACCTGGGGTTGTTCTTATTTTACTCTATTAATTATGAGTAATAAGCTGCTCTGGCATTACGGAGGGCTTTCCTATATGTTTTAAGACTATCTTGCCATATTAAACGAGATTCTTCCAGATTGGTGAAACACCACCACAGAGATGCTCACAAGTCTTTGAGCTAGAGTCAAAGTCAAGTCTCTCGTGGGTTATAATGAATCGTCGTATCACCTGCTACATTCCATTCAGGCTGCTTAGAACACTGTATATCTATAAGGAATTCTGTAACTGTACCCTGTTTTTCACTTACGGAGCACAACCATGTGCAATCTACAACTAATGACAACTTATAAACTCCTGTAAGTCAACACATCCCTCAGACTCTCAAATCAGTTTAATGTTAACTAAATAAAACTGTAACGTTACATGATCTGTTATGAGTCTGCAGTTCTCCTCCCCGACCCCTTGTGTTTATGTTCTCTTCCCTCCCTGTGTCTCCTGTTAGTCTGTCTGTCTCTCTGTGTTGTCTGGGCGTGGCTTCTCACTCTGGGCCTGGCGCTCCACCTGCACACCTGATCCACATTCCACTAATCAAGACTCTGCAGTATATCAACCCGGTTCTTCACCTCACTTGTCGCTAGATTGTCAGCTTACCTCAGTGGTATTTGCGCTGCGGCCTACAAATTTCCAGTTGTATATTCTGTTTATTTCTTGTGAGTTCAACTTACCTCGTCTCTCTGTGTTCAGGATCACTGCCTGCCTGGAGATTCTGCCACTGCCTCACCCAGCTCACTGCCTGCCTGGAGATCCACGCGCAGGTCTCCATTCCCTGGCCCTCTGCTCCGCTCTCGCACCCCGTTTTTCAATAAACTTTAAAATCCTGGGTTTAAACCTGCCCTGAGTCCGCTCTTGAGTCCGTTCAACTAGCCTGCCATAACGTGATCAACAATAAACCTGTAACCTGTTTGCAGCCAACGTTAATAATTAATGTGATGGCAGCCAGCGGGACGTAAATGATTACGTTAATCGACTACCACAAGTGTGGCAAGCAAACAAATGCTCATTCATCATTTCATAACCAACGACAGTCGGGAGTTAACCTCCCATAGGTAGTAGTTGAAGCAAGCTAATGTTAGATGGCCAATGCTGAGCTCAACATCTTTACTAAACTGTCAGGTTACCAACCTATTTTGCGTTCAGCGCGTCTTTGTTTGGTTCCAGTTGTATGAACTTTTAAAGCCAAAGTTTATGATAAACGGCACAGTAGCTGCCGCTGTTTGTTGTCCTCTCGCACGTGTGGCCGCGCGAGTGCAGCTGATACTACCTGTTCTGAGCAAGCTCATCATATGTTTCCTAAAAATAAACATTGTTCACGGGTCCCGCACCTCGAGTCCAAGTCGAGTCTGAAGTCACAGTGTGTGCGACTTAAGTCGGACTCGAGTCCGAGTCTCAAACTCGAGTCCCCATCTCTGGCTCCTTCACACTGTCACCGTTCCTTTCAAATGGTACAATTGTTTCATGTTCATCTGGTGTCATTTCAGCACACTGTCAATAGTTGAGATGCTAACAGATTTACAAAAAAAAGTCTAATGGACTGTATAGAAAATATGCTTGACAGATTATGACAACATGTTCTACTATTTTTCATGTAGTGACTTGTACAATTAAGTTATGCTTAGATGTTTTGGGCAGTAAGACTATTCAACAGAGAACCAGTATAATATATTTTGTATTTGTATCAGCTTGACATAAGAAATTGATAATGTAGGAAACAGCAGACAATTGTACATAATCATTTGCATCAATGTGTCAGAGCATTTGCAATATGTTCAAAACAATGAGAAATTGCTTTTATGATGTGCACAGGTGACAAGATGATGTGGAGGTTGAACAAGTAGTTTTGAGAATTTCAATTCTGATCTGAGAAATGTACCAAAGCGAGTGAGAAAAACTGTAAATGATAATATTGTAATTATTAGAGATAAAATTCATCATCTCCTGTCTCCTGTCACTTCAGATCCAGCCACTCCCACTTTCACTTCTCTATCACCTGACCCTCCCTGCCTACATGCTCCCCTGTTCCCACTTTCTGTGATCAGCTCTGCATTTCCACTCAATTCTTGCCAGATTGTCTATTGTCCTTACTCCTTAGCTTTCCAAACTTTGTTCTGCCTGCACGATCCCATTCCTGACCCTTGGACTTTTGCCTCCCTTTTGCCTGTTTTTGACCATGGGTGAACTTTTTACCTAATCTGCTTGTTGTGCATCTGGGTTCAAACCTGGTTATTTACTGAGCCCTCAACTGGAAAGTAAAATAAATAAATAAAAACATTTCTGTACTTTTTTGTGCTACTTTTGGAACTTACAATTCTTCAGTGCCCCACCTTTTACTTTCAGTTTGATTTCATGGTTTTATTGTGATTTTGGTGATCCTTCCATCAGGCTTTTCTGGAAAGCTACTCACCTCTCACTCACTATATCCTTTGAGGAGCAAATGAACAACACCTCTCAATTTCTAGGTCACAGTTGGGAGAAGAGAGTACAAATGGATGCATGGCTTGGAAAAAAAGCAGAACCCTTGCTTGGGGGAGCACTTCAGAAATGGATCAAACACACTTTAGAGCTGTGAAACTTAAAGTTAACATTAAGCTTTGCACTGCTTGAATCATCCATATGTTCTGATTCACCAGCCTCACATTCATTGATTTAAATTTACAAGAAATGCCAAGCCTCTGCACTCTAAAACACTTACTTTTATTGCTTTAGTGTACATTGCCAAAAATGTGTTAACCTAAGCCCTTACTTCTGAGTTTGAGGACTGTCCCAGAGTTACATAAAGCAATTGGAATTCCTCATTTTTTCCACTTTTTGCTCTAGTTAGCTATCAGATCCTCACTTTGGTTAGACTTGGCATAGAGCAAGAGATCAGCTTTAGCTTTGTCCAGGTTGTCTTCAGTTAAATGATAAAGGAACTGTCACACTGCCTGTCTGATCTGCCCGGTTTAGTTTAGCTCTCTGTGAGTTTTGTTTATTGGTCTGTTCAGTATCTGTTATTTAGTATGTGTTTTGAGTTCCAGTTAGATTCTTGCCTTGTGTTTTGAAACTTGTTATTATCTGTCTGTTTTCCCCTGCTGTCTCTCTGCCTGCCTGTCTGCTGTCTTTATTAGTATCACCTGTTTGTGCTCCCGCCTTCCTCGTTAGCCAGTGCTTAAATGTGTGTGACTTCTGTTCAGCTGTTGCTGGTTTGTGTCTATGTTTGTCCACTGCCGTGTGTCTTGCCTGTCTGTTTCTGCCTTGTTTTTGGATTGCCCTTTGTTGGACTCTGCTGTAAGTTCTGTGGGCTTAAATAAGTACCCAGAAACTCTACCTGTTCTGCCTCTGTGTCCTGTGTTTGGGTCCTAAAACCTGTTCCTGCCAGCACACACAACAAATCCTGACAGGAACCTTTTATTCCATCACCACATTCAAGTTGTTTTACTGAATTAAAGAAAACTATTCGCTCCATAGCAGTGATAAAATAGAATATTCAATTTAAGCACTGTAAGAAATCAATACAAATATGTTGTATTCATTCGCTCAGTTTACGGTGAATTGCTGAAATTCTTGAGAGCTCACATTCCAAGTTTTACAAGCCACATATATAATGCAATTTGGTACACAAACTCTACAAGAAGCACAACATTTCATGGAGATCCAGATGTTACATTCATTTGCATAAGCCATGATATTACCTGTGGTTTTTTGCTCTGCCTAAAATGAGTGAAGCCTCAGTGGAGATGGCAGTTAAAGTGAGCAGGTGTTCTTGAAAATAGGACATACTGTAGTGTCACATAATGCACAACCTCTCAGAAGTACATTTGTTCGACAGAAAAGTGTCTGTACAGTGATTTTGCATATTTTTTTATACAGATATCAGTTCAGGATATATAAAACGTTTTCCTCACTCATGACCCCATGGTACTGAATTCCAGTGGAATTCCAGTTGTTGCAGCAACACAAGTATGGAAATACATATAGATAATTTAAGATAGTAAAAGATAAATAATAACAGATATATAAAACTAAAATGAGAAGAGAACTAAAAACTATACAAGGCAATTAAAGACAAAATGACAACGTAAATTTGGAGCAGCAAAGTCAGCAGGTCTAGTATATGTAAACACTATCCACCAGACTAATAAATAATTTTATTAAGAAATTAGGAATTTGTGTTTGTATTAATATATAAATATAATGTGTTGGTAATTGGTAAAAGTATAACAATAACATAATATTATATAGTATAGTATAATATAGATATAAGACACAGTCTAAGATGAAATTTAATAATATATCATTATAAAATGTACAGCAATATAACAGTCAAGTGTGATACAATAGTATTATAGTAATTATGGTATGAGTATAGTAGTTTCAATTGAACAGGACCTAGCTGCTTTTTCTAATTACTTATATTTTTTTCTTCTTTTGTATGTGAATTATCAAGGAATTAAAATAGCTGACAATTAAGTTTGGTCCCCCCTTTTTCCACAGTACAGTACTTTCCAGGCGGTATAAAAGTTAAGTCCAAGTAGTGTGTCAAGTCTTCAGTAGAAAATTGCAGTCTTTCAGATCTGTTTATGCCAATTAGAAGAGAATAATGTCCCAAATTCCCTACATGCGCAACAGTGCTTTTAACGTCCTGTTGCAGGTGGTGTGGTGCGTAATTCAATGAGAACACTAAGAGCAAAGATTATAAATGTTTACTGGTGGAAAAGTTCCTGTCTGTTTGGATCACCATTGTGTTTCCACTTCCATACTGTTCTGTTGTGGAGTCTGTCAACTCCTCAGTTACGAGATAAAATGCACTTGGCGTTCTTCAAGCCATTGACCTTGTGACAGTTATTGATAAAGTTGGAGTCAAGGGCCAGCATGACCAAATTGAATTCACAATTGTGACTTAGATGGACACAAATATCTGACAATTTTAAATCATAATATGTAAGTAAGTAAGCATGTGGCTGTAGGGAGTGAATTTGATACTTGCTGTGGTTAGTTATTTTCATTAATATCAGTAGAAATAACCATGACTTAACTTAACATGTATAAAAGTCACGCAACAAGTTTCCATCCTGTCTTTGTCTTCAAGCTACAAAAAGAGTGGTCTCTGGGGTTCCCTCCAACAATGCATTCTAGGAAGTCTGCAAATATGGCAATTGTGTTTCTCTGGAAACTTAATTAAACTCTTAGTAGTGTAATCATTCAAAACATAGTGTCAGGCCACTTTAAGTCAGAAGAAGTCATGTATGTATATATATATTGTCTTTAAAACTGCAGAAAACATAAATCATGTGTAAAGACATGTCATATGACATGGTGATGACATGATGGTACAGTACAACAGAGATTTATGGCCCTGCAATGTAACAACTGCAAATATGATAATGCTTTATATGTGAGACAGAGCTTGGAGCAACATGATTCATGTATGGAAGTCTGGTGATGGTTTTTTCTTATGTGCTGAAACTACCAGCACACATGTGAAAATACACAGTTAA
>NC_060157.1:21091765-21095002 GCF_021292245.1 Micropterus dolomieu | reverse complement strand
AATGACAACGTAAATTTGGAGCAGCAAAGTCAGCAGGTCTAGTATATGTAAACACTATCCACCAGACTAATAAATAATTTTATTAAGAAATTAGGAATTTGTGTTTGTATTAATATATAAATATAATGTGTTGGTAATTGGTAAAAGTATAACAATAACATAATATTATATAGTATAGTATAATATAGATATAAGACACAGTCTAAGATGAAATTTAATAATATATCATTATAAAATGTACAGCAATATAACAGTCAAGTGTGATACAATAGTATTATAGTAATTATGGTATGAGTATAGTAGTTTCAATTGAACAGGACCTAGCTGCTTTTTCTAATTACTTATATTTTTTTCTTCTTTTGTATGTGAATTATCAAGGAATTAAAATAGCTGACAATTAAGTTTGGTCCCCCCTTTTTCCACAGTACAGTACTTTCCAGGCGGTATAAAAGTTAAGTCCAAGTAGTGTGTCAAGTCTTCAGTAGAAAATTGCAGTCTTTCAGATCTGTTTATGCCAATTAGAAGAGAATAATGTCCCAAATTCCCTACATGCGCAACAGTGCTTTTAACGTCCTGTTGCAGGTGGTGTGGTGCGTAATTCAATGAGAACACTAAGAGCAAAGATTATAAATGTTTACTGGTGGAAAAGTTCCTGTCTGTTTGGATCACCATTGTGTTTCCACTTCCATACTGTTCTGTTGTGGAGTCTGTCAACTCCTCAGTTACGAGATAAAATGCACTTGGCGTTCTTCAAGCCATTGACCTTGTGACAGTTATTGATAAAGTTGGAGTCAAGGGCCAGCATGACCAAATTGAATTCACAATTGTGACTTAGATGGACACAAATATCTGACAATTTTAAATCATAATATGTAAGTAAGTAAGCATGTGGCTGTAGGGAGTGAATTTGATACTTGCTGTGGTTAGTTATTTTCATTAATATCAGTAGAAATAACCATGACTTAACTTAACATGTATAAAAGTCACGCAACAAGTTTCCATCCTGTCTTTGTCTTCAAGCTACAAAAAGAGTGGTCTCTGGGGTTCCCTCCAACAATGCATTCTAGGAAGTCTGCAAATATGGCAATTGTGTTTCTCTGGAAACTTAATTAAACTCTTAGTAGTGTAATCATTCAAAACATAGTGTCAGGCCACTTTAAGTCAGAAGAAGTCATGTATGTATATATATATTGTCTTTAAAACTGCAGAAAACATAAATCATGTGTAAAGACATGTCATATGACATGGTGATGACATGATGGTACAGTACAACAGAGATTTATGGCCCTGCAATGTAACAACTGCAAATATGATAATGCTTTATATGTGAGACAGAGCTTGGAGCAACATGATTCATGTATGGAAGTCTGGTGATGGTTTTTTCTTATGTGCTGAAACTACCAGCACACATGTGAAAATACACAGTTAAAAATGTAGCAAATGAAATGCTTTTGTGGGGCTGAATGCAAGGGTGAAGCATGTACAGCCCACACAGTCCATTGTACACTGTCCTCATGGTCATGAGTGTGATGATGGTATATGGCCGCCCCCATGTGGAGAAATCTATTCACAACTTCTTGGAGTGACTTTGGCATCTTACACATATGTTGTACTTATGTAATCCTAAATTGTTTTAATATGAGTATGTATTCAAATGTTCCGTTTACTTCATCTATTACAATGGTAATAAATTAAGACATATCCTATATGGCATTAGTCCCTGAATGGCTTATTTCTAAATTTCCTGTAACCAACTGAAGAGACCCACTGGAGCATGACAGGGATTGATTTTCCTGTATGCATATTTGCATTTCAACAGAACACTTGTGCCAGAGAGGGCGTTCAGCACAGACGGTTTCTATGAGTCACCAGTGCAATGCATCACCCCCCTTAGCCTTCATCCATTCAACGTACTGCTCACCATACAGGGAACAGTATGATAATTTTGACTTAATGCTGTGAGTTACAGAAGGTCTTATATGAATGTAAAATGTGTCAGGGGTCAATGCTTGTTGGATGTGTGAATATGCTGTACGCTGGCTGAGGGCCGGGGCACTTTTCTTAGCACAATGAAACAGAAAATGGACATTTGTTGTAAAATATATAGTAGGCCTAATGTCTAACTTTAACAGTAGGCTATGTCTTTTCAAAGAAAAGACAAAAGTTACATTTTACATAGCATTTAATCTTCTTGGCTCTTTGGTCCTGTCCTTATATCAGCAACTATCAATGCCATTTTCCATTACGCAAAGCCATGAAAACTGATTTGTAATTTATTTGATGGACTTTTACTAACTAACAGGTGCATGAGGGCGACCTGACAGGGACAGGCTGCAGAATTGTCCGCTGCTTGAAAGCTCTGGAGCAGCAGCTCAGCAGGTGTCTTCCTCTCTTCATTTTAATGAGGGGGGGGAACTTGAATTGGAATATACGATAAGACATGAAATTGACATTCAAGAATCATTCTCACTCATGCAGAATCTCCATTTAGAAGACGATATACATTTATAAGATCTATTCAAATGATCAAATTATGTCTTATTATTAGTCTACAATAACTCTAAGGACAAGTGGGCTAACATGTGTTAACCGACAGTGAAACTATGCTTTAGGTGTCTATAATTTCGAGCTCTTTTTTCCCAGTTGCGATGCCAAAAGCCCTCAACAATGTGCTTCACGGTGGGAAAAGATGACCCGACAAATCAGTAATGCAAGCGATAAGAGACGCTGCGTGTCATAAGCGAAGCGGTCCTCACATACCACGCACGACGTTAGGAGTTCCCTCGCTTACACCGTGAAAACGACGCCCCTCTACTCTCCTCCTAGCCCTTCCCGACCGTGAGCCATCCCTGCCGGCTTGTGCCTGTCTGCTGTGGCAGAGGAGCGGCGCTCTGGGGCGGTGGCGGCGTCCAGTTTCCTGCTATTTCAATGATCAGAAATTCGGATTGAAGCTTGACACCCGGACCTGACAGGGCAGGTTTGCATTTTATTTGTTCGTCTGATACGGCGCTGATGACAGCGGAACAGGTGCATGCTGCATTTGCCGGTTGTTATGAAATGACATTGTAGGCAAGGTATGGGAAGCATCTTCATACCGGTGACAAGCTTTGCACAAAACCGTGCTGTGCATGCTCTGCAAAGACACCGCTTTGTGCTTCAAGTGTCATGGACGAAAGAAGAGGGTGTTGCCACATAGCTTTAATCCGACCAATATGGTCGGCAGGCTGGTTTAATAAG
>NC_060157.1:21059796-21091665 GCF_021292245.1 Micropterus dolomieu | reverse complement strand
TAAAAATGTAGCAAATGAAATGCTTTTGTGGGGCTGAATGCAAGGGTGAAGCATGTACAGCCCACACAGTCCATTGTACACTGTCCTCATGGTCATGAGTGTGATGATGGTATATGGCCGCCCCCATGTGGAGAAATCTATTCACAACTTCTTGGAGTGACTTTGGCATCTTACACATATGTTGTACTTATGTAATCCTAAATTGTTTTAATATGAGTATGTATTCAAATGTTCCGTTTACTTCATCTATTACAATGGTAATAAATTAAGACATATCCTATATGGCATTAGTCCCTGAATGGCTTATTTCTAAATTTCCTGTAACCAACTGAAGAGACCCACTGGAGCATGACAGGGATTGATTTTCCTGTATGCATATTTGCATTTCAACAGAACACTTGTGCCAGAGAGGGCGTTCAGCACAGACGGTTTCTATGAGTCACCAGTGCAATGCATCACCCCCCTTAGCCTTCATCCATTCAACGTACTGCTCACCATACAGGGAACAGTATGATAATTTTGACTTAATGCTGTGAGTTACAGAAGGTCTTATATGAATGTAAAATGTGTCAGGGGTCAATGCTTGTTGGATGTGTGAATATGCTGTACGCTGGCTGAGGGCCGGGGCACTTTTCTTAGCACAATGAAACAGAAAATGGACATTTGTTGTAAAATATATAGTAGGCCTAATGTCTAACTTTAACAGTAGGCTATGTCTTTTCAAAGAAAAGACAAAAGTTACATTTTACATAGCATTTAATCTTCTTGGCTCTTTGGTCCTGTCCTTATATCAGCAACTATCAATGCCATTTTCCATTACGCAAAGCCATGAAAACTGATTTGTAATTTATTTGATGGACTTTTACTAACTAACAGGTGCATGAGGGCGACCTGACAGGGACAGGCTGCAGAATTGTCCGCTGCTTGAAAGCTCTGGAGCAGCAGCTCAGCAGGTGTCTTCCTCTCTTCATTTTAATGAGGGGGGGGAACTTGAATTGGAATATACGATAAGACATGAAATTGACATTCAAGAATCATTCTCACTCATGCAGAATCTCCATTTAGAAGACGATATACATTTATAAGATCTATTCAAATGATCAAATTATGTCTTATTATTAGTCTACAATAACTCTAAGGACAAGTGGGCTAACATGTGTTAACCGACAGTGAAACTATGCTTTAGGTGTCTATAATTTCGAGCTCTTTTTTCCCAGTTGCGATGCCAAAAGCCCTCAACAATGTGCTTCACGGTGGGAAAAGATGACCCGACAAATCAGTAATGCAAGCGATAAGAGACGCTGCGTGTCATAAGCGAAGCGGTCCTCACATACCACGCACGACGTTAGGAGTTCCCTCGCTTACACCGTGAAAACGACGCCCCTCTACTCTCCTCCTAGCCCTTCCCGACCGTGAGCCATCCCTGCCGGCTTGTGCCTGTCTGCTGTGGCAGAGGAGCGGCGCTCTGGGGCGGTGGCGGCGTCCAGTTTCCTGCTATTTCAATGATCAGAAATTCGGATTGAAGCTTGACACCCGGACCTGACAGGGCAGGTTTGCATTTTATTTGTTCGTCTGATACGGCGCTGATGACAGCGGAACAGGTGCATGCTGCATTTGCCGGTTGTTATGAAATGACATTGTAGGCAAGGTATGGGAAGCATCTTCATACCGGTGACAAGCTTTGCACAAAACCGTGCTGTGCATGCTCTGCAGAGACACCGCTTTGTGCTTCAAGTGTCATGGACGAAAGAAGAGGGTGTTGCCACATAGCTTTAATCCGACCAATATGGTCGGCAGGCTGGTTTAATAAGCTGCATAGAATCAGGGCATTCTTCATTTCATGCATGCATCAGGGCCCAGCAGGCAGAACGAGTCAGCAGGTGCACCTTATCATCTTACTGAATCACATAGCGCCTGATCTGCTCCGGTAGGCGACTGCACACATTCAACCCACGTACAATTGTTCAGACCTGTTCTTGGACATGCCAGCCTATATAAGGATTGTGATTTCTCTAGGCTGTGTGGAGCTATAGGCTAACAGCTGATGCTCAAGATAATTAGCTAATTGAAGACGGAGTGTATTGCCTCGGGTGTGGCAGAGGGGGCAGGCGTGGGTGCCTCGCAGTCGGAAGCTCACCCAAATGTGTGAATTGCACTGTGAGAAAGTGGGGTAGGCTACTCAACTGGAAGTAGAGGTGTTTTTAAAATAACTTCACAATAGATAAAGAAACTGAGCACACTGGCCTCAACTAAATGTCTCAGATTGCTTGCTTGCAAGATTGGCTACTGTATTTTAAAGGTCAATAAGTTAATTAGAAAATAGGTGTTGGAAATTGCCTTTTAAGAAATAGGCCTACTACTTTCAACGTCTCAGCAATAGGTTTGAGATTTACAAAATTTTAAAAGCTGCAACTCATAGCAATATTTATATCACATAATAGCCTAATGAGTTGTTTTCGGATGTGTTTCTCTCAGGAATTCTGTTGTCGGAATGCAACTTATCCTACGTTTCGGACAAAGTGTTCCTGAGAGTACAGACAATTTGAATTACAAATGAGATGTTATGTTGTTGTAAACTGTAAACAAAAAATTAATTTTTGGATCAGATTTTGACAGTTATAGCAGATACAAGAAACATACAAATATAAAGCAGACTTCTTCATTTTGGTGGACAGAAACAAATAACACAGCTATTTCAGTAAAAGTATGGAAAAAAAAATACATGAGCATTTACTAGCAAATCTGCATAAGTGCAAGATTCAGCAAGTTTTGTTTAAACACCTCCAGACTAGTCAAACTGTAAAAGTTGCCATTATGCATCCTTCTCTTCACCCTCATCCTTCTCACAGACTGTCAGCCCTCCTGTATCTGGCTCCTGGTTCCTTTGCAGCCATGCCAAAGGCTATAGTAATTCCCAGATACTGAATTTGTGGAGGCAGAGTCAGGGAGGGGGCAAATTAGATCTTAAATCCATCCATCTGTCCATTCCTTCCTCTGTCCCTCCATGCATCCTCTCTCATTTTCTCATTTTCCTTTATTTCACCTGCTCTACTTTCAGCCTCCCTAGTGTGCATTACAAAGGCGCATCCATAAGCAGTGTGGCTGTCCTTTGTTACGCCCCTTTACTTGTTCACATTAAAGGGCAAAGCTCTTTGTGTGGATGCATGTTGTGTTAAACACCTACAGGAAAAAGTATTGAATACTTCTTTTCTAGGCTGTTGTCAAGGTGGTTCAAGGAGTCTCACCACAGGTAATGCAGTAATGAAATTACATGCTACATTTCCCACGGAGCAATTTGCTCTTATCTATGACAAGTAAGATGTAGCAGACATTCAAGCAAACTTAAAACAGGGAAGGCAAGGTTATATGGTGGATCATTCACAGGCGGTGACTCCATTACTTTCCGGTCAATGTGTAACCTCTGTGCAATCTGTCACCAATGCACATGCCTTAAGGGAAAAGGTTAGGTCATGTGTTGTACAGCCTCAGGATGCACTTGTGTGTGTGTGTGTGTGTGTGTTTCTGTGCACGTAAATTCCCTGTGCGTGCTTGTTTAAGGAAGTACACTTCTCCCTCGAGTCCTATTTCAAGTCATCTTGTGATCGATTTGTAATAGCTCATTGAAGCGAGGCCAGTGGTATGTTCACAGCCAAATTGGAATCCTCCACAAGATAAACTCACGTCCCTTAGAAATGAGAGGAGCTTTCAAACGCATATTAAAGATAACAGCATGTAATAACTGTCACTTTTTGCATTATTATCACAAATGATGTGTTGTAGGATGCAGTGCCAAACTCAGCAAGACATCCCATTTTCTGGTGAGCTTTTCTCTAACATCATATTAAAGTTATGACTGCTAACACAGTTTGACAAAGGTATATTCTATTGGTATCATTAAATGCCAAATGAATGCAATCACAAGATTAGACTGACGGTGTTTCAATTTAAAACTTGAAAAAGTGCGTTATCCGAAGAAAATGAGTGTAACTGCATACATGAGACCATATACATGTATCATTATTAAACAAAACCAAAGGCCATTTGAGATACCACACTTGAAAGTTCAGTTGTGGTGACCTGTTTAGTCTGAATGACTAAATGAAATAAATGAAAGTTTGTTGAAGTACTTAAAGGTTGTAGCACTGTCCCCATAGTCAAATCAGAATTGTCAGGTCCTGACATCGCAGTTCCTCGCGGGTTTATTTCAAGTAGCCAGCTATTTAAAAACGATATATTATTCTTTGTGTGGTTCATCAACGGTGATAAATTATCCAAAAGTCCCACGAGGTTCGGACAACTCGGCACAACACCAGTGAGGCTGGGGCTCTGTCTCTTCTGCAAGTGTTCCTCCACTGCCACTGCACACATACACGCTACGCTTACACATGCGCACTTGATGCCTCAGGGTTAGGTTTACAATTTTGAATTTATTCACACACTTCAAAAACATTTATTGAAAGTTTTATTCTTTTTACATATTTATTTACAGCATTAAACGTTGAAATGTATATTGTAATAGGCTGTATATTAATTTATTGGGAGAAAACTGGTAGTTCTATGTAAAATCAGATGTTGAGCACCCCTATATAGCCAAAATGGCATGATCCTTGTTTCGCAGGGAAGCTTCGACTGTGAGATTGACAGTCGAATCAGGCTCCGCCCATCGAAGCATCGAATCTTAGACTATTTGGGGTCAGCCCTAAAGATGAGTAGATTTAAATAACTGTAAAATAATATATTGCGTGTGTATATACAACATTTCATCCTCCTGATTAATTTTCAAATGCCATTAAACACAGACTGTTATTTTATGGTATGAGCAGATGAGAAAGTGGTGAACTGATTTTTTTAGTATAGTAGAGGTCATAAGATGATCTCTCTAATAAAAGAATCCACTTGACCAATTTTACATTGACTGCTATTTTGTACATCACATACATACATATACATTGCACATGTGATTTGAATAGTTTGACCAGATTTGTGAGCAACAAATGATCCCAAAGAGTGTACCACTAATCTTACATAGTGTATAGTGTGTGCCCACGTCTACATGAACTGTCACATTCTTCATTGTGGTGCCATGTGATTGTTCACCACTTCTTCTATCTTAGGAGTCTGTATGCGCCAACTACCAAAATAATCCATAAAGGCTGTTCTTTTTCTTTTTTCCCCCCTCTTATCTTATTTTGATATGCTTGACAGACAATGTTAGGCTAGGGTTCCCATGGTTACTGCATTTTAAACAGGCACGCCTGATGTCTTTGTCTTAACTATTGTTAGTAGCGACACTCTCCTCTTTGGTCAAATAGAAAAAAATTTAACTGCGCTGGTAGGCACAGCGTGGTGCCTGTCATTTTCTTGTCATTGCAGTGAAGATATGTTTTGTTTTTTGTTTTATTTGACTCTGCAAGTAAAGATGCATTGAGGGAAACGATCATCAGCATGTGCACATGAGCATGTAGAAGACGCCTTTGCTGTAGGAATGGGAGAAAAACGGTTGTCTTCGTTTTCAACGAGTGTGACTGCTGTGATAAAGTGGAATATAATCGGGGAGTTGTAGGGCTGTATGTTCATGGATAAATTGTTTTACTAATTTAAATAATAATTTATTTAATGCATTGTATAGCTTCTAATACGAAACCTGGACAATGTGCGTTTACAGGAGGTACTTATCGGACTTCACCAGGCTGCTTAAATACACAGGCGGTGGAAACAATAACAGCAACACCTACTGTATATGATATTATGCAATCAGTGAAACGGCACAGCAAGAAATATTAACTTTGTGAAGCTCAAAATGTTCAGTTTCTGGAGAGGCTGTGTCATGGAGGTGCTGATTCCACTCTGATGTATAAAAATAATTTTAGTCTACAGTCTGCTTTGCACTGTCACTGTCTCATTGTATATGTGAATTGCTGCAGCACGTTTGTCAGTGAGTATATCAACAGTATGTCAACATGTCTCACAATCAGTGTCACCCACACAAGTGTCTGTGCAGTGAAGTTTTTTGATAGAAAAATCTAAATAGGTCAGCAGTCTGAGTTCTCCAATCACATCCCAGGAATTCAAATTGTTTTTGATCTTTAATGTAATAAATCCCACACCTTGTTACATACCCTGACATGACCCCCTTCACTAAATGCATGTAGGATTACTTTGTGGTGTAGAATGGAAGAGGGTGGCTCTTCCACTCGTGTAAACTGATTAATATTTAGAGAAGATATTCATCTCGTAAATCAAACGATGCATTTTGACAGCTCATTTTGAGAGATTTCACTGCCTGATTTGTTTTAATCAGTGAGGATTAACTTTACAATGACCCCCCCCCCACCCCGCTCTAATCATTTTGATGTGCACATTTGCCACCTTTTTTGACTCCAAGCGCTAATGAAGCAGACACAGAGAAGTTTGCAATCACACAATCTGTCTTTTCATATCAGCTCAAAATGGGGAACTTGGGACTTCAGATGCTGAAGTGTAGAAACTGTACTGTAATTTCCTCTGCTGTGGCGCAGACCCTTCCCATGAGAGAGTGCTTGTACTATGTCAGTGCAGGTAGCACAACTCCTTCTGGGCTTGCTTTCTCTTGGGGAGGATGAACTTGCAGGCTCATTGGTTTGTAAGTCGCATCATTTATCTCTGTTGTGGTGTGACATGATTTGCAACAGACTTAACGGTCCTGCTACGCAATCTGCCTCCAAGACTGCTGAGTGCCAGAGGTTTGGACAATGTGTATATGGTTTCCCTTGAACAAGGACATCTCGCCACTCCCACTTCCCCAACCCCCACCGTCTTGTACCTGGTTTCCCAGAGGCACACTCTGTCCAGCAAGGATTGATGGACTGGCTGTGTATGCCATTAGGAGGGAAGCACTGATTATAAAGCTGAGATGTGGAGGGAGCTGCATGATAAAATGCCAAGGCTCATTGAGAAATGTTGGTGATTGGCTCATGCAGTGGGTGGCTTCTGTGGATGTCAAATAACATGTACTGTACACGTAATATGTGTGTACTATTGCCTTTTAGCAACACTATTTGCTTTAGACATGTCTGGATAAAAGGTTACAAGGTAGATTTGTTATTTTACAACACAGAGTTGTAATGATTAACATGAACATCACAATTCACATCAATATCAAGTAAAATATTATATTAGCAACAAGGGATTGTTTTGTGTTAAAATGCTAATGTCAGCGTTCTTACAATGACTATGCTAACATGCTGATGTTTGGCAAATGTTTTTCATGTTCACCATCTTGGTTTAGCATGTTAGCATGCTAACAGTAGCACTAAACACAAATATAAAGCTGGGGCTGACGGAAATGTCATTGGTTTTGTAGATTAAAGTTAAAGTTAAAATTCAGACCTGCTAGTGGCATTAGGTGAAATGTCAGGGGATCGCCAAATTTATTAGGAGACAGGGTGACATATTTCAGATATAAATGAAAAAAATAATGAAGATTTTTTTCATTTAGACCACTAACAGGATCATTTAAAAATAATGTCTTGAAAACCACACAGGTAGATATTTTTTTCAAAATTTCTTTCTAGTGTCATTAAATTCTGCCACATTACCATGGCAAGACCAAGGAAATATGCAGTTTCCATCACAATCATCAGTCCCTTCATACTGATGATATCTAATGATAAACACGGATTGTTGTTTGAGCTAGTCAAAGGCATCATGGAGAGTGATTAGTGTCCAAAAAGTGCCAAAACTCCATTAGGGTGGCCAACCTATCCTGGAAAAAAACAAGGATACTTTTACACTTGGCACAAATATAAGAGACCAAGATCCATATTCATAGTCACTTAGACAGATGGTTTGGTTGGAGCAAAACTGTCTTTGTTTCTGAGTGAAAGAAATATCCCCTCAAATCTCCAAATTAATGAACAGCCTAATTAACAGGAGTACAGTTTGGAGCATGCTTTGTTCATTTTTGTAAATGATGTAGTCACAAAAGATGCGTAAGCAAAGGAAGAACACTGCCTGGAGATCACAGTAAGCACATTAGCTGCATGCTCCTCTCTGCAGCACAGTACACAACTATTCCTGTTACTTCTACTACTACTACTACTACTGCTGCTACTACCCCTACTGTCACTGCACTGTTTTTGTAACACTTTTATTACAATACTAATTATTTATCAATAATCAAACAAAAAAAAAAGAGGAAAACAACACTTTTATTGCAAAGTTTGAAGGTGTGACCAGAGGAGGTGCTGATGACACTGACCCCTGCCTTCTTTGCTGTTTTGCTCTCAAACTATTTACCTTTTTTTCCCTCCAACATACTCTGGTGGAAGGCAAACGTGCACAATTTCCTGACAGCATACTGTGTTTGAGGAGCGAGAGGAATCCACAATCTGTCATCCCCGTGTTTCCCCTGCTCTACTGTGACATATTTTTGAGCTGCTATATTTGACAGCTTTCTCCTGCCCACCTGCTGATGAAGGATGGGCCTGTGGGCAACTGACGCCTGCCTGAAGACGCATCCATTTTTAGGGCCTCTAAATTGACAGTCTCTTTATTTGAGAGACGCCATGAAGACAAATGGGCACAGGCAGGCAACGGTGAATGGTGCATCATGGACATCATTCTGCCCCAGCTGATCAGCCATCATGTCCGTTACTATCTGGCAATTTATCTGAGCTGCCCCGCTGCAGATGATGAGTGTTTTGGGCCGTCACAATGTCTGCTTTTTGCTTGCTTTTTGTAGAAAAGTAGTTGAAGTTCTGCAGTTTGAGATTTCTTTCCTCTTCAGTGAGTGCGTCTCAAAGTCGTGCAGTTGATCCCAGCTTACATCAAGACAGCCGCGATGCTCAGTAATGATTACTGACTGACTGGACTGACTCTGAAATGTAGAGCGCGGAGGAGGTCATCTCCAGAGATACACTGACATGGCAAGGCTGATAGAGTCCTGAATGAAAGAACGCCGTGATAGGGAAGTCTGTGGGCATGTTTATGGATAGAAGCTAAATCTTACTTATCTGTGTCTTGTCTTAAAAGATTTTCAAGAACCGATCCGCTAAACATTGCTTATCTTATTGATGCCTGCAGTGTTTTATAAAACACTTGAATAGGCAATACTTCTTATGGAAACAAAGCATATTCATTTGATTTGAAGATACGATCTGTTCTTTCTTACAGAGATGCGGTACATCATAGATGTCAGATATATCATCTTTACTTTTTGCCCAAAAACAGGGTAAATATTTGAAACAAAGCTCAATGTGATGAAAAATGCTTGAAATTCGGAGGCAAATACTTTGCTGCAGAAAAATTCAAGTTTACAGATGTGTAATATTTTAACACAGTTTTGGACCATCTGCACACTCTTCTATGTTGTGACAGTCAGCCTAGTAGGTGTAAGTCACTCATGGGTCCCTCCCATCCTGAACGAATAACAGGGTTTATACAGGTACATTTGCTTGTATTTGGTGAATCTTGTGTGCCAGCTAAGATAGACAGAGCTAAGATAATCAGGTCAGGCTTCTCTATTTTAGCGGGGAGGTTTTAAAGACCAGTAGGGCTGGGGTTTCATTCTGCATTTTAAAGAAACACAAGGTGATACTTATAGGCTAATTCAAATGTTTTTTGACAGTAAATAGTATTTCTTGTTTCTCCAGAATTACATTTCTGGCAGTGCAGAAAAAGCTTCAAAAATAACATTGACCGTCATGTAGGGAAATGACACTCACAGAAAATACAATTGAACTGTTAACTGAAGAATAAAAATTGGACTTTTATACAGACTTTTTGTCTGGTCAAAATTTTGAGGGGGTGGTGTTGCAATGGAGGAACTTGTTATTTAAAAAATCTTGGTTTCGTCCCTGGCACAAACAAACAACAGTTGCACACCGACAGCTTTTTGGGTAGAGCACACAGTTTTAAATTTGTGCTCAGTGCACACTAATATGTAGACTGTAATTAAACCTTGTAAAACTATTGGTAACTAATTAATTGGTTCATGTACTGAAACAGGATATATTCTGGACCCAACACTATGCACTGAATGTTTTGGAAAGAGCACCTGTACTGTACATTTATGAAGCTTAGAAATTATTGAGACTGTCAAAGAGGTGAGTCAACCGTAGAGGATCAACACCTGACTCCGTCAAGATAAAATCAAACTTTGAATGCTTCAAAAATACTAGTCATTGCATGACTATTGCAACTAATTGCATTATATTTTACAGGTATTCATGTCATTGTGTCCACCCCTTATGCAATTTCATTTACAGGGATTTAAGATTTAAGCATTTAAGATTATCATGAAGTTGCTCTGTGCTTAGCTGATGTGCTTCGTTTGGACTGTATGAGTGTGGTTTGATCTGATTTGACTGACATAGGCAGCTCCATGACAACCTAAGCAAATAATCCCACAACTGTCATCACATTGTGATTCCGGTTCTCATGTTGCTCAGTTCTGGTTAGCATGGGAAATCTACTTCTTAGTTCAAGTAGTGAGAAAAGGACAGATGGAAACACAGAGATGGAAAAATAACTACAATTCTTTTAACGTTAGTTAAAAAGATTTTCTGGACCTTAACATAGTGGCAGTGTTCATTCAACAGTGTGGATAAACAGCGCGAATTAGCTGCAAAGCTTCCCCGTTCGTTCTGTCAATATTGCATCGACTTCTGTCTCTCCGTGTCTGATACAATTACTATCAGTGGTAGTTTGGGACTGCTGTGACCTTTAGATAGTTTTCATAAGGTCCAAAACATGTTTAAAACTCATCCAGACACAAACATAGTTCACAGTGCCCACAGAGTTTCAGATTAATAGACAAGAGTGGAAATAGAAGCCATCTGGGATTATTTTGGTTATCTATGACTAAGCAAATGTTAAAACCTGTAGTACAGTATCACAGTGGTGTCTGAGTGTAATGTAATCCATTAGTTAGATAGCCATCCTCAAATAAGCCCTTTCCCAAATCTAGTCTGACAGTGTTTTAATTTGGCCCCTAACTTTCTGAAGTATAAATAAAAACAGTATTTCTGTCTTTTTTAAGTAAAGAATAGTCAACTCATGTAATGCAACTATTTTTGGAGGCCTACAATCCTTTTGAGGAGCTTCACCTACCATGATGCTGTCACACTTCACAGAGACTTTCCCTGGTGCATGCTCTTTGAAGTTCAAGAACCAAAGAGGCCGCAGACGATTTTGTATAGAAAGAACTTTAATCGGAGTCTGTTTGAAGACAATGACTGTAATAGGAATTTTGAGTCTAAGCAGCCGCAGCAACACACACATCTCAGTCTCCATCATCTTCCTCACACAGATGATTAGGTGTGCAGAGACCAGCACTGATGTGGAGCCGGGGTGATTGAATCACAAAGTGACCCAAATGAAAGAATTGATTAGTCTCGCGATCATGATGTGTGTGAAATGAGCACCCTAAAGTCTCTGACACTGATCCATTAGGATTCTTCTCAAGTTTGCTTGTGATTCACTGGTACATTGTTCTGACAGCTGCTTCATAGGGGTTGACATTCACACTGAGTGGGGGTATTACAGTGGACAGATCTGATTGGCTGACGTGACCAAGTGTTCAGGAGAACTGCAATTTATCAGAAGAATCAGATCAGAATAGAGATGGATGTCAAGGTAAAAGAATGGACTTGGCCTTTTAATTATCTTCATCGTGATCCTCATCTGTGATTTTATGACATACGCTTTTGTATGACATGTAGGGCTGAAGGGTGTTATGATGTGAGGCAATTTAGCACAGTTGTGCTTAGGGCTTTGAGCTAAATGCTAACAGCAGCATGCTGACATGCTCATAATGCTAAGATGCTGATGTTTAATGGGTGTGCTTAGTACCATCTAAGTTTAGTATGCTAGCGTGCTAATTAGCACTAAATACAAAGTACAGCTGAGGCTGATGGGAATGTAAATCGTTTTGCTGGGGTTTTGTCATAAATCAAAGCACTGATGCACTAGATAAAAAGTTAGGGGATTGCCAAAGTTATTACAGTTCAGCTGAGCAAAATCCATATGTTATTTCACTCAAAAATGCTTTTCAGACAGAACTCTTCAGGGATATAGAATAACTTTTATATCGAACCATGATTTCCTGGAATCATTGATTTGGAAAAAAGAATTTTATAAAATGATAACATATGATCGTATCATTAGCAACACTGAAAGTCAATATATCCCTTTCATGCATGGCATCCACATTTGTGGATAGTTATTTTAACTCCATTTTGGGTTACTATATCATGGTTATGTTCTCCAAGTCATTTGAGGACAGTGTCAGTTGATTGATTGCAACACTGTAACAGTGGTTACTCTCTTGTTTTCCAAATATTTATTGCTTGATGACCCCATCAGTCCAAGATGGCCGACTGTGATGGCCATGTGCTAAATGCCTCAGGCATATCTGTGAAAAACTTTTATTCAAGGAGTTCAATCAAGAAAAAAAAAATAGTAGTATGTACAATAAAATATTATTATTAGGTTTATGTTTTATAAATTAAAATTTAGAGTAAATTGTAGTTTTTATTCACCAAAAACCAACTGTCCACGTATGGACGTACGTGGACGTCATGCAACAGTGGAGTCACATTGCATTAAGTTTGATTTCTGTAACCAGCTAGTTTTTCTATTCTAATTTTTCAAAGATGTGATAAATTGTATAATATTATAATAAAACAGACATTTAACAAATACCGTAAAACTTTGATTAATAGCCCGGGCTTTTATTTGCTAAAATCACTGAATTGACCCTGCCTTTATTTGGGACAGGCGTCCATACACAGGCCTTTAATTCTTTTTGCACAAAACTGAACAGTTTATTTATTTCAAACAGAATAATACTTGATGGACTTCACATGACAGGATTCACAACTTGGATTTATTTTTATGAAAAGCTGTTTTGATTCTTTTGATTGGTGGACCCTTACAGACTAAAGGAAGATAAATAATCAAGGAACGGACGCATTTGGACTTAATGAGTGGACAAGCGCTTCAAAGTTAACGGCAGTCAGCACTTTTTTCCCCTTTTCCTCTCTTGAAGCCATGCAGGTTACATCAGTAAATCTAGAAGAATTAGACTTTGGGTCATGTTGTTTCCGTTAAATGAACTTAACAGTGGTATTGTGGAGAATCTAACCGATCTAACGATGTTCAGCATGTCCATATTGATCATACGTTTAAACATTAATATTTGTATTAACGATCTAAGCAGCTTAGAAGCAGCTAAAGCGGGCGACCCCGCAAGGTTTAAGATGTTTTATACATTCAAAGACCAGGTGTTTAATTGAGGCTGGCGTTTATTTGTCAAAATGTGTTCCCACACCAGGCCAGTAAAGGAGATAGGCGGCTATTTGGGACTTGGCTATTAATTGAAGTTTTACGGTATATGAACATTAATAACAATGCAAATGTGCATATTACAGCATTAAATTGCAACTTTTGACTGCTTAGCAGCCTTTACACGAAATGAAGAATAAGTACTATACTCACATACTGTAAAGAAGTAAGTACTACAACTATGTAATCTGTTACATGTTGGATGTTGATATGTTAAAACTGAAATGATTCAACATGAAGTTAGATGAGGATAACAATATGCTACTGGGTTTCTGCATACATGTAAAGTTATCAATACCACTGTGAGTGTTTTTCCTCTATTTGTTCCTAAAATATGTTTTTTATTGTTAATTTTCAACTATTGAGCTTAAATACATAGCATAACATGATATAAAAAACAAAATCAGGTAATATCAGGTGTGGCGTTGTGGTGTCCACATACGGAGAAAGTTAAATAATTAAAAAACAAAAGGATGCATTTATGTAAATTGGCTGCTTCCCTTGTTTGACTTTGACATTGGCTCATTGCATAAACATGAGCCGTACGAGGCAAATTTACACATGGAAATCCCATTTGGAAAATGTATAAATTTCCCTTTTGCCACTTTAACCTGAAACACAGCAAAATGTTATTGTTGCATATAATGTACAGTAATAATGAGAATATCTTTTGATATTCAAAAGATATTCTCAGTTATAGTATTATTTTTCAGTAATTAGATTAATTAACCAACCCGCAGGTCTTAAAAGTTGTGGAGGATCACTGCATGGTGTACATGTGACATCTGCAGCCTTCCTACAGCCAGACTGTACTCCTCTTTGATCCGGCTTCATTATGCAGTAGGAGGCTGACCTATCATGAAAGCTGAGACATGCTGTGTTCCAGCCTCCCGTATTGTAAACACAGAGATGTACTGAGACAGCTGGTTGAGGGGAAAAATTGTTAATTAGGGCCTCATTTTTGAAAGAAAATACAACCATATCTTTTCCTCGTTACAAACACTTCACTGGCAGTTATTAGGCCAAATTAAGCCTCTGTTTTGCTCGTCCCTAATGACCGTTTTCCCTGGAAGCTTTGTACTTTTTTTTTTTAAATCAGCGCTTCCCATGTCCCCTCCTCACTAATCCCCTCCTCTCATTAACCTCTTGCCTTATTTTATGCTTTTTCCCCATTTTTCACATTCACAGTGTGTGTGATAATGCCACGTTCCAGACTGCTCAGAACTGGGAAATTTCCAAGTTGAAATATCCAACTTTCAACCTCAAAGCGTTCAAAGGTGCATGGTGGTGTATGACGCCGAAAGTGAACAAAAAATTGACCGTGACAAAGTGTACACAAAGTTGCACCCTCAGCTGTGCCTTTGGTGTAAATTAAAAGGATGGGCCGTTTAAATGCAAACAACTGACACAAATGGCCTATACTTCAGTTGTATTCCCGTCTAGCTACATCAGTTGGTAATCCTCAAGAGTCAGTCAATATTGTAGGTTATACTTCCTAATGCTTTCAAATGTTTTGGCATTTTTAACAATAACTTTTATGCAGAGAAGATGACTTCATGAGATTCTTTATTGTAACCAGCTACCTAATAACATCAATTTACAGTACATGCAGAACAGGTTTTACTATATGATCGTATGTATTGTTTTAATTTAAATACATGCAAATGTATATTTTGTTGCCTTTTAGTTTATGATTTCCCATTTATAATGTGGGCTTCCATGGGAGCTGGCATTGTTGTGTGATGTAATTCAGCTGCTACCTGTGAAGTCGGGGTACATATTTTTCTCCGAGTTCACAAGTAGGAAAATAGGAAATAGTAGGAAAGTAGGAAATCCAATCAGGTGGCGTTCCATGGTACTTTTTCTAGTCGGAGGTCGGAATTTTCAGTGTTCCGAGTTGCCTAGAACGCAGCAATAGGTACCTATTGAGCATTTTCTTGTATTCATATCATCAGTTGTGCAAAGTTTAGTTTACTGTTTGATGACACTCGCTCTATGGCTTTTTGGCCGTTTCACACTTTATAGGACGTCATTAATTAAGTAGTTGGAGTTCTCCAGGTTTGAAACAATATTACACATGGCTTAGGCTGACACATTTCCTGGACTTACTTAAGAAGAGGACTTGTTAAATTATATAGTAGAGTTTGTATTTCTTGTGCACAACCTGTCTCTTGAGGATGAAAAATGGGGATATTCTAAAATAAACAATATACTAAAGGAGAGCGACTACCTCATAATTTGACGAATACCACCACATTTTTGCCAGACTGGGGGAAAAAAAGGAATCACCTTTATAAAACTTTGCACCATTACTATCTCATCACAATCCAGTGTCTCTCAGAAAATGGCTCAAGTGTAGAATTTAAACTGTGATTTTGAAAAAGAAAATCCCTGTGTTATCTTGGGAAATTTCAGCTGACACATAAGGAATGTTAAACCCGCGACCCGATGCTCCCCTTTCATCCTAAAGCTACAGAGTGACTCTGGGCTTTATCTTGGATAATTCGTTTTCTCTTAGCTGTACCACCTAATCTGAATATATTAGCTTTGTACTGTATGTCACCCGAAGAAAGAGTCCAGCTCGAGTATAGCAGTGGTCACCTTCAAATGACAAGCCTCATCTGTCTCCAGCTCACCTGAATATTGTATCAGCATTGTTGGATGTCTCACTCATCCCTCTCTCTCTCTTTTCTTTCCCTGGTGTGTCTCTCCCCGCAACCTCTACCTTTTATCCTGTGCTCCTCTTTCCTTCCTCCTGTCTCATCCTCAGATTGTCGTCACGTTTCCCAGTGCCCTCTCCTTCTCTCTCTCTCTGTATCTCGGTGTGTCTGCTGTCTTGTGCGGTGCCGCAGGGCTCTCTGGCTGATGTAATTTATGCTATCTCCTTTGCTAGTGTGAGAAGAGAGCGTCCTGAAGCCAACACTCTTCATGAAGAGTGCTCCTGTGGGAGGCTGTGAGCCAGCACTGGCTAAGCTACCCTCTTTCTCTCTCCCTCGCCATTGCTCCGTGCACAATTCAGTGACCACGCATGTGAAAAAGACACTCAATCTGCTTGGCAGTGCAGGATAATTAAAAATACAAATTGGAAGTGATGTCACCAAAGGTATCTGTTCTGCAGCCATTCATTACACCAAAATGTCAGATTAAGTCGCTCCATCAGGAATCCAGAGGCAAATTGGACTTCTAGCAGCAGTAAGCACTCGGTTTTTGGAACAGGAGAAGATTTCATGTTGACTGAATATGTTTATGTGTGGTTGCAGGACTGCCATCCATTTCTATGACAACAGAGAAGGCTTTGGCTGGGGAACTGAAGAGCGCAATGGAGGGTGACGCCAGGAGAACCAATCAGGTGGGAGCGCTGTGGAACTCACAGCAGCTGTAGATCATTTTGCTCAGGCCTCTCAATCACTCAGGGGCCTTCCGTCTTTCTGTTTGAAATGCAAGACAGCTAGCCCCCTCTGTCTGTGCCAGCAACTTAACAACTTAACATCTTAGAGCAGCAGCTCACACAACATCATGCATTTGCTGATTGCCTCACATGATCAGAGATTTTGCAAGGCGAGTGCATATAATGCCCCTTTAGACTTAGAATGCAACTGTTTAAATGAAGAGACAATGTACAGTGATTTGAAGCTCTCTTACCTAAAGGAAGGATTATCTCTCTCCCAGGTTCCAGAGGACCACGGGGAAGCGGATGATAGCTCGGAGAAGACCCCCAGTAAAGCCTCCAAATCGCCCCAGAAAACCAACAAGCGGCCCAAGACTGTCCCAGTCAAAGTCACACTACTAGACGGTTCAGACTATGAGGCTGCAGTTGAGGTATGTTGCTAAATTTTCAGTGCTGGAGAAAATGATGATGATGATGATTGTATTTGCTTGTTAGAGGTTTGACTGGTGCTCTTTCATTATGTGATCTTGTTGAGCATCTGCAATGATTTTTAATGCTACATGAATGGAGAATTAGCGCACCAATTGTTTGCCATGATGCATCCAACTCCTAATTCTCACAACAGAAGTGGAATTCTCTTTTTGCCAATTTTCTAGGAACTGGACTATTTTGTTTGGTTTAGATAACCTGGCCCTGATCCAGGACCATGTTGTATGTACTAAATCACGGTCCTGCTCTTGAAATTTCTAATAGTGTTGAAAATACAAACTGACAGGATGAAATCATATTAGTGACCTACACCTATCAGTGTGTAAGCTTTAGTGGCATCTAGTGGTGAGGGTTGCGAATTGCAACCAATGGTTCACAGTACATTCACGTGCTCCTCGGATGGTCCCATTTCCCGAGTTGTGAAGTTGTTCTTCTGACTTCAGTCATGTGTTCATCTGCTCTTAAGTCACAATATGGATTCAACATGGAGGCTAATACCAAGATGTGTTGGATTAGCATTTTCAGAGCATATAAACAACAAACAGACATCTAGTTCACTCTACATGGACAGCAAACTAACATGAATAACCGTATTACAAATGACATGTTTGCAAAATATGTATATGCAATATGTGATTTTGCACGAATCAAAGTTCTGTATACTTCTTTATGTCCCATGCACACTTTTGTTCTCTTTTTGCAATAAAGATTTAAGGAGGGAAAAAAGATTCTGATTATTCCAACACCACATGCACCGCTCACCCATCCCTTTCCGAGCAAGCAGGAGAAGATACGGTGGTCGACAGGCTCTGTCAGCTCTTGAGCTAAATAATACATGTGGTCCTTTATTTGTCAAAATTTCTCTTCTTTTCTTACTTCTAATAAACCAGTCGACTGCTACTTATATTGCTACTAATATTACTTGTTGTTCTTCTTCTTCTTTTTCTTGATCTTCGTACGTATTCAACGTAGTGACGAAACATGCTCTGTAGAGCCGTTTGTTCATTTAGGCTATTGTAAAAACATGGTAGCGCAACGTGGCGATGTCCATGTAAGAGGACCTGCGGTGTACTGTATGTAGATAGAAAGGGCTCATTCTAAGGTAATTAAAACACAACGGTTCATTATGTAAGGTCTTTATACACCACTGAAAACCTAGTTATATATATTATATTGCATTTCTGTCAATAGATCCACCTAAATATTACACACTGAACCTTTAAAGTTGCTTCTCACTTCATAGCTAAACACACAGCTTCCTTTCCATGCCACAATAACAACCCTCTAGTAATCGTTTTGCCATCCACAATTTTGCAAACATGCAGAAATATAATTAGAAAAAAGGATTTCAAAAAGTGGTTTTGCAGTGTTATTAAAACAGAGTTTGGTTGTTTCTCAGCACTAAAATGCACACGTGCTTAAATTTTAAATCTTGCTGTGCAGGGTGACAATAAATATAGCATTTTAAGAAGCTGGTGTACATCTCCACCATTTGAACGTAGCCCTTGACTCAGCACACCACACGAAGGTACACCTCAGTGGGATTTAGTCTCCCTCAGTAATACATGCTACTGAGTCAGGAAATGCAGCTCTGCTGCTATTCTCACTGAGTGGGGGAGTGATGGGTGGAGGGAGGTGAGACAAGCTCTACATTGTGGGGGATGGAAGGCTAAGATGAGCAATCCCTGGCTTCCGTGAATCGTGACTCTGTAGCCTTTTGTGTTTGTAAACAGATGGGTGTAGCTTGGTGAATTCCTACCACTCTTGGTTTATTTGAATTTCACAGTAGCACCACACGCTCATCATGATGGAACACTGCAGAAAATGTATCTGCTCCTGGACTGAAATGACTTCTGAAGAAGAGTGAGGGGTGCTGAAAGGGGTGTTCCACACCAGAGGGAGATCCTGTGCAGGGCTAGAGCTGCCATGAATCACATTAAAGCCCACACTGGAACTCCATTGGCTGCCGCTGCTGATGGAGTGCGATGTGTGACGGGAATGATCTTGTTGGCTGCTCAACCTCATTCATGTCACTATATTCCATTTATGGCTTACTGCCTCCCACGTGACCTCAAATTTTTTACTTACAAGAGGAGAAGTCCTGACCGAGGCGTCCAACACACATTCTCCTTCAACTCAATCCCCTATCTTTCCTTCTCTCTTGGTTACATGCATGCATACACACATGCACACACACATTTCTTCATGTCACCTGGGCGGTGACACTAAAAGTATTGGGGTTTGACAGAAAATCCATACAGTTGACAGATGAGTGCTCTTATGTTTGACCGGGGAGAAAATAGAATAGCTGAAGGAAAGAAAGAGGGGAAAAGATGAGGAGGGTGCAAGATGATGTGGAGAGAAATATGGAGAAGAGGATAGATACCAAGACTGCTTACATTGTGTATGAGAGTGTGCAATGGAAAAAAGGCATGCAGAGACACAACAGTGAATGTAATAAAATCATTACCTTAATTACAGTCATGATGTCCATAAAAACACAGAGAAGCTGCCGGAGCCTCCTGTTGATGTTTGGCTCACAACATTGCAGATATTGATTGAGCTCGGTGTGTTTTCATTTCTTTCCATACTCTTAAAAAAAAAAGAACTCCACCACCTGCTTACAGTACTTCACTGCCTTCAAGCTTACAAACTCTAGCTATTCCTTTTTCAAAAACAACTTTGAATGAAACATCTGGCTTTTAGATTAAAATCCTGAGGAGACCATACTCTTTTTAACTACTTAAACTTTGGCTGAACAGAATGTTTTATGCAGGTCCAACCCTAATGTTCATTTTTACTGGTTAACCACAAGACCATGTGTGTTTCCACTTTAATCGAGAGGAAGGGCTGGTTGGGGTCTGCTTTTCCTGAATTCAAAGTGTTATGTTCCACTGATATTTAAGGGCTGAAACAAATCTATATGCACAGGGTAAAACCTACAGTCAAGAGCGCTCAAGTGCCTCCTAAGACAAAACCACCAGCTCCATAAACGTGAGGCTCATGTGACCATGTGGTTAACAAGTTAAAATGAAAGATTCATGACATATCATTTCTTCCAATTTTATTAACAGCCATCTAGCATGTTTGCCTCCAGCATTGCTCTCTGCTTGCACAGTCAGCTGCAGACCTGAGCCTCTTGAAAATGAGTTCAGTGTCTTGCTCAAGAGAACTTCAGAATGTATGAGCTGGAGCACAGTCTGCCCGGTTGAAAGGCAGCTTTTCTCATTATACTGTATAATCTTTTAAGTGTCATGAGCCAAACTTAGTGAACAAGTCGTAATAACTTTTGATAAAATGACCATAGCATATTTGGTCCATCCACCTTCAAGTATTATAATTTAAATGTTTATTGCATTCACATGTCTTTCCACCATGGTGGCATTGAATGTGATGCTGCTTTATGTATACAGTGTTTCGTCCAGCACTCTATGTGTTTACTTCACCTGAAATTTGCAATGTCAAAAAGTGTCATGTCAAGAAAAAGAAATAATGAGGCGATGTCACGTTTTATTAAGGGACATTCCCTTTAAGCTTACCCACCATGAGTAGTACTACAAAGCCTATGAAAAACAAAGATTTCTGTGGCTCTGGAGGGAGCTTTCCGAAGTCTGGAAAATAACCCTGGCGATGTCATCAGGGTTATCTCAGCTTTGGTTTTGAGGCTTCAAATTTATAACAGAAACAAACGGGGGGAGGGGGGGGTGGATTTGATGGGCTAACACATTCTCAATTCCGACTCGTCACATATTGACGCTTGGTCAAAGCCCTTTGGCGTCGCTTTTTAACGCCCTGGGTACCCCTTTTGCGTCATTTTTAGATGTTTAGGGCAAGTGAGCAATGCTTAGCAGCAACAAATATGCAACGTCTGGTAAAGTTAGCAACAATAAATAATCATGCATGCATCCGGTTACACTTTCAAAATAAAACGCTAGCATTTTGAAACATTGCCATTTTGAAATGGCACGTTATTAAAGTTGTGAAATGTTGCAATTTGGTTAGGTTAAGCACAAAAAGTACTTGGTTAGGTTTAGACAACAAAACTACTTGGTTAAGGTTAGGAGAAGATCATGGTTTGGGTTAAAATAACTACAGATAAGTTATCACGTAAGTTAACTTACGCCACTTCCGTAATTTACACAATTTCCGTAACTTACACAATTTCCGTAACTTGCCAAACTTTAAAAAAAAAATTTAATGTTGACGTTTTGTTTCACACGGGACACGAACATCGCTCTTCTGGTTCAAAATCCAGGTTCTTGCCCTCCATCCACCCCAACCTCATATATCTACCTTTATCGTCAAAAAAAAAACGCTACAGGGCTTCCCCCACTGCGTTGAACTATGACACTATAGGGATCCCCAGTGCGTTACAAACTAACATAGATGAGTCTTGACCATGCATCCATATGTGATGAGTCAGGGAGAGAACTGGTTGCATGATCATGTATCAGTAGGTCTACTGAAAGATGGTAAAAAGATAAAGACTGAGCACTGTAGCTTTGAACAAAGGCAGGGCAGAGGATTTTAGAGGGCCAGGGGCCCACATTTATAAAAGGCAATTTTTGCAGATAATTAAATAAATACATGCCTGGAATGACTACATTTGTTAAAGGAATATTAAAATGTATGTATTTCAAACAAATCCATGACAGAGGATGGTTCAAATACTGCTACATTACAGTTAATTAATGATATGCAAATCATGACATGCAAAGAAATTAAATGTCTTTCAGGCTAACTTAACCAAATTTACTTTCTCCTGGTTCAGCCATTAACCCATTCTCTCTCTCACACACACACACACACACAATCACACACACACACACACACACACACACACACACACACCCCCCGTCTCTCCTCATCTTGTTTGCATGGGTGCGGTGATGGATTTCTAGGAGTATGCCAAATGGCTGCTAACACAATCAGCCCACAGAACTAGTTACAGAAATGTGATTGGAGCCAATTGGAGCGACAACTAAATCTCATCAGCAGCTCCTGAATCTGTTGCCATGCTTGGGGGGGCACCTGAGATGTGTGTTGCAATTTCTTTTTGTTAGAAAATCGAATATATGCGCCGCTCCCCAAAAAATGTGACTGTTCTCTCACTACTTTGCCTGTGCCAGCCTCAGTACTGCATGATATAAATTATTATTTAACTGATTGAGAGACAGATCCCTTTATAATGACTAATTAGCCTTTCTCAAAATTATTTATTTATTTTTTCTTACAAGAGCCGAACAAAGCTTTGTGGTGGCCTTGTAGTAACCGAAGATGGAGAAAGTGAGAGGGCACATGCACACACAGAAGGGACCTATTACTTCTGTTTCCATGGTAACAGCTGCTTGGTTGCTTTGTCGCCATAGGAGCCAGGTTTCCCTAGGAGATGAATCTGGCGTGTGTGTTCCCGTGTGTGTGTGTGTGCGTGTGTGTGTGTGGAAATAGCATTTTGCCAAGGCAGACTGTGCAACCCACAGAGGCCTTGTTCTCAGCGCTGAAGGGCTGGATAGAAAATAGGTGTGGTCTGTTGAGACGCCACTGATGCGAAAATGCAATTCCTCCCCTTATATAGACATACAGAGTGCAGCTCCTCCCACTCAACAGGGGAGAGAACAGACTAGAAGCATCTCACAGACCATAGTTGGGGTGGAGTGTGTCACTGATATTGTTTGACTCCTTTGTGTGAAATATGAAGTAGTAAAATAATATGAAGTAGTAAAATTATAACCAGCTATTATATTGCTAGATAACCAACCAGAATCATTAAGATCCCATTACAAAGACTCTTTTTTTGTAAGATAATGTTTTGCATTTTGCATTTATGCCAGTTGATAGTGTAGATATAGACAGGAAATATGGGGAGAGAAAGAAGGGTGTGACATACAACAAAGGTTCCCGGCTAAAATTGATCAGGGATGTTGCATTCATTTGGTATGGATCTTAAGCACGAGGCAAGCAAACACTCCAAAGTCATACACATCTTTAATGAACTGTATTATTGCACTCTGTCCTCTTCTTAATATCTTTTACAGTACATGACGTTCATACAACCTGGACCTGTCTGTTTGCTGTGTGTTCTTATATGGTTCTATGCATGTATGTCTGTGTGTTTGTGTGTGTAACAGAAATTTGCCAAGGGCCAGACCCTGCTGGACATGGTGTGTGGCCATCTGAACCTGCTGGAGAGGGACTACTTTGGCCTGTCTTTCCAGGACACGGACAACTCCAAGGTCAGACACAGAAACAAAAACACACACATGCATTAAGATGTCTGACTTTGGGACACTAGCCTACAGATATTTTTAGTCATATAGTCAGATCTGTAACTGAACCTCTGTATGGCTGGAGCCAAATGAAGCTGCAGTTAAACCAAACATAGGATATCGATTTTTTCATTGAATTTAGTGTGTGTTTTTATACATATTTTAATTTACTTTTTTGGATGGATTTTATCACTGATTTCAGGGCAAATGTCAACTAACCTTTCAGCTAACCAGCCCACTTAACCAGACTGTTTTTCCAGGTGTTATAAAGCAATGAGTCCCTGGTTGCCCTTTTAACTGTGCTTAAGCCTGAGAGTGGCATACATGCCCTTTACCTTTTTAAAATGTGATTAGACAGTATGGCCTTTTAAAAAATGGTGTACAGGGTCTATAGTGCACCATGAAAGCTCTAGTGACATTAAGAGGAGAGAGCTGGATTCAGATGGCATTTATATTGTATATTGATGTTTTCAGTGTTTATAAAAGCCTTCATCCATTTTCTTTCATCATGAATCTATTTGGCTTTCAACTAGGGAATAGATTTTAAAAGGAATGAAGAGCCAGAGAGTTACAGTTCTTAAAGGGGCTCATAAAAATGTGAATATGGATGATTTTGCTGAGGTTGATTTCGCAAAGGGGATTGTCTCTTTCTTTCTTTCTTTCTTTCTTTATCAGAATTGGTTGGATCCCTCCAAAGAGATTAAGAAGCAAATTCGGGGTAAGTGCAAAAGACACACACACAGAGTCCAACAAATCCACACACATACAGCATTTAAATGAACAGACAGTCCTTTGCAAAACAACCTTGCTGGTGGTGTGTCCGCAGTTGGTTCTTGGACCTTCGGATTTTCTGTCAAGTTCTACCCTCCAGACCCGTCCGTGCTCATTGAAGATATCACCAGGTAGGTCTGAATGCATAACATGTTTTTGAATAAATGTATGAATGTCCTCCACAATTCTGAGGGACTGGCGGTGGTACTCTCCGTGACTAAATCTTAAAACCTCAACAAATAGCATTAAAAATGTTCAGAGTCTACGGTGCTTTGAGCTAAATGCTAAGCTCAGCGTGCTAGCACACTCACAATGACAATGCTAACATGATGATGTTTAGAATGTCAATGTTTACCATGTTCACCATCTTAGTTTAGCCTGTTAGCATGCTAGCATTTGCGAAATTAGCACTAACCAAAGTACATCTGCGAGTTTTGCAGGTATTTGGTCGTACACAAAGATTTGGGCAAAGTAAAAGTTTGATCTGATAAGCGTCATTAAGATTCATCCTCTGGACGCCATGAAAATAGGTGCAACATTTAATGGTAATGCATCCAATAGTTGTTGAGTTATGTCAGTCTGAATCAAAGTGGTGGACTGGCTGACATACACACACACATTGCTGTCCCTAGAGCCACACCGCTAGCATGGTTAAAAACTTGGGTCAAGAAGTCCAACAGTGCTTCTTCCTGATGTTTCCTGATAATGTAGACACCTAACTCTTAAAGATAAAACAGTGTCAGCAGCATTTCTGCCTCCACTTCCTGCAATTCTTTAGGTACTACCTGTGCCTGCAGCTGAGGGACGATATCCTTTCCGGTCGTCTGCCCTGCTCGTTTGTCACCCACGCCCTTCTGGGCTCCTACACTGTCCAGGCTGAACTGGGAGACTATGAACCTGAGGAACATGGCCCAGACTACGTCAGTGACTTCCGTTTTGCGCCCAACCAGACACGTGAGCTGGAGGAGAGAGTGATGGAGCTGCACCATAACTACAGGTCAGAAACAATATGAATACATTCAATTGAATGCCATGGGGATTATGGAAAATACTGGTATTTTTGATTTCTGAGATGAATATGAAAGAAGTGATGAATCGTATTGTATTTGCGTCGTAGGGGAATGAGTCCAGCAGATGCAGAGGTGAACTTTCTAGAAAATGCCAAGAAGCTCTCAATGTATGGAGTTGACCTGCATCATGCTAAGGTATAGAGATAAAACTGCACTACTCACAGACTTTCAATCTGTCAATGCACTTTTGTCTGTGGTTTTTTGATGCCCTGTGCTTGTGTTCACCAGGATTCAGAAGGAATTGACATAATGCTTGGCGTGAGCGCCAACGGTCTGCTCATCTACAGAGACCGTCTAAGGATCAACCGGTTCGCCTGGCCAAAAATCCTCAAGATCTCGTATAAGAGAAGCAACTTCTACATCAAGATCCGCCCAGGAGAGGTAAATAAAAGCTGTCATTATCTTGTCTTTTGCATCTTGCTGACTCAGGAGTTCACTGCGCAATAATTGCATGCACAGTCCCACTAGAACAGCTCGTGACAGTCACTCTGGCAAAGCCAAGGCAAGTGGAATGAAGGATCATTTGGCAAAGAGCCAACTCCACATTTCTATTTCATGGTTTCACAGTTGTTAAAATGACATCATTGTCTCCCTTGACTCGTCCCAAGCAGCATAAATAGTCATTTCATGGTTTGATAAAAGCTTTACTTCTGAGATTTATCTGTAGTAAACCATGAGACAACTGAAGAGAACTATTTTTTTCAGACATTATTTATAGCCCTCAGAAATACAGTTCTTACAGATTAGTCCGATAGGTCATGTTTTCAGTCTCCTCCTCCTCTGTCTTCCTCTATGGTGACTTTAAAGCGTGATTAGCCAGTCATAAGGATTTGCACTTTCATCAAGGATTTTACTTGCCACATTATGCTCGCTCAGGTTTTCAACTCCCTAAAATATTATGATTTGCTGTTTTTTCCTTCTTTCTTTGGCCCTCAGGGTATCTGCAGCGTGCTTTATATCCACTGTTAAACTGACATTGACATCTTCATCGTGAATACCAAGGCCATTCTATGCATATACTTTGTTCTGCAGATCTATCCTCTTAAGTCAGCTGTCACTTCAAATTTGCCTGGAGGGTCCTCATTGTGTTTTAAAGCCCTTTTATTCTAAACTGTCCCACAGATTTTTTTTTTTTGTATGGGACAGAAGTTGGCTTCCTCTTGCGAATGGAGTACTCCTAATGTTTAAAGACCTGTTATATTGCTAATAACCTATTGATTTGAAAGCATCTTCTTCTCCACTGCACATCTGATGGAGTGAGTGCACGAAAGGCTAATTTATAGGTTGGTTAGAGATGGAAAATCTACCTGACATGGCAGTGCGAGACGCAAGAATTTATTTCTACGAGTAAACAGAAAAACAACATTGATTTTTCCATTGCTGCGGAGTAAACACAATTCACCTTGCCACCATCCCTCCATTTTCCCCCGCACTTGCTCCCTTCACTCTCCTTTTCTTCTTCACCTTCCTTCCTCCTCCTCCTCCACCTCCTCCACTCCTCTCCCTCACTGCTCAGTATGAACAGTTTGAGAGCACCATAGGCTTCAAGCTGCCCAATCACCGGGCCTCGAAGCGATTGTGGAAGGTCTGCATTGAGCACCACACCTTCTTCAGGTAGGACTTTATATTCACAGATACACAGAGACACACACTTCTTCTGCACTGCAGTCGTTGCACCCTGCATGAAGTGTTAACACAACAGAGTTATCCTTTTAGTGAAACTTAACTGTGATGATTCCCTAACTTTTCATGGTAACGCTTTTTTCTCCAAGTCCCATAGTTCTGTATAATTTCCTTGAAAGGAACTGATGTGTAACTGTAAATTCATAGGAAGGTTCCTGAAGAGGACACTGTAATTATAAGCTAATAATTATAGAGACAATGAAGACGGTAATCAGTTTGTTCACTTCTAATTAATCAATTACAATTAATTGCTATTGCAACCTTTTAGTCACTGCACAGCAGGCCAGCTGAACTTGTAAAAATGTGATATTTGTCTACAGGCAAGCACACAATGATAAAGTTTCCAATAATAACTTGATTGTTTTACTTGGGTTTATATTAACGTCACTCATCAGTTTTTCCAATCAACTTACAGTAGATGAGAAGATCGATACCACTCTTATGTCTGCTAAATTTGAAGCTACAACCAGAAGACTGTTTGCTTAGCTTACGACTAGAAACAGGGTGAAACATCTAGCCAGCCTGGCTCTGTCCGAAGGTAACAAAATCGGCCTACCACCAGTACCTCTAAATCTCATAAATTATCACATAATATCAGTTTAATCTGTACAAATACCAAAGTGTAAAAGTATAACATTTACATGTCAGTGTTTTACGGAGCCAGGCTATTTCCTGCGCAGTAACTTCCTGGAGTCTTCACTGGCAACCTCGCGGTAATGACGACTTGAGGAAGCTTTATTTTTAAGTGCTGGTTAGGTGATTTTGTTGCCTTTGGACAGAGCCAGGCCTAGCTATTTCAAGTCTTGCTGCTGTTGGTAGCTTAGGATATACCATACAGGCTGTTGTGGTATAGCTCTTTTCTCATCTGCCTCTTGGTAAGAATGCAAAGAATGTATTTTTGAAATGTGTAACTATAATCAACACCTTCTTATAAACTCAGCCAACTAACTTTGTCTTTATTTTACCTATAATTAGTACCAAATCACACAGTGTTGTTCTTTTCAGGAAAATTTACAGGAAATAATCAAATTTTAAACTGTGTAATAAAAGCTGGTGTAGGCAGAAGCATTTTTGTTTTATTTGTTGAAATTATTTCATGGTCAGAACGGATGATGATGGCCTTCCTGCGCGCACTCTGCCTGTTCACCCATTGTGCATGAATATGTGTTTTGGGGAAGTGGCTTTGGAGGGAGGCCTGAAAGGAGGGGTTGGAGTTTTTTTGGTTGGATTCTTTCAAAATCTCGCTTTCTCTTGCTGGTTGCCTACACCAGCTTTAAGTAAAAGATGTCATCAAGGTTCAGAATATGAGAATTTGTGGTAGATTTACACAAAACGAAACCTTTCTACAGGTTGGTTTCCCCAGAGCCACCTCCCAAGGGCTTCCTGGTGATTGGCTCCAAGTTCCGCTACAGTGGGCGGACCCAAGCCCAGACCAGACAGGCCAGTGCCCTGATTGACAGGCCTGCCCCACAGTTCGACCGGTCCGTTAGCAAGAGGTACTTGCTGCCCCGAAGCATTGATGGAGGTGAGAACCAAGGCCATTTACACTGTCCACACAGGGGTCCACTTGTATTTCCTGGATTATGTTGTGAGGCAATAACTTAGCTATAGCCTTTCATGCTTAGAAATGGATTGAGGGATGGATAGCAATAATGTATGTATGAAAACATACTTCTCCTCTCACAGTGTAAATATTTCAGCAACAGGGCATACTGAGTTTGTCTTGGCCCTGAAGGGAATGCCTACCAAACTTCTGAGATCCCTATCTTGTCAGTGCCTAAAATTCCTGGGCATTAAGACAGTTAACTTTTGATTTTGTGTTAGAGTGTAGCCCTTTGAGATAAACTGTATGACCCTGTTAATACAGTGTCATTTAAAAGCTGGAACACTGGAGCCCAGTTGGTGGGGGTGGCATTAGCTCAGTCCGAGGGGACTGGAAATTGAGAAACGGACAGTCACCGGTTCAAGTCCAACTGCTGAAGGTGCCCTTGAGCAAACCCCTGACTGCTCCCTGGGGGCTGCACAATGGCTGTTCACTGCTCCTAATTAGGATGGGGCTATGTATAAATTGAATTAAAATAAAATTAAATAAATTGTATGTGGCCAATAAAAGTGAATATTACCATCATTGTTGATGTTTCCTTCCCCTTGCTCTTCACAAGCCTCAGCTCTAGGTGACAGTATGGACCAGTTGTCCCAGCGAAGCTCCAGTGAACGCACACAGTTCATGTCCAGAGAAGACCTTGACCAAGAGGGTAGCCTGGACCTGGACCACGATCAGTACCCCTATCATGACCAAGACCAGGATGAGTACACAGATCAGGAGCTGGAGCAGCATGAAAGTCAGGACCACGATCACGTTCAGAAGCATACTCAGGGTGCCAACATCTCAACACCCACCAAGACCTTGGAGCTCAAGGTACAAGAAGCCTTCATCGTGGTTTATAGCTGTTAAAAGTGGCTAAAACGTGTACATTTTACGGCACACAATAAAAATGAATGATATGTCAACACTGAGAAGACGAGAGCTGTCACTAAGCCACAGCCAGTCAGTCAGCAATGTAAATGACATCAACACTCACCTGATAAATGAAATATGCCCTTCAAGTGTGAAAACTATGTATGGGTTGAGGAAAGCACAACAAAACAAAACCATTTGGCTCATTTGAAAAACTACACAGCAGTTGCTGTGCCCCAAGTCAGAAAAATCCCTCCTCATCCTTCTCTCTCACATTCCTTTTCATTTATGACTGCTATCACCACCGCTACTTTTCTCTCCTTGGCCTAATTTCCCCTATTTCCTGCCCCTCTCCAGACTTATAAGACTTAGTATGAGTCATCTCTCCTCTCCATTTCTTAAATTGCCTCCCAAAATCTAACTTGACCACTTTGCTGCAGATTTTTTAACCAAGCATCAACCTTGCCTTTAACAGTTCTTCTCTTCTCCCTGCTGTAATGTCAACGCACTTTGCTAACCTCTGCTCTCTTCTCTCTGACCTCGTCCTGTCCTGCAGGGTGAGGAGGCAGGCTCGCCTGTTGACTCAAAACCAGAGGTATTTTGGCCTTAGTGTCTGTGTGTGTGGTTTAGGCTGTTGTAGGTCATGCACCCGTACTCTGTGTTTGTTAAGCACGACTTGTCCTTTTTTTGATCGTTTGTCTCTGGAGGGAATGTTATTTCTTGTTATGTCATGATTTCCAGGATTCCACTGAGTGTAATCCATGGAAACTGCATGAATTGATATTCAGATGAATAGACATAAAATGTTTAATATACATTTATTCAGGCTCTTTCTTTTTTTCTTGTTTGCCCAGTGGAAAATCGTTATATTTTCTTTACAGGCATTTAGCTCTTTTTGAGATTTAAACCGTACTACCACAGTGGTAAAAGCATATTTTTTTCATTGTCAACACATGTTCAAGAGTGTCCCTGTGTTAAATTAGAAGGATTGATTGTTATTAATAGGATAAACAGATGGCCCTTAAGCACTGTTGGGGATTCAGTGGTTCCTGAGTTGACAAATCTCCTGGTACTCCAGCTGAGATTTGTAAAATTCGCATTATTTTATTGAATTAATAATTAGTTCTGAACTAATCTTAAGTAGAACAAGCTTTCTAGATATGCACTACGTATTGTTGTAAATATATTTATTTAAATGCACATGTATTTTTCCTGTGCAGGAATGTTTGGTAGTGTTACTGAGTACGGCAGGAAATATTGGCATTGCATTGGTCACTAAAGGGTCTGTTCATTTGTGGTTTTGTAATGCCTTCTCACCAAATCTTTGGATGAAGAAGTATGGGAATAATCCCCCTCTTCAAGCACTTATGTCAATAGAGGAGTGCATTAATTATCAGTTGGCTGACACTTAAATGGATTTTCCCTGTCTTCTTGGCAGAACATTAAATGGCTTAATGGTCTTAGTAAAAAGCCCTGATGGTGTCAACTGTTTCAGTTTGTCTGTCCATCTGGCCGCCTGCCTTTTTGACTCACCTGCAGCACTTTACCTCTTTGTCTCTGCACGCATCTGTTCTCCACCGCCCATCCCCCCCAACCCTCAACCTCCTGCTTTGCTCAAAACCCTTCACTTCATCTCACTGTGCCCCACCTCGGGCTCCCTCATCTGTTGGACAAGGATCTGGCCACCCGTCGGCCCAAACAGGAGGTACTGCTTGTCCCCTCTCTTTGGCATGTGCTGTGTGTGACCCTCATCAGGTGTGCTGTGTTTTATTATTCATAACTGTGCCGGTCAATTAATGTTAGAACACAGTCAACAGCAACAGGAGTTTGAGTTTACTTCAGGTTACTTTGGTGCATCACTTTCTTGAATGCAACATCATAGTTTTTGCATGTCGGTATCATATTTTCTGAACACTGTCCTGAACACTAAAGTCTTTTTTGTTAAATGTCTAGCCTTTTATCAGCGAATATTTAAAAACCTCAGTGAGTTTGGGGCTTTGTGCTTCATATTAGAAGATTGTTAAAGGGACTATATGTAAGTTTTTCAATGAAATTAACAAAATTTTCATTGCCTTATTGTCAATGGGCTCAAAACTCACTTAGAAATGAAGCACACGCCTGTTTTCTCCGTTGCTTGCATCAGCCAATATTCTAACTATAATATAGTTAAGATGATGTCGAGTAAGAACAAAGTGAGCATTAGTAAAGCTGGAGAAACGCAGAGAAAGTCACGTTAGATCGCCAGCTAACACCGAGCAGTTGCTAATGTTATCCAGTGCAAAGTTATATCGCTTTCCACATTACTTCACTAAGTAACGCAACCTATGTTACTATCCTGTGTACCACTGTTGATTTAGCCTGCAAGAAAGGATGTAACGGGAAAAAGCAAATGTGAAGCTGTTGTTTCACATTTGCTTA
>NC_060157.1:21058387-21059696 GCF_021292245.1 Micropterus dolomieu | reverse complement strand
GAGTGGCCTAGCCAGTCTCCAGACCTGAATCCAATTGAAAATCTTTGGAGGGAGCTTAAAATTCGAGTTGCCAGGCGACAACCTCGGAACCTGAATGATTTGGAGGCTGTCTGCAGGGAGGAGTGGGCCAACATCCCTGCCGAAATGTGCACAAACCTTGTCACCAACTATAAAAACCGTTTGAAATCTGTGCTGGCCAATAATGGCTTTTCTACAAAATATTAACATGCTGTTTGTCCAGGGGGTCAAATACTTGTTTTTCCTCATCAGATGGTTATCAATTTTTATAAATTCATATGATGTGATTTTCTGGAATTTTCTTTGGGATTCTGTCTTTCACTGTTAGAATGTACATATGATTAAAATTGTAGATTGTTGCATTCTTTGTAAGTGGGCAAACCTGCAAAATCAGCAAGGGGTCAAATACTTATTTCCCCCACTGTAAATGTCTAGCCTTTTATCAGCGAATATTTAAAAACCTCAGTGAGTTTGGGGCTTTGTTAGCCTTGCTTTATTAGAAGATTGTTAAAGGGACTATATGTAAGTTTTTCAATGAAATTAACAAAATTTTCATTGCCTTATAGTCAATGGGCTCAAAACTCACTTAGAAATGAAGCACACGCCTGTTTTCTCCGTTGCTTGCATCAGCCAATATTCTAACTATAATATAGTTAAGATGATGTCGAGTAAGAACAAAGTGAGCATTAGTAAAGCTGGAGAAACGCAGAGAAAGTCACGTTAGATCGCCAGCTAACACCGAGCAGTTGCTAATGTTATCCAGTGCAAAGTTATATCGCTTTCCACATTACTTCACTAAGTAACGCAACCTATGTTACTATCCTGTGTACCACTGTTGATTTAGCCTGCAAGAAAGGATGTAACGGGAAAAAGCAAATGTGAAGCTGTTGTTTCACATTTGCTTACTGTTGTTTACTAACGTTAGCATATAGCGATGCAGCCAGCTAACGCTACAGTAGCTCGGACCTGCTGCCGTTTGCTTTGTAACATTCAGTTTAGGTTTATTGTGGTTTACCAAAACTCAGGTACACAGCTTGTCCACCTCTCCGCCGCTGTAACTAACGTGACCCACATAATATACAATACTGCAACTTCACAGTGTTGCGTATAACAGATTTTGATCAAGGAGAGGCTCAGTCCAATGAAAATTAACAAAAAGATTTAATTACAAAAATTTGTGAAAATTGAGATGACATTACAGAACAACCAAAAACACTGCAGTTGACTAAAGAAGCTTCTCTGTAAAGATCTACAGTTTCCAGTCACCAAGTTACTGCCGCCCCCAGCAGAG
>NC_060157.1:21041082-21058287 GCF_021292245.1 Micropterus dolomieu | reverse complement strand
ACCTATGTTACTATCCTGTGTACCACTGTTGATTTAGCCTGCAAGAAAGGATGTAACGGGAAAAAGCAAATGTGAAGCTGTTGTTTCACATTTGCTTACTGTTGTTTACTAACGTTAGCATATAGCGATGCAGCCAGCTAACGCTACAGTAGCTCGGACCTGCTGCCGTTTGCTTTGTAACATTCAGTTTAGGTTTATTGTGGTTTACCAAAACTCAGGTACACAGCTTGTCCACCTCTCCGCCGCTGTAACTAACGTGACCCACATAATATACAATACTGCAACTTCACAGTGTTGCGTATAACAGATTTTGATCAAGGAGAGGCTCAGTCCAATGAAAATTAACAAAAAGATTTAATTACAAAAATTTGTGAAAATTGAGATGACATTACAGAACAACCAAAAACACTGCAGTTGACTAAAGAAGCTTCTCTGTAAAGATCTACAGTTTCCAGTCACCAAGTTACTGCCGCCCCCAGCAGAGGACCGGAAAGTTGCTTTTCCTCACAGATTCACAGCTTACAGTCCCGATTCTATCAAAATAGGTTGTTAATATCCTCCAGGTATGTGGGCAGGTCCTTTTTCCTCCAAATGGCTCAGGACCATAGCTGTTGGTCGTTTGGTTACTTCTTCGTCACCCAATTAGGAAGGGTGTAGCCTACCTTAATGTTCTACGTTGCTTTTGGTCAAACAGGATCTGAGGAATACACAGTCCTTGCTCTACCAACTAGTCATACAGTACAACAGGGGTTGTATCCAAAACGGTCGACACCCAATCTTAGGAGTCTATGAAGAAGTTAAACAAAAGGATCCTTCTGGCACTAAACAGAGGTGTCAGTTTCTTCCCATTACAAAGAGGAGATAAACAGTGGTTTAATTAACATTCTAATGCAATTGTCTGGCCTGAAACCCTGCAGTTTTACATTTGAAGGAAAACAATGAAACACTGGAATACATTAAGTTTTTAAAACTCAACAACAGCGACAACAACCCAGAGGAAGAGCCATCCACTAACACTACAGTAAAGTTACTTACAATCTCGTTATAATATTCAGCCCAGCTCACTACCCGTTTCTTTATCATCCAATACATTTAGCTGTGCTGACATTGCTGAGCTTCCAGTGAAAGATACACAGATAGTAAAGATAGTTACTGAAAAGCAGCAGGCAAGCTAACGATGTAGCACGTCGGCTAAATGCAGTGAATGTACCGTGATCATGTAACGAGCATGGATTAGTTCAACCTGCAGCTGATAAAACTATTACTGTAAGGTTGTAGTAAGGGTTTACCTGAGCTTCCAGTATATTGTGTGAAGCTGTCTCCCTGCCTGTCTATAGCTACTGTCACCCTGCCTTTTTCCGGGAGGATTATGCTGATATGTGGCTCGCTGCGCTGAATGAAGTAACATTATGGAGCCGGTGTTGAGCTGACTCTGAGTTGGGAACGTTGAAGTAACAGAGCCTGAATATGTCTGAGTGAAAAGCCACAGCCTGCATGCTGGTGTTTCTGTGTTTATTGTAGGATCTCTGTATGAAAGTGGTTGTGTTTCGGATTATGCTCGCTCATGAGTTTAAGCCACGAGCGTGCGTACAAGCACACGCCTGGTAGCAATCTTAAAACCGCACCGCTAGTGGCTGCTGGAAACTCCATAATGCCCCTTTAAGTGCTCATTAAGGCATAGTGCAAATGGATATTTATCATAGTATTTTTGAAAAATGTACTGTTAAATATAGTTTGTCCTTGTAATCAGGATATTTTAAACCTCCTTTAAATAACTGAATCTTAGTCTACAACGCTGCAAGGTAAAAGAAAAATGTTTATAATACTTGTGATCCTCTACTGTAACAAAGTTCATATGGGTTTCCACACAGTTGCTAAACAGATAACAAACAAGCAGGCATCACACCCTCACCAGAGCAGTTACAGTAAAGATTTTAAAATGAAAAACCTCCAGGTTCATTTTCAACATATCTAGCTCACTTGAAGAAATGAGCATAACCAGAATGTAATAGATTCAGATCCAGGATTTGACCATATGTTAATTTGTGTCCCTGGTGTGCTCTTTACTGTGTAAGCAGCAGTTCTTGGATAAGCCAGAAGATGTTCTACAAAAGCACCAGGCCAGCATCAATGAGCTGAAGAGGGCTTTGAGGCAGCCTAACAGCAAGATGGCTCAGAGGGAGAAACGCCTCTCATCAGCTACTCCTCCTGGAGGAACCCCCGAGCGGAAACCAGTAAGAACAAGATGCTATTCCCAGATCACTATACCTACTATACTAAAATTAGTTTCCTATATGTTACATGTTTCTGAAAAAAATATATCCGTCAGCCATTTCCCCCACCTTTCTACTTTTCCATTTTCTGTCAAACGTTTGATTCCACTGAGCCAAAACACAGAAAATCTTTTTTTTTAAAATCTTGAAATGCATCAAAGTTTGCGCAGTCATAGGTCCCCCCAGTTAACCACTGTTTTCCTTCACTAATCATTTACAGCAATTATGTGAGTTAACAATGATATCACAAATGCAAGAGCAGTGTATCTAGCTAGGCTAATGCAACTGTTTACTCTATGTCAACTTAGGCGACTGGCGATGCCAAATTGATTGACAAGCAGGATGCTAATGAAGGAGCGCTGGATACTTACTCTCAGTTGGAAAATAGTAAGACCTCCTCTATGGGTAGAGACACATTCTCTGTCACACCTTGGACTGAAGCAAATATAAACAATTGTCAAACACCCAGGGACTCTTTTAAAACCAGACCTGGAACATCTCCGAAACAGGAAGCAAACCTTACAGCAACAGTGCTAACGGGTATGAACCTTATGGACAATAAAGTAGCAACTAATGGGCATCATGACTCTGTACTAGCGAGGAATGGCATTCAAGAAAATGGATACGGATCTCCACCTGACAAACAGAGGAGTACGATGATCAACAGGGACGTGAGGCAATGTCAGTATGAGCACAGCATTCATCGAGAGAGACCAAAGAACTTTGAAATTCCGGTGGCTGTGGATTCTCTCCCAAAGGGCAAGGCGGGCAGAACTGAGAGTGACGCGAGGCATTGTGAGACTTGGAAAATAAAAGACCCAAGCCCCACTGGGGCAAAAGATTTCAACGAAACAGGGAACTCACACTCAGAAACCACCAAAATAGTTCCTCTCAAGCCTCAGAGATCAAAGAAGTCTTTGACTAAAGAGAACAAAGATCTTGTAAACCCTCAAACGCAAAGCCAGTCTGATAGAGGCTTCTTTGTTGCGACTGGGGATGTACAGATGACAATATCAAAAGGCGGATCCTGTGAGGCAGGAAGGAGAGTGGGTGATAATACCGTACTGCACTCTGCCACAGATGTTGTCAAGGAAAACACAGGGGCCACCAGATACCCCAGTGAAGCTGCAGTGTCATATCAGCAGCAAACTCTACTGCTACATCAACAGATTAAGACGGAGTTGTTTGGACAACAGGAGCTCAGAGACTGCAGAACTACGACAGGACAAAATCAGTGGACAAGAGGAGGCGTGCTACACGAAGAGTTTAAAGAGAGTCTCCTAGCCAGCTCCAAATTTCCAGCAGCTCCCCCCCGAACTCTTCCTCTGAAAACGCAGTGGTCCCGAGACAGACAGAGCAACTTGGACAGCAGCCACATCCACTACAGGACGTCCAGCCAAGAAACAGCCAAGAGGAAGCAAGCGGTAAACCATCTGCCCCCTAACCTGTTTGTCCATCATCGGAAAGTAAAACATTGCATGAGCTTCAGGCGTGCAAATCTTGTTTTTACCATCCAAAAAAACCCAATAAAAAAAATCACGCACACACATACTTCAGAACTCATGTGGCTGTGTTTGAGAAAGCAAAAGTTCACGTTCCCTCGCATCGCATCATTGGCTCAGAGAGCTTTTTGCTTTCCGTTGTTCCCCTCCTCAAAAGCTTGACATCTGCTTGGCCATTTCAGAACGCCGCGGGCCCTTTAAGCAAAGTTTCCAATGCTTAAGCTTCAGGCGTCCCTGTTATCCCACCTTAACTTGTCACGTTAACACCTGGTCTCTCCTTCCAACATCTTCACGGGATAAAGGTGGCTGCTGTTGCAAGGAGCACAAGACCTATTCCACCATTTTTCTTTGAAACCTCTTTTGTCACATACGTTTTACCTTTTTGTAAATGGCTGAGAAGGGCATTTGGACCAAATGTTCTGCCTTGGCACCTCTGTAGCAGTAGCAGAAAATGAAAAAGGCGATTAGATGTAATCACAGGCTGCAGAGCTGCCAAACCTCTTCAGGCTGTAGGCATTCATATGCTACATTTACGAATATGAATACCTTTTCCCTGCAAGGGATTTTGATAAATCTAACCTTTCAGTGCATGGCATTACCATTGCACTTGCAGTCATTTTTAATGATGTCAACCTGTGAAATATACCCTATGTGCATGCTTCTGACAGTAGCCTTAAGCGTTACAGTCTCTGGGAATTCTCATATGCGTATTTATTGTTTAAGTTTAACATAAGCCCTGGAGTTGGTTGATGAATTAAGTGTTTACATTGTATAAATAATAATGCAGTGAGCTCCACCCAATACAAAGGCAATTAACCTGTGAGTGGAGAACATTACAACACAGAGTCTCTAATGTGAAGTAATACTTTTGTCAGCCATGTTTTGTGCTGCAAACAGAACGACAAAACCCCTCTTATCTATTTCTGCTCTCTCCTTTTCTGATGGATTTACAGACATGGTAGCTACAATATAGAATAGGTATCAGGGTTTATGGTTGTTGTAATTTCACAACATGCTTTATTAGTTTTATTTTAATGTTTGTTTGGTGTTTTCTTCTATAGGAGACACCTCCCACACCGGCTATTCATGAGGAGCCTTTCAACGAAGCTTCAGTGAGTCATCTCTCAGCTCCACCAGACTCTTATTTGTTTTTCCTCCTTTTTAGCCACTCCTTTGAAAAATAAGGAAACAAATGACACAAATAACACATTGGTCTTCAAGATGTTTTCATTAGCGTGTTTGTGTTTATATGCAAAATGTGGAAATTGTCCCACTATTCTGGTTTCATTAAAGGCACAGTCAATGAGGACACCCCACCACCAAAATTCAAAACACATGATTTTAAACCGCTAACATTATACAATAGCTTAATCTAATTTATAATGTTTTCTGTTCCTCTTAAAACTTTTGCTTTTATCTGTAATTATTGGAAAACATTTTTAATTCTGATCAGCAAAGAAACGTTTTTTTTTCTAGCTCACATTTAAATTTGCTTGTGGTTTACATGATTCTAAGTGTTAAATTGTACCAAATGTTCTGCACTCTTTTCTGCAGAGGGAACCATGGGAGAGACGTCTGGGCTCCGTCTCAGAGGATGACCAGGACCACGAGATCCTGTACCTGAAGGAAACCCACCTAGGCATCGAGCGCAAATGTTCCAGCATCACGGTGAGCTCCACGTCCAGCTTGGAGGCCGAAGTAGATTTCACCGTCCTCACGGACCTGCACACAGGCATGGAGGAGTTCTCCAGGGGCATGTCAGAGCTAGGAGACAGGGATCTGTCACCTGACGGGGGTCTGTGCTTTGGCATCGACTTGCTCCAGCAACAGGGTCCCTCTGAACTGCCTCCTCCATTAGTGTCAGCTCCTCTGTCCAGAGGAGCCAGCAGCAGCAGCCCTCCAGCCAAACATATCCAGCCGGAAGAAGTCCGACCAGAAGTCAAACGGTCTGACGTGCAGGTATAGCAAGTTTTCATATTGAGTGTGTGTGGAGCACTTAGAGGCCTCTCCTTTAGTTTGATTTGTTCAGGCAGGTAGGGAGAACAATACTATTTCTTGGCACCTAAAATATGTGTACAGAATTGTTTTATATATCTGTGCACTTATGAGAAGTTAATAAAAGAAAAGAGTGCTGTCATGTATTTTGCCAAGGCAACACAAAGTAAGACTGGATTTCGATCCTCCCCAACCCTCCTAAAGAACCCCTCCTATAACACCAACATATCTTAGTGCTATCCAAGTTTCCAATAAAGTGTGATGACAGGCCACCAAAGCGAGCTGTTGATGGGTTCATGGGAGTTTTGTTGACAAGCTCTCAAGCTCTTTGCCTGTGCAGTAGGTGGTCAGTGTGAATGTGCATGAAGCGAAAAATAGACCGGGGACAACATTTCCACTGTGGTTCGAATGGAAAAAAAAGAAAATAAATAAATTGTGGTGTGATCACACCCGAAGTGTTTGTCACAGATTTCAATGTGTTTTTCTGGGTCTAGTTTTAGTTTTTTTACGTTTAGGTTTATGATTTGAATTTTGTCAAAGGTCTATAGCTGAAGATATACATTGAATATAAATTGCTGCTTCTGATGCACTGAAATAAAAAAAAGAGTGGACAAAGGACACAGTAATTGGCACTGAAATATGCTGGCAGGCAACATGTTTTGAATTAAATGTTCTCTGTCGTGCAGCACTGAAGGGTAATGAAGAAAGACCCTTCAACTTTTCTCCTTCCTGATTTTCTGTCATCTTCTTTATCTTATTTCTAAGCTGAAAACACAAACTCATTGTCCATGTTCTCTTTTATTTATCTCGGTGCATCAGAATCTTCAATAAATTTCTTGCAGTTAACTGTAGGTCTTTTTAAAGAATTTAGGCAAAAGGCAACAGACATTCAAGCTCATCTGTCTGTATTTGTGTGAAAACTAAAACTCCCCCCCCCCCCCCCCCCCCCCCCCCCCCCCCCCCCCCCCACTCACTTAAGCCTGTAGTACCCAAAAAACCAAAGAGGTCGGTGCCAGTGTCCTCGTCAGTGGACAGAGAACAGTCGCACAGAGAAGCCAGTCGCGTGTCGGCCGTCAGACCACTGAGCAGGGAGGCCAGTGACGTCACGCCCACACCGACAGTGAGGAAGACGGATGTCAGGACTGAAACCCAGCCCAACGGGTCAGAGGTCACCACAACCATCGTGGAGTTCACAGATCAGGTTAATTGCATATTTTAGTGAGAAATATTGTTGATAAAAATTTTTTTTATATTTGATGCAACAAGAACTAGAAACTGTTTCATTCTGTTGTAATACATTAAGTATTAATACCTAAATGTCACATAATAAATTTGTCTGTTTTAGGATCAGAGTATCACTGGCCTAAGTGAAGTTTCTTACTCTACGAGACAGAGCGTATCCCCTGTGAGTACAAAAACGAAGGACCTCTCCAATTTTAACTCAACCTGCAGCACACGCCTTCCTGCTCTCCAGGGTTTAAACCTACTTACAACGACCAAAGACATGAATTTATGAATAAAATGTGCCTGACTGGATGTCCTAAAGTATCACAGAAGAATTACTGTGTGTCTTACACACACATAATCTGTAGTGATCTGTGCATATTTACAGCATTTGCCTAATGCTGCCAGGTGTTCTGCTTTCTCAGGTGCATGTGAGTGGTCTTGGAAGAGAGGCGTCTGGGTCGCCCATCCTCGTCACTGAAAATGTTACCTCGGCAACCACTCATGTCACCAAGGTACAGAAGCTTAAGTAGAACTTACAACACTTACAATGTCATGTATAATTATGATAAAGTGGGTTCCACAAAACACGATGAGGTGCAGCTCATCACTTCTGTCTGAATGCTGTTAGATGTGGCCTCTACATCTGAATGCTATTAAAAGAAAAGCCACTGTGTGTTGCAGACAGTGAAAGGAGGATATTCCGAGACTAGGATCGAGAAGAGGATCATAATCACAGGAGACGATGATGTAGACCAAGAACAGGTGAGCTGAAATATACAAATGAACTGTGGATGAAACCATTAAGTCAAAAGAACCATGTAGTTATTGGCTGTTGGTTTTCTAGGTGTTGTAAATATTTGGTTGTGGTTGCTGGATCTTTGTAAGTTAGAAATACTGCACATTTCTAATTGTCTCATCAGATTAGTATTTATAAACCTATTTAGAAACACTTAATATCCTTTGAATTTAAACATTGCCCTGCCAAGAAGCCATGGATTATTTCATAGAGTATGTCATGCATTTCAGACGTTGAATGAATACAGTAATTGAATAAATTAAATATGCAAAGAAAATCAGGCTTCACCTAACGATTATTTTCATTATTAGTCTGGTGATAAATTGTTTGTTGTTTCAAAATAGTAAAAAAAAAATAGATAAAATGACCGTTCCAACTTCCCAGAGCCCAAGGTGACACTTAAAAACTTCTTGTTTGTCAACCTAGTCAACTCAAAGAAGATTACAGTAATACTGTTTATGACTAAAAAACAGCAGATCTTAACATTAGAGAAGCTGTAACTAGACACTGTTTGGCATTTTGTCATTATTTTGGCTTGAAAAAGAGTCTGAATAATTAATGATTAATAAAATACATGCCGTTTATTGTTCTTTGTCGATCAGCTAATAAAGAAGTAAAAACTAATCATTTCAGAACATTTCTTGATGCAAGCATGTCAAAATGTCTTCCCTATTGTAGAGAAATCTGTGTCTTTCTCTAACAACAATCTCTTCTGCTCACCATTGCTTGGGGCTGTCTCTTTGCTGTACATTGTTCTTCCTCCTAAAATGAATAAAGAAGAGACGGAGAGAGAAAAAGAACAAGATGAGAAGGGAATCCTTTTATTTCATCTCTTCCACATATTACTGTGTTTGTCTTGTTACAGCTGGTATGTGCATGTCCTCTAGGCTCAGCAATTCGTATTTTTCAATCATGAAAATATTATGCAGTATACATTTATAACAAGTTCATCTGGTTGTAGGGTTTGTTAAGGAAATTAATATACCTATGATGACTACAAAAAAATATTTTTTGCCTTTCACCTATTGCTGAATTAAAGTTGTTTGTTAGCTGTAGTTAAGATGCTGTAAATGCGTCTGACAATTCTATTGTGTTGTTGAATAAGAACATTAACTGGAATTCAGTCTTGAACACAGAAATCTTTAGAAAAGTTACACATTTTCCCCCGTAAGTCACTTAATACAAGAACCACAGTTCCCTCTTTTCTTGCAGGCTCTGGCTATTGCAATACAGGAAGCCAAGCAGCAGCATCCAGATATGCAGGTGACCAAGGCAGTTGTTGTCAGGGAAACAGAATCGTCCACCGAGGATCGACACGGTGCATCAGAGGTACAAGTGCCATCTTGACTATAAATGATAATATCTGAAAATGATTTAGCCTCACAACCCTCCTTTGAGATTGAGGGATTTAAGGATGACTGTCTCCTCTTTCTTACCCGCAGTCCTGATTTCCTGAGACGAGAGTGCCCCCCTTTGGTACAGAAGTGTCAGTGCCCGACCTGAAATTGCCACCCATCATCCCTACTGATAGACTACTGCCAGTGGCGCTCAAATGCGAGCCTCTTGTACACATCCTCACACAACAACACACACACATACACACACACACACACACACACACACACACACACACACACACACACAAAGCTGAAACAAGACTCCTTGTAAAATCTTAAATTTTATGTTTCGTGTTTATGTTTTTACTTAGACATTTCACTATTGAAACCATTCACGTTCAGCAAATGGTTTGGTGGTCATGTGGCAAAAAAAAAAAAAAAAGCATTATTCAGTATAATTCAAAGTCCTAGTGCTGGTGGACAATACGCCACCAGAATCTCAAACATATGGAACAATTATAGAGATAATCCAACTAAATTGCCTGCCTCTCAGGGCCTCTATATTCAGACCACTTGCTTAAGTATTCCTCAAAGGTCATAGGGAATTAGTGCAGAAGGGGTTTGTTTGGATAATCTGTGCACTCATTCACACTGTGGAATAATCCAAGGTCACGTGCCATGTTGGTACCCATCCCATGCAGATAGTATCATTTGGAAAAAAGGAATATGGTCATGCACATACAGTAGTCTTCTATACGTCTGTCCTGCTGTACTGAATACCAAGATATCACCCGTTTCCTACTGTGTGTGCTGAAAAAAAAACCTGCTGAAAAAAAATAAGACTGTGTGTGCTTACACTTTGTTAATAAGTAAAATAATCCATTACATGTAGTTACTGTTACAGCATCCAGTGAAGCAGGGTTTTGTAAGAACAGGGCAAACCCTACTTTTAGTTTTGCGCTCTTGCATAGCTAGTCAGATGAACAAATGAGCTTTGTCCCACCCCCCATCTCACTGACTGATGAGGATGCACAGAGTAGAACGGATCATATAGAGTCCAGCAAGGTCTGGTGGTGTTTATTCAACTGTTTGTGAAGGACCAAAGTCTGAGCTAGTCAGCTAACGAATACTTCCCCTCTATCTGTCTCGCCTGATAAGAGTAATTTACCATCATGTGTGGGTGGCATGTATTCAAGGATATGATTCCAGTTGCTGCATCATGATGGACTTTGATTGGACTGTTTGAGAACTTCTGTGTACGTGTCTGGAGCTGTTAATACACCCAGTGTACCTGTTGTATCTATTCCAATGGTGGCGATATAGTTTCTGAGCATGCTAATGTTCCAGAATGAGCCCAGTTTCTCTCCTTTCCCAGCCTTTAGATATGCTTTCAGAATTCAGCTGGATATGATACCACTTTTGTGTAGTAAGTACATAGAGTAGGCTCACGCAACGGGCTGCTGCATCAGTAAAACTAGTACTTGAGATAACATTTGCATGAGCATTTCTTGCATTATTGGATTGTAGTTGAGATATAAAGGATATTACCTCATTAGAAGGATGTATCATGATATCCAGGATCATGAAAGATAACACTGTGAAAAGTTACAAAAATGTAAAAGCCTAATTGTCCACAATCGGAAGTCAAATCTGAGCTCTGACGTGTAAAAAAACAAACAAAAAAAAAAACAAAAAAAACAAACAAAGGAAATGAAAAGCATTTATTAGAAAAGGTGGGAAATGTCAAGCACAATGCGTTCAGTTTTGTCAATCCCAAGATCCAATGACTGCACAGTGGCTACAGTTTCTTCCTTCAGTTACAAGTCCTTAACAGTTTTATCTCTTTTTAAGCCAAATGTGCTGTTCAATATATTTTACACATCAGTTTGCTTTTAGTTTAATTTCCCCATCGAAAAACATAAAGTAGGCCTGTTTTTTTTTAGCCTTTTTTTTATGCATCTGAGCCCTTCCAATATCCTTTCAAGCAAAGTGCAGTGTTAAATAAAATATACAGTAGGAATACATCTCTGTACTTGTAGTTTTGTGTGATTTGGTACATGAATGTTTGAGGGATGCCGTAGACATGTAGTGGGACAATTAAGGTAGCGGTCAAATTGTACAATCTCTGATTTTGTATGAAATAACTTTTTATGAACAAGCTACTTTTAATTACAGAAGTGCCAGAAAGCCAAATGCATAAACTTGACACGGCAGGGTTTCCCCTTTAATTATGGTGTCTTTAACATTGCCTGCAAAGTCATATTTTATATATAAATGCAGCAGCAAATTCATTCAAATGAGGAAAAACAATGTTAAACTGTCATGTCAGGTTTATGAGGGTATAACTGAGGTATAACTTTGGCTTTCAGACACTAAAGTTTACTGTCAACGTTCACGTGTGTAGTGTAATTCACGTTGTGTTTCTTTTTTGTTTAAAAATCTTTTAAAGTGATGGTTAATCATGGATGTGGGTGTCACACTGGAAGCTGGGGGGGGGGGGGGGGGGGGGGGGGGGGGGGGGGGGGGTGCAGCCATGCATACCTTTTACTGTATTTGGTGCCGTTTGGTGGATTGTGACGATGTGAAGTAGTTAAATTCCACGTGCTTGATGCACACTAGGGGGCACCAGTTACCTGAAAGAGAAAGCTCTGCGGCAACATCAAGCATACCCAGCTGAAATCCTTCTCACCATTCTTCACTAAGGGGCAGAATTATCCAGATCATCCTTGGATCAAGCTGTAAGGTCAAACTTACCTTAAAACGGCCTGCTCTTGGAAGTCTGACAACTAATAACCAGACTGTGATTAATCACAAACATTTGGCTGTGGTCTGAGACACCTGGAGCTGTCTGACTGGGCGACCTCTGGCTGACCCTTAAACCTAGCCCTCTCCTCTCTGTACAGAGCCCTCCTCCTCCTCCACAGCAGCTTCATCTCTCCTGCTCTCCATTGCTTGGTGCTGTGTCTTTGCTGTACAATGTACTTGCCTTCCTTTGAAATGAATAAAGAAGAGAGAGAGCCAAAAAAAGAAAAAATAACAAGATGAGAAGGGAATCCCTTAGTTTGATCTCTTCCACAGATCTCTGTCTTATTACAGCTGGTATGTGCGTGTACGTTTGTCCTCCAGGCCCAGTAATGAAATGCAGCTACTGAATTTTTTTTGATCATAAAAGATTATGCAGTATAAATCTGTACAAAGTGCACTGGTTTTAGGGTTTGTTCAGGAATATTAATGTATTAATACACCTAAGATGACTGCAAAAAATTGGTTTTCTTGCAATTATTGGTCACCTATTGCTGAATTTAAGTTGTTTGTTAGCAGTAGCTAAGATGCTGTTAAAGCATCTCACAGCTAAGAGAAACATTTGAATCATACATGTGTTTACACAATCTGTACATTAGTATTTAAACCTATATTAAATTACTTTAAATGAAAGTGGAGTTATATAGTTAGTGATACTCAGATGTGGATCACTGATGTCAGGTTTCTGCTCTCCACAAGTTTAACACAACCTCAGTCTTTTTAGAGACATGATTGTCAAGTGTTATAGCTCACAGTCAAGCAGATGCAGCTTGAACAAACTGAAGAAACTCAGCATTGGCACTCTCTTCCCTGTGAGAGCAGCAGGTGTGAAGATCACTGCAAGAGTGCCAAACAAATCTTAACAAGGCATCACGTTCACAGTTTATGGGTGTAGATGGATCTGCAGATATTGATTGCACTTATGAGCATCTGTTTTCAAATTATTGATCAGGAGCATCCATGTAAGGGGAACAGAGAGAAAATGCAGCTCTCTCTTTCTGTTTCTTGTTATACGGCATCGAGTCCGATTAGTAGAAGCAGTGGTTCACGTTTATGTAGAGTAATACAAACAGAAAGTTACTACACTTTGTGAGCTTCAAGTCTAGGAACATTTTAAAGTGTGACCTTTACGTCAAATTAAAGAAACTGTGAAAGTTTATTCTTGGCCTTGGAAAATGGGAGTATGACAAAAAGAAAAAGTCTTACCTCAAGGTCCGCTAATCACTAGCTTTTTCTGGAGCAAACTCCATCTGCTAAGGGAGAACATAAGAGGCATGACCTTTTGGCCTCATCAAAGAAAGAAAGGAGGAAAATGGCATTATGTTTATTAAAAGCAGATTGATCCATTCAGACATCCTAAGCGACGTAGGTACGTACACTGAGCAATCTCATGCCAAACAGCAGCTGACAGTAAAATACCATCCCTACTTTGTAATAAGCTATGTTAGAAAAGTCAGATATCACTGCCACTTGTACTGTATTACAATGCTCATCATGAAAGACATACTGTAGGAGAAAGGCATGTTGTTTCTGAGCCCAAAACGGCCAAAAATATGATCTAAAAAGTTACAAATGTGAATTATCTCAACACAGCGTACAGTATGGTCAGAGATTCATAAATTATAGCACGAATGACGCAAAATACAATGCGAATAAACAGAGGAGGAAAATAAATAAACGTCTCTTGAATAACAACAACATGGATAGTAATCATAAGACTTAAGGCTCATTTGGGACCTGAGGATTTCATACATACAGTGTACAACAATGCGTCTCACGCTGCTCAGCGTGCCTTTGTTACACACTTATCATGGATGAGGGAGGAAGGTAAGACATCAATTTATCAACACAAGTCTGCTGTTTACAATGGAAGCCATATTCCGGGTGCACAAGCTGCATTTTCTCACAATGACACGACGGGTGGAACTGAACCTTACTGGCTCAGTACCTTTGGTTACAGTCTGTTACATGGCAACTCTGAGTTTTTGGATGTAATGTGGTGTAACATAAAAGCATGAATAAAATCATCCAGGCAAAGTTACAAAGGTCCCAAAATTCTGGTCAGCAATGAGGCTTAGCTCCCTGTTTGTTGACAGGGATTAGTAACAGTTGGTTTTCCTTCTTAGACAGTGCAGGAAGTTTCCCACAGTCTAAAGAGAGACAGGAAATGACTTCACCCATTTCTTGTCCTAAACCAAGCTTAAAGATAAACTTCACTTAACTTCACTTTTAGCTATGTAAGTGCTTTAGGTCTCCTCCATCGCCAGTTAATCCCATCCATCATCCAAGAGAAGTCCAGACTCACGCACATGACTGTTTAACAGAACTTGCACAGTCCCACAGAGAAAATACATACACATTCTATTGTGCATCACACACCACTGTGCCTCCAAGGTTAAAACCATATGAGAACATCCACTGTTTATAAGGGAGCAAAGAAAGAAACATCTTCAAAGAGACTGCAGTCGAGTCATGGTGTCCTTTAAGGTCCATAAAAGCAACTTCTGAAAGAGCCAGTTCCTTTCAGTAACTCCTTTAGAAAGGTGGAGGAAAAGGATCTTCCTCACAAAGAGATCTGTGTAGAAAGAAGCGGAAAGACACGGGAGGGTGGGGGAGGGAGCAGGTGAAAATGTGGCCTGTCAGCCTCTTGTTGTCTTTGACCTGCTGTTTCTCCTCTTAATAAGAAGCTGCAGTGCCTGGGTTCCTGTAGGTGTTTGTCATAGTACAGTCCTGGCTGTGAAGATTAGCGCTGCAAGGTTGATCAAGGGAAATGAAGAAGACTCTGGGGCTGCTCCTGTGGGCAAGAAGTCTGAAATACAGAAACAAATCAAAATCCATGACGGTATCCCATCAATTAACACATCAAAACGCATTCAGTACAAATAACTGCAGTGTGGTGGGAGTACACAACTGTGTCCATAGATGGCACTGTTGCTGCACTCAATTATGGGGCAACCTGACTATCAAAGAGCTAGACTGTAGGCATGGAGGGTGGGCAGTGCAACAGACATAGTTTGATTAAAAGGAAACATCCACTCATCAACAGCCAGCTACTGACAATATTTCTGAGCCCATTTTGTTGTTTGATGATAAATATTTCTCAGTCTATGGATAAGAAACTGTAAACACAATGTTCATACTTCTCAGAGAGAAAAGGCTCATTTGAAGACTGTTCTGTTCTGCACCAACATTTAATGGAGGAAAAAACATCATAAAAAAGCCACACACTAATTTATCTACAGGCAGTAGCCTCAAAAGACCATAATAAAGTGCATCTACAGAACATGTTGTGTTTACAGTACTACAGAATATTGAGTATGTAAACATTGGTCTTAGTAATAGCAACAATATCACAGTCTTTCTGTGAGTTCTTGAAAACTGTCTTAGATAGAAGCAATCAATTTAGGGAGAAGTAGACAAGAGAAGTTGAGGAAAAGTGGACTCAAAACTAGCTCATCTGAATCCAAGTGTTTTTGCAGCGGCATCTCACAGAGACAGACATCATTTTCACGTCTCAGCACCGTCCCACCTGCTATCTTGGGGATGGTGATCTGGCGGCTGCTGCTGCCCTCCCCTCCCTCGCTGAAGGGTTTAATTTGGATGACGTAGTCCTGGTTCACTGGCAGCGACAACTCCAAGGAGGTGGTGTTGGTCTCCACCACACTGGGGCGGCCGTGTTTGTCCTGGCTGTACATCACCTGCAGGAAGCAGAGAGGGAGCAATGATAACAATAATGATAATGTGAGGCATGGCATGAATTCTGTCCAAATACAGTGCATCATACTGAAGGGTTTCAGAGAGTTATTTTTGATGTGTTGACAAGAAAATCCAAGTTCTAGCCCGTTCCTTCCGACAGCTCCATGAGATTTAGTGCGCTGCCTCTGAAACTAACAAGGATGAATCTTACTGTAGATATCCATGTTGGACCACCAGAGGAGAGGGTGCAGCAGAGATAAGGGGAATGCAGAGATAGATAAATCCTGACTTTTCAGCTTCAGCTTGACTCTGGGCTGTGGAGGCATCTGTCCATTTTAGTTTACAGAAAGCCCCGCTTTCAGGAGACCCCTTTATGTAGGGTGCTGCTAATTAATCCTGTAACCTTTTTTTAGATTGATAGGCCAAATGGCACTTCAGAAGGATTCATAAAATCCTGAAATGCAATCACCACTTTTATACAGAGATCCTGCAATAAACGCGGAAACAGTGGCATGTCAGCTGTGGCTTTTCTTCAGTCATGTTCAGGCTCTGTTACTTCAACATTCTCGGAGGCAGATTAACACCGCGTCAGTACCTTTCATTCAGAGCAGCGAGCCGCATATTGGCACAGTCCTCCCGTGAATAAAGACAGTGTGACAGCAGCTATAGACAGGTAGGGAGACAGCTTCACACAATATAGTGGAAACTCGGGTAAACTCCCACTGCAACGTTACAGTAATATTTTTATCAGCTGCTTGAGCTCGAACTAATCCATGTTCGTTACATGATAACTTACCTTTACTGCATTTAGGCGAAGTGCTACATCGTTAGCTCGCCTGCTGCTTTTCAGTAACTAACATTACTATATGTGTATCTTTCATCACAGGCTCAGCAATGTGAGCACAGCTAACATACATGTATTGGATGATAAAGAAACGGTTAGTGAGCTAGAATGAATATTATAAATGCAATTGTTGTCACACGTGACAGACGTTAGTGGATGGGTCTTCCTATGTGTTGTTTTCGCTGTTTTGTTGCATTTATATTATGTGGGTCACGTAAGTTACAGCAACTGAGACGGTGGAGAAGCTGTGTACCTGAGTATCCATAAAACGACAATAAATCTAAACTGAACGTTACAAAGCAAACAGCGGCAGGTCTAGCTAATGTAGCGTTATCCTGCCTGCATCACTGTAGGCTAACGTTATATATAAATCATTCCACATTTGTTTTTTACTGTTACATCCTTTCTTCTCAATCTTTACCAACTAACTTCAATAATTTCTTCATCTAAACCATCAACCTGCCTCTTAGACCCCATCCCGACTAGGCTGCTTAAAGATGTTTTACCCTTAGTCAGCACCTCTATACTAGATATGATCAATCTATCTTTATCAACAGGCTATGTACCACAGTACTTTAAAGTAGCTGTAATTAAACCTCTTCTGAAAAAGCCCAAACTTGATCCGGATGTTTTAGCCAACTATAGACCTATATCTAACCTTCCATTTCTCTCTAAGGTTCTGGAGAAAGCAGTTGCTAAACAGCTGTGTGACTTTCTACAGAGCAATAGTTTA
>NC_060157.1:21030633-21040982 GCF_021292245.1 Micropterus dolomieu | reverse complement strand
TGTTATTATAATCATTAACATTACGATGGTTACCATTAACACTATTATAAATATCTGTACCATTTTTCATTTAGTTTATAGCAACATTACCTTCACTGTCTGTACCTCTGTGTGTATATTGTGTAGGCTGCCTCCCTCCCCTCTCTCTCTCCTTACATCCCTCTCTCTCTTTCTCTCTCTCTCTTTCTCCTTTTCTCTCTTTCTCTCTCTCTCTCACCCCAACCGGTCGAGGCAGATGGCCGCCCACCCTGAGCCATGGTTCTGCTCGAGGTTTCTGCCTCTTAAAAGGAAGTTTTTCCTTGCCTCTGTCGCCTAGTGCTTGCTCTTGGTGGGAACTGTTGGGCTTCTGTAAATATCATCACAGAGTACGGTCTAGACCTGCTCTTTTATGAAAAGCGCTGTGAGATAACTGTTGTTGTGATTTGCCGCTATATAAATAAAATTGAATTGAATTGAATTCTTGCAGGCTAAGTCAACACCTTCACATAATATCAGTGGTACACAGGATAGTAATGTGGGTCGCGTAGGTTGGTGAACTAATGTGGAAAGCGATAAAACTTTGCACCGGATAACGTTAGGAACTGCTCAGTGTTAGCCGGCTCTCCGTGTTTCTCCGGCCTTTCTGATGTTCTGATGTTGAATCTCGTTTGGTCTGATGGGCTTCAGCACATAAAACTTTATTGTTGTTTTTGGTGTGTCCTCACATTAAAAGCAGAATAGTGGCTGATGCAAGCAACAGAGAAAACAGGCGTTTGTCTCATTTCTAAGTGAAGTTTGAATAAGGCAGTGAATTACTTTATTAATAAGTAATTTCATTGAAAAACTACATACAGCCCCTTTAAAATATGTATTATGCACATGATGCTGCTATGACAAGTCAAATGTCACAACATGGGAAGGTGAAAATCAATCATCTGGTGTGCAATATGTATAAATTTGCTACAATGACTCCCCCTTGAACAACAAAAAAGAAAAGCTGTATTTGTTTGTGTTTGGCTTAAAACTATGTGGCTAAAAATAATGGAATGTGGATGTTAGGTTTATCATGGGATTATTATTTTAACAAGTTTGGACTATTGTTTCTGTTATGTAACCGTGTATAAAACCATTCACTCGTCAATCCAGTTTAAAAACTCTTTACTTTTTACCTTATATCCTGTGACTTCTGACTCATTCTCCAGAGCGTGTACTTGGTCCCACCTCAGGATGACCTTGGAGTTGGAAGTGTTCCACATGATTTTGACTGGGGCTTGGCTGGGCGCTGGAGGACGACGAGGGTAGTAGGAGGAGGGAGAAAAACAACAAGCAACTCAGTCAATAAACAGTAAAGTCCAGAACCAACTCAGCATGAGGGAGATTTCTCATTATCAGTTCATCATCCCACCGTTAGGAGTGAGCAATGACTCGAGGAATAAGCATGTGGGAGTGAGAACAGTCTTATGTTTGGCTGTTTGTGAGGGCGATGGCTGGGGAGAGTGACATGTGAGTGTGTAACAGATGTATTATAATTGTGACATTAATTTATATCAGCCTACTGTATATTAACATAAGATCCTACACGTTTTCTTTGAATCTTGTGCACTGCAAGCACGAACATGTATACATATGTTGGAACGCAGCGACATAGAGGAAGGAGAAAGTGAAACAATATAGAGAGGAGTTAACTAACGGTTATAGGAATCTCTCAGAGGGGAGCATCTCATCATATTCCAGCTAAGCCAGCATGTCCAATCGCCCAGTGTGACCATATTTAAAGGCATTTACATCAAAGATATGCCACGTCTATCAAACGTTTCACACTATTCACATTGGTAAGACGGCAAGAAAGCAATGTGCCCACAAAAAGGTGGGAAGAAGAACATTTCAAGCCAATGTAAACATGGATGTAAACAATGCAGGTTTCAAAATATGTTTTTAAAAATGGCTTTGCAAATGTTTAGGCCTTAATTTTACATTAAATTAACCTTTTTTTGTGTTTTTAAAACAAAAGATTTTTGCCTTTGCCAACATACTGTATGTAGGTGAATGTTGCAGTTACTGTATTTAGCTTTGGACGAGAAACCTCCACATAGTACCTTTAAGGTGCTTTGGTGTTGTGAATTTTCCCTACTTTCACTCTATTTGGTGAAACACTGTTGGTGAAATGAAACATTTACTAAATGGACCATGCACTTCTGCAACCAGAGGGGGGAAAAAAACTAAACAAAGGAAAACTGATCACAAAAAGACACATTCATTCCCCGTGATATGTTGAGAGTCCTTACGTGGTTTCTTGGTTGTGACATTGACTACGCTGCTCTGTGGACCCACTCCAGCACTGTTATAGGCCCGCAGGGACATGTAATAGGTACTGCTACCCTCCAGATCCCTGATGAGTACTGACGTTTTATTCCCCACTGTCCTGATCACATTGGCAGTGTCCTGCTTCACCCCCTCACCCCAGTACTGCAACTAAAAACACACAACAAATACACACATTATACTTTATAAGCTTGCATCAGATTTTTTGCTTAATACTTCCATTTGCAGTTGCGGGCATGAATCCTAGAGGGCTTCATGATGCTCAACTTTAGTTTACTTCATGAATGAATAATTATATAAACACTAATACAAAAAGGTCATCACATTGTTATCCAATGAAAAAAATAAATTTCCACTAGCTTTTGGCACTGTCCACTATAAATGTATAATTCCTATTGTGTGGGCATGTGTTGACCTCATAGCCCAGGATGCGTCTGCGGTTGTTGCTCCAGGCCAGGGGCTTCCAGGTGACCTCTACCTCCGATGCTGATACACTCCTCGCCCTCAGCCTTGCTGGAGCTCTGCTGGGCTCTGAAAGGATTGTCAGGAAAAGAAAGAAGACACAGATTCACTACACCCACATCTACAGTATGGTTTATTGAATATGCTGGAGCTCCATCCAATCTATCCATACCACTGTGTGAGGAGGAGTGAGTGCTCCAACATAAAGTCCTGGGAAAAAAAATGTGATATGATAACTTTACTTAGTGGTTTTACATCTATCGCCAAATGAGGTATCACTACGGTGACTGAGCCTGTGGCCCACTACCAAAAATACTGCAATATTTATACATTTTCAGTATTCTGAACTTGGTGTTGGTGGTGCCATTCCTGGAAAAAATGCTGTATTAAGTTACTGCTAATGTAAACTGAACATTTCCTATTGCTGCAGCTTCACATTAAAAGCATTTAACTGCGGAAACACGAGTTGACTGTTATTACATAGTAGTCACAGGAAATGCAAGTGTTTTCAGCGAGATAATTCATCAAAAATGCATCTGCAAAACAACAACAGTCATTTTCTGCATTTTGTGACAGTAGATCAGTTTGAAATATTGTACCGAGTAATGTAACAAGAAGGGGCAGCCACAGTGAGCAGTTAGATGAAAAGCTGCAGACGACAGGGTGCACACCTCCAACTTCTCAGCGAGGTAACTGACTCCTTTCACTATGCCCTGCTGTTCGCAGGCTCATGCCATGTGCAGCATAAAATCAGATCGGTGTTGCTCCCAGAATGATGGAAAAAGGCCAATTACTGCCTGACTTCTTTAGCAAAACAACAACAACAGTTTCACTGCCCCCAGAATTCTGTGACCAATATTAAACTGCACTAGCTGTTAACACTAGTAACACACCATTACCTTGAATAAAAGAACGGATTTCTCTGGGTTTGAACATTGTTGGAAATATTTGGGATAATTTAAGTTCACAACTCAATAAAATATATAATATACGTAGGACTAGTCATTTTCAAACATTTTAATGCATAAATATTACATATTGTATATTGTGAATATGTACATGAATCACACACAAAACATTTTTGTTCTTGTTAAACATTTAGTTTTAAACTGACTAAAAACTCCTTCAGTATTTAGTATCTTAAGTATTTCTCTGGAACAACAAATATTTATGATTAAATGTGCAACATTTTAAAGAGTTTACCAGTCATAAACTCATCAGAATGTGTAGGTGTGCGGTTTTCGTCAGAATATAGTGAAAGTGCTGTCTCAGTAGCAGCAAACGACCCAGCGACAGTCACCAAATTTTTACATCACATATTGCTTTATCCCAGTTGGTGCATGAAAATATGTGACATCACCTTTTTCAATCTGTGCCCTGCCCACTTGAAACTAGTGACAAGATCTCAGACAAAAACTTTGTCGGAACACTTTTGCCTTCATGTAGGGCCACGTCCATCAGTAAGAAACTGAAAATGAAACTGAAAACGGCATTTCAAGGTGTTTGGAAACAGGATTCATCAATGCTTCACAAAACTTGCCAGTGTTGACTTTTAGAAATAGTAGAATAGTATTTGAAATTGACATTTGTTAACTACACAGTTGTTAATCCACTTAATTTAAAATGACAATTCCTAAAACTGGAAACATAATAACAACAAAAAATAAAAATAAGACTTAAACTAATTTGATCTGTTGTGGCAGTGTGTAATCACTGGCACAGTGTTAGTGTTATTAAGTTAAGATGTGCTTTACTGTATAGTTTTAATGTTACACACCTTCCTCTGCTGAGTAGATGGTGGTCACTGGACTAAAAGGGCCTTCTCCCTTGTTGTTATAAACCCCGACTTTGACTTGGTAAGGGGAGAAGGGAGGGATGCTCTCATTCTTGAAGACATATCTAGAGGCGTCCGGGGACGTGACAGCAGCCTGCATCCAGCCCTGCGCCCCGAGTGGGCGGAAAGCCACCACGTAACCAAAGCCCGGACCGCTCTGCAGCTCCTCAGGAACAGGCTAAGGAGGTATGAGATGACTCAGAAGGATGACTCAAGATGAATGATCTTAAAGATATTAATAGCTAAAAGACACGCAGCTATGCAGAGATTTGGGCACTTAGAGGAATAATGCTGAGGGTGGTCCTGTACTTGTACTGTATACCTTGCATGAACTTCTGTCTGGTTAAGTGGTTTTATACTGAGAAATAGAACTATCCAAACAGAGCTTATTCTTTGTAAGTCATATTTCATTACAGTTGTGTTTGATATCAATATTAATATAAACAGGTTTATATACAGTATACATACTATGTACATTTATAAATATATATAGTATATATGTCAAAATTGTGTTTTTTTATTTAAATCTATTTAAATCATGTATTTGAATGTAGCACATGAATAAAAATACATACAAATAAAAATCTAATGTGTGTGAATACACGTTTACCTCCCAAGTGATGACCAGCTCTGAACGTCCTCCACCACCACCGTTCACTCTGGCTGGAGTCACCCTGGGAACTAACAGATCAAACACAGTGTTAGAAGTAAAGTACCACTTTGTATAAAGAGATAAGAGGTATTGAACATGTCCAACATTTTCGAGAGTTAGACCTTTCTTAAATTCACGCTTTAAAGAGGACTCCACAGATTTAACATTGTACTCCTATTACACTGACAAACTCACGATGGACAGTTTCTTTTTTAAAAGGATCAGAAGAACCAGAGGTATGCTCTTTTCTACTCCATGCATTCTTTTTCCTTGTCAAAATCTGGTACCTACATTACCCACATTGCAACTTAACCACAGACAGTTTGGTCAGAGATTCAGGTGTTTTATGCTAGCAGATGCCAGCGCAGGCTCAAACCTCTAGCTTCAAACAGAGATGAGGGAGAGGGCTATAGAGGTGTGGTAATCCATCTCCACACCTCCAGTTTTTTTTCTGCCCCAACTGTACTGATTCAAGTGACAACACTCACAATAGGCTTTCAATAACTTCCTTAAAATTATGCAGTAGTACTTTACCAGACCTGTAAACAGACTTGGTGTAAAATCCGTAGTTTCAATGTGTAACTTAGTGGGTACAACGACTTCAAATCCAAACACATTTATGAAGCCATGAAGGACTGCCCTGCACTCAGAGGGTCTTTTTATGAGTTGGTCACAATATATTGTATTTTATTTATGTTTATGCATATAAATCTTTTTGTGTAAATGTATGCGTGTACTATCTATGCATAGGTATAAGTAGCTGAATATACTTGCATGTATGAATAAAACTCTAAATGTATGGCTACTTATTTACACATCTGTGGTAAGTAATTTAATTATAAAATTGAAATCTCTTTTTAATCCATACTTTTGACCAGATTTGATGCATGATGCTGCTGAATCAGACATACTGCATCTATTAAATATTGATTATATTATATATCTATATATATGTATTTTCTATGTACTGTATTGTTTTTTCCTCTCCCCACATACACAGTTGAATTTGTGAGTTGTGAATTTAGTTCAGTTATGTGTTGTGTGCCCTGAGGAAATACACTGGTACAATAAAGTTCTTTGAAGGGATGTAATTCCTGTCCTGAAGTGTCCTCTATACATATAATGTGCATAATTTCAAACAATTTCTATCACTTTTGGCAGCAGTGGAAATCTAAAGATACATACGCGTTTCTTTGTTGCGGGCCTTTTTTGAGGGTTTGCTGGGCTCTCCTGTTCCTATGCTGTTGGTTGCCAGGACTCTGAACTCGTACTCCACCCAGGGACTCAAGTCAATGACAGTGGCGGACAGCTGCTTCCCCCCAAGCATCTCAGGAACTGAGAGACATCATAGAAATGATCTTTCATCAAAGCCCTGGAAGATCTGCCACTGAAAGCTAGCCAAGCTGGTGATGTGTTATTTATTTATTGTCATTTCATGTGTGGTGTTTGAAAAGGATACCAATCACGTCTCCAACACTCTCTACTCAATAAACTTCACATTCACACAACCTACACACAGACTGTCAGATGAAAGCAGCCTACCGGTGGTAACAGCTTGCCACCCGAGAGAGAAGGGTGTTCTGGCCTGGATGGTGTAGCTGAGGATGGGGCTGTGGTTGTCCATCCCGGGTCCCCAGGACAGAGAGGCAGTTGTCTCTGTCATCTCAGTCACCTGACAGTCCACAGGGGGGTCTGGGGGACCTGGAAGGATAATTAGTCACAGTTCACTCTCACAAGACGATATACTGTAGAGATTAATGAAGACAAGAGGCAGAAGAACAGAGACACATAGTGGGTGGACTGATTACAAACAAGAGTTAGGACAGCTGTGACTGCAATTCTGAACTATAACTAGTCCAAACACAATGTTTGTTAAACTGGTGGCAGAAAAAAACACACAAAATAAGTAATAATAAATAAATATTTTTTTATCTCATTTTATGCTTTTCTGTAGTGCAGATTATTGTACTATAGTTTGTTTAATGGTTCCCATTGTGGGGGTCAAAGTAAATCAGAGAGGTCATGTTTTTATAAATGACTAAAGATTGAAAAGAAACAATCGAAGGATATTTGAAGGGAAATAGATGAACATACACACAACTCATGTACATATACTACCTGTGATGATGGATCACGAGTACACAATGGTTTAATTTAAGGGATCAAAAACATAAAATGTTAGAAACCACTGCCATAGAGGGCTTTTTTTGTAGGAAAGCTAAGTCATGGTCATACTGCACGTCTGCATCACGGTGCATGGCAGTCCCACAAACTCCAATATGAGAATTACAGTACATGGATAGGCACATACATTGTCAGGCCATATTGTGCTCTAATCATCTACCCAAGAGTAACATTGTTCACATTGTTTCATTCACTTTGTGATATAGAGTGGTAATGGGAAAGTTTGGTTGTCAGTCAGCTATCATACTTGTGTTAACATTCTTTCATTCACTCTGAAAGAGAGTGGCATTCGTGGCTAGAAAGGATTTGTAGCAGAAATGGCTTTGCTAGATATGCATTACTACAAAAGATGAAGAAAAAAAAAGATAATTGAGCCTTTCTCTGGTGTCTCCATAGCTGCTATAGCCTTGATGAGTAATTACATTTCTGAATAGGTGCATCTCAGCTATGGCATTGCTGCAGTGCCAATGTCTGTTCAGTCGCTTCGCCATAAGCTCTTGCAGACAACAAGTCTGCCTTAAATGTTTGATTTTTTTAACATGTGGTGCAAGGGACATCCTTACCTCTGACTACCACATCAGTGGCAATAGACACGCTGTCCACCTTGGTCTGAACGGCACATGTGTATTTCCCAGCATGCCTCAGTTGAATGTTACGGATCATAATGTCACCAGCCGAGTGCTATAAGTGGAAAAGTTAAGGGGGAAAAAAACAACAACAAATGAACAATGGCAGAATTTTAAAGCTGCAATATAAACTACAAGGGCCGCAAAAACAAGTGCAATGTCACAGTGATTTCTTTTGGCATTCAGTCTATTACATTATGGAAGAGAAAGGTACAACACAAGTCCAGGGATGCACCAAATGGCTGACTGAAGGTTTTCATGATAATTTATGAGGACGGTTCTTTGTGAAGAATCAAAAAGCTTCTTTCAGCTCTACCCCTTTTATTCAGTCTGATTTAATTTACTCTACCGAAAACCATTCAATGCCAAATGCATTATTAGCTTTGAACTTTAAAGTTGAAGCTAATGTTAAGTTGATGTCTTATCTATGAAAGTAAGGGACTGTGAAACAGGATGAGACTCGATAATTACTTTGATGTATAATCAGGGACATTTTATAGAGATAAAAATTCAGTTGCTGCCAGACATTGACTCTTTGAAACTCCCTGCCATCATTAAAATAATATAACTGGGGATGGAATGGGTCACAGATCTCTCACTTTGGCAAATTTTATATACTGCAAGAAAAAAAGAACCTCAAAGCTTGCTTATTGAATCAAGTGAGACTGTAAGAAGTCCTACAAAATGCAGTATCACATGTCGTGAGGCTTTTAGAGATATAATGAACGGTAAATCACATTCCCTGTCCATTGCACATCAAGTCTGTATCTTCAAGACAGTGCAATTGCTTTTTGTAAAGGTTGACTTGTCATGATTTATGGGGTGTTGGTTTATATCAAGACGGAGGAAAATATAAACTCCATAATCAAATAATTACAAAGATGTAAAGTAATATTCAGGGGTTTTTTTTTCAACTCAATATTGAAAATGCTGACTGTGTTTCGCTGGGGTTTGCCAATGCAGTCAGCCTTTTCATCTCCTTTTTCTCTTAAGTAATATAGGCATATATCAGACTTAAAATATTCTGTAACTTATTTTATATTGGGAAGTACTGTATATTACAAGTTTTTCAATTTCAGATAAACATTTTGTTTCACACCATGAGTCCCACAATTTTATACAGTAGTGTGACTGCAGGTCTGGCAGTGACAATTAGCCCCTCAGCATGCATGTCTCTATTTGGAGTTGTAAAATGTTACAAACCCAACAAGAGAGGAGGATGTAGCCAGCAGTGAGGATGGTGTAAATGCTGCTGGAGGCATACACTTTTCAACACTTGCAGAATACAGTATGTTCTCTACCAGCATACTTAAATAATGTTGCTGCAGGGTTTTTAACCATTACTACCCTGAGTTATTTCAATTGTGAATTTGAAAATAACATATACTGTATAACTGAACCAGATCAGTTTGTTATTTTTTTTCAATGTCTGAGCTGTACAGCACAGAGCTGGAGTTACTTGATATTTACCAAAGTTATAATTTTACAACCTTATACAACCCTTGTAATTTTTCACTCACTCAGCCAGCTACAAAACACTGATATTCTTCACTTTACTTTGTGTTGGAATCGAGAAACCATATATCTTCTCTATTTGTAACAGATCTTTGAGCATTTAGAAAATATTACTGAGGACGTAAAAAGTAAAATCAAGCACTGGGATTTACACATTTAGGGGAGCAGTACTTACAGTGGCTACATTGATGATGCCTAGAATTTATGTATAAGACAGTGACCCACTGTCATTGTACACTGCTCAAAAAAATAAAGGGAACACTAAAATAACACATCCTAGATCTGAATGAATGAAATTATCTCATTAAATACTCCTTTCTTTACATAGTTGAATGCGCTGACAACAAAATCACACAAAAATTATCAATGGAAATCAAATTTATCAACCCATGGAGGTCTGGATTTGGAGTCACACTCAAAATCAAAGTGGAAAACCACACTACAGGCCGATCCAACTTTGATGTAATCCTTAAAACAAGTCAAAATGAGGCTCAGTAGTGTGTGTGGCCTCCACGTGCCTTATGACCTCCCTACAACGCCTGGGCATGCTCCTGATGAGGTGGCGGATGGTCTCCTGAGGGATCTCCTCCCAGACCTGGACTAAAACATCTGCTAACTCCTGGACAGTCTGTGGTGCAACGTGGCGTTGGTGGACGGAGCGAGACATGATGTCCCAGATGTGCTCAATTGGATTCAGGTCTGGGGAACGGGCGGGCCAGTCCATAGCATCAATGCCTTCCTCTTGCAGGAACTGCTGACACACTCCAGCCACATG
>NC_060157.1:21008440-21030533 GCF_021292245.1 Micropterus dolomieu | reverse complement strand
CGTTTGAGCAGACACATGCACATTTGTGGCCTGCTGGAGGTCATTTTGCAGGGCTCTGGCAGTGCTCCTCCTGCTCCTCCTTGCACAAAGGCGGAGGTAGCGGTCCTGCTGCTGGGTTGTTGCCCTCCTACGGCCTCCTCCACATCTCCTGATGTACTGGCCTGTCTCCTGGTAGCACCTCCATGCTCTGGACACTACGCTGACTGACACAGCAAACCTTCTTGCCACAGCTTGCATTGATGTGCTATCCTGGATGAGCTGCACTACCTGAGCCACTTGTGTGGGTTGTAGACTCTGTCTCATGCTACCACTAGAGTGAAAGCACCGCCAGCATTCAAAAGTGACCAAAACATCAGCCAGGAAGCATAGGAACTGAGAAGTGGTCTGTGGTCACCACCTGCAGAACCACTCCTGTATTGGGGGTGTCTTGCTAATTGCCTATAATTTCCACCTGTTGTCTATTCCATTTGCACAACATCATGTGAAATTGATTGTCAATCAGTGTTGCTTCCTAAGTGTATATTACAAGCTTTACTCTCCTTGAGTTCATACCAGACTCTATCAACAGTGAAAAGCATATCATTGTCTGCTCCAAAAGACAAATGAAGCACTCATGAAGCACTCTTTCCATATAGATCAGAAAAGTTTAAGTGATGTGATCATCAACACTCAATAAGTCAATAGTCTTTCTATTACAACATGGCAGCATGTGTTTAATGTGGAGGAGTCTGTTTAAATGAACTGCAAGGCTACATGCAATTATAAAGCTCTTGTTGTAATCATGCCGAATGCAAAAAACAACAAGAGGTCACTACCTCATAATTGCTTTTCCTAATTAAAAGAGAAAAAAATATTTGGAATTAGATGATCAAATGTAATGCATGGCTGAGCACTGCATAATGACTTCTGCCTTTTGCTGCCTTTGTCACTGGAGGTGTTATTAACAAGCAGAACGCCAAACATGGAGCAGGTTTGTTCAGTCAAAAAAAAAAAATCTGTGAATCTCTATGATTCGTTACGAACACTCAGCTCCTTGTAAGATGACGCTGAAATTAAGCAGTAGAGAAATCAGATGTAAATGTATTAATTTTCAAATAGCTAATTTCTTTAACTATTCACATATGGCTTAGCTTTTAGGCTGTCTTCAGATGCTGGAAGCTTTTTTAATTGGTAAAGTAAGAAGCACAGTCACTATGTTCAAGTGGAAACATGCAGATTGTCACAAGGATATAGGACATATGGAAGTACTTGTTTTTTATCTCAGGAAATGTTACTTGGCCAACACAAGAATCCGGTGCTTCAGATATATTCTGTAGTCTGCTGTAACGAAAAGTTCAAAGTTCATTTAAACAGCTCAACTCAATTTCTAAAGCACCCGTGTATGGTGTACTTATCAAGCAACTTCAGGTCATGTCTAACACTGACGACACAGAGGATCTAAAGAGATTATTGCACTTACCCCACCAACTTTTTCAAAATACGCCCAGTGGCTTCCAAAGTGGATGAGCTGCTCGTTGAAGAACCAGGTAAACTTGAGGTCCAGCGTGGGGTCATGAGCTACTTGGCAGGGCAGCACAATGCTCTCACCCACAGTCACGTCCAGATGACCAGCTGGACTGGTGATCACAGTTGGCTCTGTAAACACAGAGCACCAAGTTAGAAACGAGGCAGTGTTGATAGACTGGCTTTCCTCTTTCAGAGTAGATATACCTTTTCCATACTGTCCATTCGTTATGTTCCCTGAACACTGGGAAATAATTGCAAAAACATGCCACACTCAAAAACAAATCCTGTCCTGACCAAACAAGATAAATTACTTTTCTGGCATTGAGCTTATATTGCATCTCTTTCTTTGAGTTTCATAAATCAGAGCATAGTCTTATATATCACTGAACAACGACAGAGAGGAAGTAAAATAAACAAACAAAAGGAAAAAGTCGACCATTACGGCAGGTCAGATCAGAGTCTATAATTTGGCTGTGTTTGTGCAGAGACAAAAGAGCCATCCTATTTCATCCTCAGCGTGGTGCGCATCAACATAATCTTTGGTCTGTCTCGGCTGGGTGTCTCATTCAATAGCGGTGCAGTGCAGAGAATATAGCACAGCCTGAGAGGCCCACACACCAGTCCATTGTGAATTATGCATGCATGTCATAAGCATCTAATGGACAGCCAAGCCAATGCAGCATGTCAGGGGGAGTAAAGGTCTATATTCAGCTCTGTCAAAACAAGCCAGCTTGTTTATCTTGCACCCTCTTAGGAGAACCAACTGGTCATGGCAGTGCATTTCAGGTAAGTCTTAGGAAAGTTTGGCACCAGATGCAAAATGAGAGGGGTAAAACTTTCTGCTTCCGCTTGCTAAGCTGTCACGCTCATTTCCTGTTATGACTGGAAGGAAAATCACAAATTGGCTCCCACATTCCCTACGGTGTGCTCCGTGCACGGCAGCTCCTATTCTGTAAACCAATGGAATGACAGTATATTTCAAACAGCCTTAAAGAGCTGTTTTTAATGTATAGATATATGCTGGATTTTAATGTTTCAATTTGAATTAGCATAGGAATTGCTGGGATGTGTTGTTATGCCTGATTGTCTGCATTCTGAGAAAATGAAACTTGAATAGCACGCCTGAGGTTCAGTTATGTCAAAATAACACATCTGGGATTAAGTGGTGGCTGACATCCACCTCTAGTGGAACCTTAAGAATGATTTGCATCTGGGAAGCCAGGTCAAATGCAATTAACTGCAATTATCTAGACAGGAGGATAGAAAAGAAAACTTACTTAAGGGCCAGTACAGTCCTTACAGTTTAACATTCACAATTTTAATTACGAAGTACTCTTAAACTATATGGAAAAAAACAATTAGTTAATTCATCTTCAATTGACAACAATTTGGTCAGTCAATTTAATCAACTGAAATAATTTGGATATATAATAGATTAATCATTTACTTAGTCATTATCACCAAAGACATTTAGTTTTCCTGTTGTAGTATGTAATATTTCATAAAAACTTATTCCGCAAATTACTGTGCATGTATAGTTCATTGAATATGAACTTGAGCACAGTACTTGAATAAATATGTAATTTACATTCCAATTTTATAATTACACACACATACGTTATACAGTACACTGTATAACAGTTTCATTTGTACATGTAAAAAGGCTTCTGGGAGGGAAAAAAAAGAAAGCACGCCAATTTGCAATTCAAAAAATCTTGTGAATAGGAATCACCGAAAGGCATTTTAATAGAGTACTGTTGTTGACTCCGCTCTTTAGAAAGACCTAGAAAATTCACTGCACTGCAGAAGTGTGTGATTTAAAGGGATTGAAATCTCAAACGAAACCCAGCATGGCTATGAGCCACCGTGCAAAAGGATGAATTAAACATTGAGGTGCATGAATGCAATGAGCCTCATGTCTCGCTTCCTCTAGCCACTGCCAATCAGCTAATTGGTCTGTATATCTGTCAGGAAAGAAGAGGGAAGTCTTTATGGCAATTCTGTTTCACTGTTTGTTCATCAAGTGTGCGGCGAGGGTCAGTGTTGGTTAATTTTAGATGCAGGACTGGTCGCTGCATCTCACAGCTCTTGCGTAGACTGCCAGATCATTTTGTTTTGCGTTCCTCCAAAATACCAACAACCATAAATGATGTGTGAGTTTATTACAAGGGTTGGATGACAAAACCGGCAAGAAGCCTGATGTTCAAATGGATTACATTAGATTTTAACAAATAGCTACCGACCCCATTCCCAAAATACATGAAAAAAAGCAAAATGTTAATGTTTTGTACATGTTTGGTATTGATGTAATTGTACAAATTGGCACAATAGTGAAATTGTCTTAATTAAACATATTCATAATTTTGAATGTATTTATAGTATAGGAGCAGTTGTTGCCAAGGAAACAGCTAATGGTGATAAAAATAACAGTAAACAAGCAAAACCCAAATACAGTAAACCCACAAGGGCTGATGAAGCCAAGAAAATAATATCTTACCTTTAACCAAAAGGCTGCCAGCACTGCTCGCTACTCCAAACTGGTTTCTGGCTACACATGTGTAGAGTCCAGCATCCATTTTAGTAACGTTGGAAATCCGTAGGCTTCCATTATCCAACACAGTAACTCTGTGGGTTAAAAAAAGAGTGTGTATCACCATATTAGGCCTATTAGCAGTGCTTCAGCGTTGGGATGATAAACTGAAATACAGCTCTACTTGAAACTTGCGTGGCTGTCATTTCCATATATATTTTAAGTGCATAAAAATCTATTCTAAATGAGCAGGTCCAGTGTCCTAAAGCATCTCAATTTTAGCCTGGAGTTTCTCTCAGTGAATTTTAATTGGCTCCCTGTGCTTTAGTCTTAGTAAGGAGAAGCTCAGTATGAAGAGTTACAGTTTGATGTTGCAGCACTGACTTTAAAAGAACAGTGCAAGATGGCTTTATGGGCAGAAAGTCTCATTTTGAGTTCAGGGTAGATATCAAATAACTATGTTATACATCTACTCATACTGTTTATGGATATAACAAGTATTATTTTGCTTGAACAGAAATAAATACGCAAAAATGTAATAGTAACATGATTTTCCATTGAACTTTCCTAAAAAACTTGCAGCCCAAAACAAGTCAATTAATCCCTATTTTTTAAGCAGCACTGAGATCATCTAGTTCATAATATTGTTAGGTTCATACATAGTGACATGCATTGACTGCTAAGAGTTCTGCAGCTGATCATTTCTAACCTTCTAAACTTTAATAAATCTAAGAGTAAACAGTAAAAGTACAAACAACAACAAACCCAAGCAGTTCTTGGATTTAATCGAAAAAACAAACACATTCTACCTGCCTGGCTGTGTGGAAATACAGTAAAAGGAAGTTGAACCTCTATGACAAATTGCACCACCAAGCCAAAATGACAAAGATTCTCATTTCATCTGTTTGCTTCATCAGTCACGCCTCACAGATTTTCTTTGACAGAGAATGTACCGCTGCTCCTTAACCAGTCAACAAGGTGCTTGAGTGACGTAACCAAATGCCAAATCTGAAAGATATGTCAGCAACAAGGCACTGCTTGAATACAGTGCATATGCTTCCAGTTAATCCGTTCATGTTGCTGTGACTTTCATGTTTAGATTTCATCTGACCGTTTTATCTCACAGCAATGATGAATTTTCATCCATCCGAGCTTAGTTTTTCTCATTTAACTCAAACAACCACAGCATTATGATTTGTGCTTTACTATAAAACTATAAACCATAACTACGTATTATGAACTCCTTTTTTCTGTTAATGGCAGAACATTAGGAGACAAATTTCCAAGATGAAAAACTAAACTTTAGATTAGCTGATGCGCCCTCAAGGAGCACTGAAAGTATTTGTGAGGGGCTGAGTCCTTAAAAGCATGTCAGTGTCAACAAGGCCTCGCATACAGTGTGTACAGAAATCATGTGCACAAAGAACTTACACTGAAATATGCATAATGGAAATCATTTTGACAAATATTTAGTGCATTTTGAGCAGAGTCAAGGATAGAAGATAAAAGATGAGAAACACTTAAGTGGGAAACTTGTTTGGTGAGATCCACACATGCCTGAGACAACCAAACACTTTATAAAAGTGAAATGAATGACGGGGTCACACATGACTGATGCACACAATAAAAAAAGAAGTGGTTTGATTAATTCTATTTAGCATGAGTTCAGCTGGTTTAGAAAACACATTTTCATTGCTCTCTCTCATTTGATCTCTGTAATTACTGGAGGTAATCTATCAAACCCTTTAAAAGACAGCGTGACTGAAGTTTCTGCTTACTTTCTGCTTTATCCTTCTGTTTCCAAGTTTCCCTGTGCTTCTATCATGCTTTGAGGATACAATAATCACTGTCTTTCCTTTAATTAAAGTGAAATAAATACGGTTTAAATGTGTTAGTCCTAGTAAAGAAGTGTCAGCAATAAGCTGTAATTTTGTATAATTTTGTATTTCCTCTGTTAATTTGACTAATTACAGCTGATGTAGGTGTAAGTGGGTTGTGATCTACAGAAGAAGCGTCCTAATAATTAAAAAAAATTGTTCCGGTCTTATTGTCATTATACATTACAGGGTCGCACATTGAAATGCAGTTGCAGCCCCCTCGACGCTACATACAGATATTCAAATAATGAAATTAGAATAGAATGAAACAATTTAGTAGGCAATACAATAGAAGTAAATCATAGGTAGCACTAAAGGAAGAAATAAAAATGAAACTAAATTATATTAATTTATAAGGAAGATGTTATCTATTCGTTAAAAAGCCTTTATGGGGAGTCAGTAAAGGGTCAGTCACCCTCACTGATCATCACTGAATATCTGTTGTCTCCAGAGAATAAAAATAATAATAGAGGCAGGACATGTTAACTGCTACAGAGCCCATACTTCAGTTGTTCACACTGAAGGCAAGAATGTGCCTTGCTGATACTGAGAACACAGTCTCCACCAGCTCTGATCCCCCTAGTGGATGGAGATCCCCCAATGGGATCAATAAAATATCACACTGTTAAAAATGGATTCCCTCGAGCTAACAAGACACTGCTTGTTGGGCTAATAATTCATTTGGCCTGGTGTTATCAAAGTTATTGAAAACAAGCAATGGCTATTAATATTTCAGGATGTGAAACAGTTGTTAGACTTACATTCTGATCCACGTTCACCTGACAAAAAGGGGATATTCACGATCATTGGGATTTCTGTCTTAAAGAGTAATTTGTCAAAGAAAGAGAAACGACACCACTGGGTAAACATCGCTTGTGGGAGAAATGTGTTATTGACATTTTTGATGGATGCAAAGTGCAAAATGCCATAACTTCACCTCTTTCACGCAGTCGAGCTACAGAAGAAAATCTATCCGCAGTTAATCGTCAGTCACAAATGTCACGACGATGTGGTCAAATTATATTCCACCAATTTTTGATACTGACTTTCAACCGTGGTCGTGGAGCTATTTCCTGACCACGTTTGAATCCCTGGAAATTAATTACCCCGATGATAAATGCCTTGCCCTGTGAATCCTCACGAGAAGCTCCCATCTTATCTTCTAAACTGCACAGCGGTGCAATGGGGTTGAGCCGGTGTTTCAAATGTAACTTGTTTAAAAGAAGAGCTTGAACACTCATTTCTAAAAGATCCCTTGAAGGCAGCCTGGACCTCCCAAAAAGATAAAGACATGACCTGTATCGCCATAAAAGGCTGGAAGAATTAAAACACATTAGCCTCTTCTACATTGCCCATTCCCAGTGGAGCCGGGGGTAAATTCACCTAACTGAACTGAGGGCTTCCTTTGTAATGGACTATAACAAAGAGTTATGGATATGAGATGTCACAGGGATAAGACTTGCCATTAAACTGTGCAGTAGCCTATGTCAGGCTTCCTCCTCACCAAAGCTACAAAGGAACAGTCCGAGATAAAGATGTAAGGTGCATAAGCTGTCTGATATGCTTCCACTTTGTTCCCTTTTCTCTCGAAGGCTGCCCTGGAGCAATTAAGGTATTGGGGAAATTTGTGGTGTACATAAAACTTGAGCAGTGTGATATAGTAAACAGGCACTTTACCCTCCCCCACTTTACTGGCCGGTGTTAAAGTGAGCTACTGGCTGTAGTCTAAAAAACCTACTCCGCCTCTCCACGGTGTAACAAAAAACTAAGGGGCTATAAATGAAAAACACAAGTTTAACCACTTAAAAAGGATTACAAAATGAACTTGAATTTCTCAAGTACTGCTTATTTCATTACAAATACCTGGGAGTGCACATGGATAATAAACTGGACTGGGCCAAGAACAATCAAGCCCTCTACAGGGAGGGCCAGAGCCGTTTCTCTTTCCTGAGGAGGCTGAGGTCCTGCAGGATGATGCTGAGGATGTTCTATGAGTCTGTTTTGGCCAGTGCTATCCTGTTTGCTGTTGCATGCTGGGGCAGCAGGTTGAGGGTAGCGGACGCTAACATACTCAACAAACTGATCCGCAAGGCCAGTGACATTGTATGGGTGGAGCTGGACTCTCTGTCGGTGGTGACAGAGAGGAGGATGCTATCCAAACCACATGTCATCTCGGACAATGTCTCCCACCCACTCCATGACGTGCTGCTCAAACACAGGAGCACTTTCAGTGCAAGACTCATTCCCCCAAGTCAAGTCATTCCTGCCTGTGGACACCAAGCTCTATAACTCCTCCCTCTTAGTGGCTGACAAACTGGCACTTAGTAAGTTATTCAACTGGACATTATTATCTATTTTTGTGCAATATGATCTGTCTAATAATTAATGTGCAATATTCTCTGCTGCTATTTATTCACTGTTAGTGTTCTCCATTACAATCTTTTCATAATGTAAATATTGTACATATCCACCTTTATATTATTATTTATATTTTATATTTATACCCTTATACTGTATTTATATATTTCTTTATCTACCTTCTTTCAATTATTATTTATATTTCTTATGCCTTGATGTGCAATGTGTGCAACTGTAACACAAGAATTTACCTTCGGGGATCAATAAAATATTTCTGATTCTTATTCTGATTCATTCACTAGCAATGCACATTCTGTGTTGTGCGCCACACATCCAGAAAGCTCTTGATGTTTTAGTAGCAGGACTATAAATTGATTCACATTACACGATGAAGCAATATATAACATTTAACGTAACAACCTTAAACACAGTGGTTCAATCTAAAGGTAATATTCCTAAGAGCCATTTCCTATATCAGTTTTACAAATACTGGCAGTGGTCAGCAGTGAAATTAAATTAGGGTAAGCACTTTATCGTTAACCTCATAGCTTCCTGCGTAAGTGCATAGCAACCCTGTAATAAGGCTATCTTGTTATGCCTGGGATATGATCTGATGTAGGTATCACCAATGCATGATTTCATTAACTAATCAGATCCTGCCTTGTTCTTAGTTGATTTGTTCTCCCCTGCTCCAGATCCTTGAAAACATTATCCCTGGAAGATTAGAAGGAATTATGGGTATTTTAGTTGAGCCAGTGGGATGGATTAGTGTTTTGCCACTGCTGTAATAGCAGTGGTAGCAGTACCATTTCGATATGGAGGAAAGTAAATGCTAACGAGCCAGGAGCAGGGGAATAGGTTTGCGAGAAATGTCGCAATAATGTCAACATCTTGTATGCATCTCACCTACTTCGGCTGTAATGTTAAATCTCAAATCTAATCTAATCTCGCTGTTACGGGCGTGATTGATATTGCACATTTCAGTATGGATGCATTTTTCCTTTCAATACTTAAGAGGATGATAAATCTGCAAGCTGGGTCCAACATTAAGCAGGTGTACGCAAAACATCATCTTGGAGCGGATTCTGCTGCTCCCCCACAAATAAAAACATCTTTCTCATGTAACCAGGTAACCGGCCTGGCATCAGCGTTAACAATCAGATTGAGTTTCCTCAACATACTGTCTGACAGGGGGAGGTGTGACATGACTAAACCTGCTGCAATCCCACTGTGGTGAAGATGGATATTCCAGAGGTTGGGTGTCAACACGCTGCTGAGCCGGTAGAACAATTAATCCCATATCAAATGAGAAACCTGGAGCCCCACTATGTCACCACATGTGCCAGCAGGTGTGCTTTGCCTCCTACTGTTACATTTCAGCATTCAGCGATGTTACCAAACAGAAAGTGGAAATGAGTGATTCTGTAGACCACACTGTGTTTCATACAATGAGAGAGACAATAAGATTATAAAAGCACACCAGCCTGACAGTTAGTGGTTTCAAAAGTAACAAAATTTAGTGCGCTTTGGTTCCTCCCAATTAAATCGTTTTGAATGTTTAAGCTTGTGACAATGCAATGGTGACAATTCAGAAAATGAAGGCATACAAGTACATTTTTCCTGTGATTTCCTGTTTGTGCAGGTCAAACAGAGGAAACATATGTCTACTTCACGTCTATCAGTGGCCAATAATATGAAGACCATATAGTTCAGAAGCTGCTTTCTACTATATCTGCATATCTCTCTGATTGCTGCCACGTGAGAAGAATCCTGATCAATCACTGACTACATATCCTACATATGCTACCTTGAGCAGCGTTATATATTTAGGGGAAGAACTGTTTTTTCTGGTCTGATTAACATTTGTTTGTTCCTTTTTTTTCTCTTCTGCAGCGCACAGAGGTTTGCATTGATCTGTACTTAACCTGGTTTCTAATAAAACACAGTGTCCAGCTAGTTCCCCTGGTGTCACCACCACTATCACACAAGAATGTATGTTGTTCAGCGGCGAGCCATTGATCAGTCCTTTTGGGCTTTCGCCTGCATCTTCCATGTCTAGATGGTAGCTTGGATCATCGTCTGCCTTGTGCTCTAATGACCCTCCAGGCCTTACATGCTGCTAATGAGCTGATGGATCAGCGCATCGATCCAAGTGCCGCAGTCTAGGAACGGCCAATTACCTCAAGTAAACAGTGCAGAAACCAGCTCTGAACACAGCCAGGACAGCAAAGTACAATGGAGTTCAGGGGAGAAATGTAGATAGCGGGGGTAAAGTGGTGGATTGCAGAACGTGTTATGCAATTCAAATTGTATTTGTGTCACACTGTGGTTCTGTTCTTCGCAGTTTGTCACCATGAATCTCAAGTAGGGAAAAATAAAATAACAAGTCAATGAAATATTATTCGAGAAGTAAAGCAGACAAACAATGTTCCCATACACACTGCACTTACTGCCTCTTACCTGTGGCTCTCTCTGAGGGCTTCCTTCCCCTTCCTCCAAGAAATCACACCCCGAGGAGACATCCTTGGCTTGCATTCGATCAGAACATCGCCACCCTGGCGGGCCAGCGTTTGGGCCTTAAGTAAGTTCTGTGAGAAGTCTGGAGCGATGGCTGGGGAAAAGAGGAAAGAGAGGAATTTACGTATTGTAAGGGAGACTGTAGGAGAAGAAACAGATATGAGGTTTAATTTACTGTTGGTGGAGACAGAGGAGGAAAGGGGGTCGTGCTATTGAGGAAATGAGAGTGGAGGAGCGCCCTAAAAGCATGCAGGTCACTTAATCCATTAGGTAGGTCAGATCTCACATCCTCTTCTTTGCACAAACACACATACACTTGTCTGCACACACGCACGCTTAAATGCAGGAGAACAAACACAGCACATCATTTTTAAGAAGACATTTTATGTGAAAGAAGGTGGGTTTTCCAATATGAATTTTCCTTAGAAGGACATTATGCATTAAGAAGTAAGCCGTGGGGCTCTGAAGCAAAAATGAGAAAATGTAAAACGAGAGGGAGGCTTTGTTGCTGCTCCTTTAGGCCTTAATTACTAAGGCGCCGTCGTCTGGAGCTGTTTTGTATGCGCACCAACTCAGCAGAAAGCTCTTCAAAGTGAACACACAGCCTGGCGCCAGTGACATGGCTGAGCACCTGCCAACGCATGCCGGTGCACGTGCATACACAACAACACACACACACAATGATATGCATTTACTCATACACACATCGCACCTCACAATTATTTCTTGACACTAAGTGTGAAATGCCAGCGTTGCAACACAACAGATACTTAGCATGCTTGTTTTCTCATTACCCATGGGTGGGATTTATATATATACGTAATATCTTAAAGCCAGAGTTAGAGGAGTTATATTCGTAACATTTGCTTATCCTAATGTATATCAAATGAATGCAGCAATGTACCAGAAAACCTCTATACTGTAGCGGGACCACATAAACAAATCAAGAAATTCCTATAGTGTATTGTTATGGAGTTCACTAGTGCATGATATAACAAACCACATATCATGAAGGTGACATATAAAATGATGACACTTTTCATTCGTAACACTGTCAATAATAGTAATACAAAAACTATACATCAGTGTAGCTGTAGAGATTTTTTTCATGGCAGATGAGTCCCGGGTTAGTCGATGATTTCATTAGTCAATCGACATCAACAACAATTTCATAATCTACATAATCTATACATAATGTTCACGATCATATAATTATAGAAAAAGCCAAACATTTCCTGGCCCAGGGCTCTCAAATGAGGGGAGTTGCTGCTTTTATTTGTTTAGCAAATTTACTTTTTTTTTATTCATATTTTTGACTTTTGCTTGAGATATCACCTTGGGCTCTGAGAAATCACAATGGCAAAATCACATTTTTCTGACATTTTAAAGTAGAATGTTCAGTTTCCTGCGTCAGTTATCTAAACTGTGGCATGAAGTTCATCTTCAATGGTTATTACATTGCTTCAGTTAGTAACACTGAAATAAATGTCCTTCATGACAGCCATAGACACTAGAGATATAGGTGCTTCACCAATGTTCACTGGAGATTTTCTGGTGCCATTCTGGAAAAATGTACTGTGACAACAAAAGTGTTACATTAAAATCTATGAATTATTATGACAAGGGTCAAGGGAAATGTAATGATTATTGCAAGAAACAATGAGTAAATGAACATGGTTGCCTTCCATTCCTGTTAAGACGACTAGCTGTTAATATGTTTCCAATCAAGATAACCAAATCTATAATAGCAATGCCTTTAAAATTATAAAATGTTTTAACACTGAACACGGCAGTTAACGAGGAGATGCTCATTCCCCAGGAAACTGACCATTTCCACTGAGGGCTGACCAGCATCCAATGTGGTCACTTGATTAGGAGAGCAGAACTAGGGTGCTCTTTTAGGCAAACTACTGGTGAAAGAACTGAAGACATGAAGGCTTTTCCCTCAGCCTGCTCAACACAAAGACAAGAACAGAAACACATATTTTCTTTTTATGTGCTCAATTTTAATTTAAATAGAGGGGGAAGTTGAGCTTATACTTTAGATGTGCTATACATCCTTTTTTTGCCACATGTTCATAAAAGAACACAGAAAAAGAGCAACAATAAACATGAGCATTAGGCAAATAATGTTTCTGTAAAATTATCTTGGCGATGCAACTGGCAAAATTTCAGACATGTGTAGCAAGTGTTCTGCCAGTATGACTGTGGGTGTAGGAGACATGGCCTCAAATGTGGACCTTTAATTATAGCACCCCCACCAGCCTGACTGGGATAGTATTTATTTTGGCAGCTTTTGCACTTGAATCATCTCGCCAAATTTTAGTGTTTATCATGTACTGTCTAACAGCCATTAAAGAGATGGCATGAGAACAACTCCACTGAATGTATTTACAAAAAGCAACAAAGTCTTGTGTGTTTGGCCTTACCTATCACTCGGAGCTCAGCGTTGGTGAAGATTCGGCCATGCTTGTTCTCAGCCACACACTGGTACATGCCGATGTCAGCCAAATTCAAGTTACTGATCGTCAGCACTCCGTTGTTCACCTGAATCCTGTCCTGCTAAAGACACGCGCACACATTTAACACCACATGATCTGCTGTGCTAACCTGATCACAAACACTAAACAGGTTTAGATAAGATGAACAGTCAGCAAGAAGCTTCAGTGGATTCCTCTGATGCAAAAATATTCCCTACAGTGTTCTGGGACTGCTGTATGCCCCTTAAAAGGACTTGGGCCCTTGATTAATCATATGTTATGAAAGTACTGTTATCAAAATCATATTGTGTCTCCATTTGGTATTATGCTGTATTAATTTGACCCTTGGTTGAAGTGGAACCAAAAGCTAAAAAAGTTTCACAGACAATATATATTATGACACATATGGTAAGTCTATTGTGTTAATTGTGCCAATTAGCTGTCAAATTAACCACCTTTTTAGGTTTCCAGATTGTCACTTACTGTGTCTGTCTGCTGTTGTTGGGGAGATGGTGAACAGTGGGTGATAACTCTCTATGGTTTGTCATTAAAGTAACCTCTTTCACATTCCCTGCAGTCATTTGATCCATTGTTAACATTAAAATTTACTGGAACACCAGAGTGGTGAATTGAGAACAACCTACTGCTCAGTGTCAGCAAAACCAAGGAGCATCGTCGATTTTGGGAAAAAGGAGATAAAGACACACACTCCTGTTACTCAGTGGAGCTGAGGTGGAGCAGGAACAGTTTTAGGTTCCTGGGATCTCACATCCTCGCTGTATTTCTTAAGGAAACTTAAGGAGGCAAAATGCCTGTGCCAAATTCTTGTCAACTTTCACAGATGAGCAATAGAAAGCATCCTAACTGGATCAACAACTGGATGGCTCTGCAGCAGGTGATTAAAACCGCTAAGAACATTGCTAAGAACATCATTGGTACCCATCTACTGAGCATCAGTGAGGTGAGGTGCCTACACATGCACAGAGTATAAGCATTCTAGATATAAGGTTTTCTGATATACAGGATCATCTCAATTCCACAAGCCAGTTATCGGTTTAATTCCCTCAAATCCTATATCTATTTAAAGCCTGGCAATTTTACTCCCGTGTCAATGTAACAAACTAACCACCCAGTCTTAAAGCTGTTAAAAGTTCTAATTTTGACACTTTTTGGACGATGAAAGCTACCAGCACTACGTAGCAATTACAGTGGTGAAGCACAGGCTGACTCGTTTTACCCTGGCCAGTTGTAAAAAACATACTTCGCAAAACAGTATTAATACCATTACTTTTTAGTTTGGGACATTATATTCCTTTACTTGGCAAGGTAAAATGTCTTTAGATTGTTTGTATGTGATTTACTATATTATTAATAGATTGTAGCATTATTGTTCTGTTTTTGTATGGGTGAAGAAATGAGTTAGATAAAGTAAATTGTATTACTTCTCAGGTATTACATGTGAATTACTTGTTTGAGGGGGTCAGGTGGGTTTAGCTTTCTGTAACTTGGATTGAGAGCTGAGATAATATGTGAAATCTTATTTGGTGTTTTCTCTTTAAAGACTAGGCTAGGCTTTTACTTTAGTAAGAAATGTGTCAGATCTAGGGGACGCTTATAAATAGTCCAATTAGTGCCATAATAGTATCCTATACTAGGTGTAATATGAAAATGTTGGACTTAAACCGCTTTGAGGTGGGTAATTAGGGCTATATATGGACATTTTAAGTACCACAAAGCCAACTGTGTTCATTCTGATGAATGGCCTGATCTAATTCAAGTTTTAGCCACACTTTTTCTCTCCTCGGGGGTTGATAATTGAAACACTGCTAATTTTCTGTGGTCTTAATAGGCCCGTGGTGACTAGATGTAACCCCCCTCTGCTTAACATAGCACTGAGACATTATCAAACGGTGGTTGAAATCAAACCTCTGAGGAATTAGTCAGGAAGCTGCAGCACGTAGGCTATTAAGTATCATGGAGTTTTAGAGAGAAAAAGAAAAAAAAAAGCTTGACATGTGATGCCATTTGTTTAAAAATAAAATACATGGGATTTTAAAAATGCCTACAAAGAGTACAGGGAGGAATAACAACACCTGAACAAAGTTCTTCTCTTCCTACTGCTCCTTTTGACCTTTACAAGGTTTGGCACTACTTTCTGCTCCCTTTTTATAGTTGTGTCAATTTAAGTGTGGCAGCAGTCATTGCTCTTGCCCTTGATCTTTCCCATTGAGTGTAGCTAGACCTTTTAATGTCACTGACAAAGTAGTCCAGAGGGTCCTGCCGCCAGTCTGTCTGTCGTCTGGAATCATTACAGCCCTGCCACTTGAAAAGACAAGGACTGTCCCTTATCATCAGTCAGGGACACTGCTGAGGATCTTCAAATAGGGCTCTTTCTGAGGCCCAGGCACACAATGGACACACGGCTGACCTGGCGCTAAAGCCACCGCCAGAGGGGGTCCTGGGTGAGGATAGATGCAGCAGTTTCCAAGTGGAACACAACAAGTCCCAGGGTTTTTGGCTGGGACTGGATGCTTATATGTGTGTTCAAGTGGAAAAGGATGACAGAGAGAGAGAGGAACAGAAAGAGAGAGATGGAGAGAGCCACAGCGACTTTGAATAGAAGATAGATGGTCCTTTTTAAGTTGCACAATCCAAGGGCCCAAGGGGATGAAAGAGATGAAAGATATCTGTGTAAGTGCATGGGTTGTTGCCATACCACACTATTCTGTAGCCACTGCCCTGTTAAAAACCCCTCAGAGACTCAGTGGTGGCTCTATCACAATCTCCTTAGCGCTGGAGACAAATGGTGGCATTTGTCAGCTTCATGGCTATCATTAATTATGCTTGACTCTTCTCTGATACTAGCGCTGTTTCAAGTTGAGCTGCAAAACAGCGAATCATGGACGCTCTGCGGTATGCCGGTGATGTACAGATCCTATTCCTGATTGCAATAGAATGTGTGCTACAATAACAGGAATTCCTCAGAAGGCAGGTCCCAGACTTTGGAGGTCGAAGGTAGAAAAAAACGCACACTTGTGTATGTAACTTACAAAGGGGAACTGGTGGTGGAGTGGAAAAATACAAGCGTGAGTGGGTCCTTGTTTCACCGGGGTGACATTTTGAAGTGACAGCCCTCCTCTGCGCCATTTAATTCCCTTGGAGGGGGCCCAAAATGAGGTGGAGAGAGAGGGAGGCAAGTGGGAGGACAAAAGCTTGAAAGAAAGCATAAGAAAGAGAGCACCAGAGATGCTGAGATAAAGTGAGAGAGAAAGAGAGAAGAGGACTCATCCATTCTAATGAGGAATAACAAATGGCCCCCTTGGCCTTCCTCTCCTTCTCCCTCTCTCTCTACATCGCTGACCTTTGGGTCTGGAAATTGATTTACTGTTGCCGCTGTTGATGGTGGCATTTTGAAAATGGTACCACCCCACCTGATTAATATGGCCACATGTACAGAGAATATGTTACCCTGGCCACCCCTCAAAGCATTTTTTACAATGTTATTTACAAATCAATAGTGGAGATGCACAGGTGGAGTGATAAGGGTTTCCTGTGGTTAAGGATGTGTGGCAAATAGAGGAAGTGACCTTTGTCTGAGCCTTCTAAATTAACAAATAACATGACAGAGAGAGGATATGTGTGATTAAAATGTTGCCTCGTCGCATAAAGGATTTGTAGATAACATCTGTGTCATCATGGCAAACTATTCAGAGTGCAGAACTCTTCTTCACTGCATGTTCACTGTGAATCACCACTGTAATTAAAGTGCCCCAGATTTCATATATTATCTCAGATCTCAATCCAAGTTACAGAAAACCTAAACCCACCTGACCCCTTTAAAGATCTGGTCAACAAAACAGCAACAGTGGTTTGGGCTCATTACCCAATCCAAACACTGACACTATCAGTGACTGTAATTCTGCCGTTCTTTATGGCAGAAAGCACCGTCACTCAGCAGCAAAATAACACAAAACAAGGCAAATTGCCTACATGTGAAATGTATTTTGGATGATAAGGCAGTTTTCACCCTCCCTAGATAGAAGAGACTTAATGATAAAATTGAGAGTAGCAGATAGGAGAGATTGAGCGCTAAATTGTCGAGTCCCTGGTTGATGACAGGCAGAAAATGGCATCACTTTGGCTTCTTTGCAAAACACATACAAACACCCTCCCCCAACACACACACACATACACACACACTTTGATGCCAAATTTAGTCCCAAGCAAACACAGCCATTTGAAATTGACATGTTCTTGCCAAGTACAAGCCTACAGTATGAGTTGTAACCATTACTTGCTTCAAAGCAAATTAATCCACAAAACAGTGGGGTAACACACAGTGCATGCTTTAAGTAAGATGGCTCTGAAGCTACAGTAATCTTATCTTCTTTTATCGTACGCATTAAATTACGTTCATCTCCACCAACTCAACTGCCCAGGGGCTGTTGTAATGAAAATCATATCGACACAATAACAATGCTAACAATAACAATACCATTTAAATACAAGCCTGTTAGACTAAGCCTTGCAGCCTTCAGTAGTCTTAATGAGTTTGTTGGCAAACAAATGCTGCACACCTTTATAAGATTTGATTCTGATTAAAGTTAAAGAGCACAAATCAATCATTTTTTTAATTTCTTTTCTTGTACCTAGCACAGGTCTCATGCGCCCTCATGGACCCAGATGTATAATACAGTATACAAAAAGTATATATTTGTATGTATTTGTCTGGGGACATTGTGACTTCTGGCTTAAACGTGGATGGGAACGATAAAGTGGTAAATATATGAATATATGAAAGGGTGGTGTGCGCTTTTGACTGATTATGTGTCTTTCCATCATTTATGTGCTATTAGGGGGTTAGTGTTGCATGGTCAAAGGAAATGTGGATCATTCTCAAGTTCCTGTTGTTCATACTTGTTTTCGTCATTAAAAGCAGTAAAAAAAGAAAAGAAAACCTCAGGTTAAGAAAAAACCCTACCTCCATGGGGTCCAGCGGCTCCCCGTTCTTCAGCCAGCGGTATGAGGGTTTGGGCTTGGCAGTGGCTTTGCATTCCCACACCAGAGTGTCATCAATGGTCTTCTGAACATCCTGAGGCTTCTCAGTCAAGTGAGGTGCAGCTGTGAGGTCACATACCACATACTGTAAATGAACACTTTAACGCTACACAAATGCTTCCGCATTACCGGTATGCAGCAGTTTTAGGATAAATCAATGAACCAACCAAGCATTGCAATTAGTTCATTAGAGAAGCATCCGGGGACACAAATCATAAATCCACTTCCACTTAACCAAAATCTGACCTCCAGAAGAATACATAAATTAAAACAACTGCCAAAGCTTAGGTTGCTACCGTGTAAGGACAAGAGGTTACAGATAATAGATGGATGGATGGATGTATAAGCCTTACATTAGGAAGGATAGTAGTGAATAGTTGAAACCAGCTTGACTTATGTATAATGATGCAGATCTTTTACAAGAATCCTGTTTACTAACCATATTGTATATTCCTGTGATGCTCACAATGGAAGGGTAGTCTTTTTGTTTTTTTGCAGCGCAGTTAACAACGCAGGTCCTTTTTGTCTTTTGAAACATCTGAAATCCATAAAGAAAATGCCTCCATATTTATGATGGTTGTCCTGGTGTCACATAAATGACTTGCACCTTATCTCTGGTGACAGTGTAAGAAGATTTATGGCCCTTGTGAAGCGCCCACATAAATATAGGAAACCCTGCCAGGGTCAAGAGGATCGAGGTAGTTGAGTCAGTCGGTCGGCTGGTCTAGCAGTGTTAGTAATAATATAATGTAATAATAAAAAAATAATAATGAAATTAATTGTTCTCAATTGAAATAGCCTCATCTCTCTCCAGGGACATGAAACAGTGACAGCTGGAACAGTATCTGCGGTACATTCAGTGTCAAGGACTTTTTAGCAGAACAAATACTCCAAGGGCTTTCCATCCAAAATACAGACTCTCCTATCACCAGGTCATAACGTGGCTATGAGTGTAAATCTGTTAAAACCAGTCATGATATGCTCTATGGAGCCCATAAGGGGATCAAAGCTTTGTTTTCGGGAAGTTGATGGAAGTTGATCCGGTCTGAAACAGTTGGTGTTTAGAAACCATGTTCCTGTCAACTTAAGAGGCAACATCACAGTAGCTCGCCTGGTACAGTGCAAGGCTTACTTACAAGGAGTGCTTACTACAGTGGCCTTGGTTCGAATCTGACTCTGTGCCTTTATTTCTCTACTGCCTCTATCACAAATAATAAAGTGGAAACACAAATAAAAAGAATCTTTAAAAAAAAGGCAAAGTCACAAAACCATTCGATGACAGAAAAATGACTCGAAGCACTAAGACAACAGTGTGTTTCAAAACCAATGAAAGTGTTTCTTAATGATTATTTCTCTTTGTATTGCCTATCTTCAGTAACAGTGCTGCATGCATTGCCTGAAGTGCATTTTACTTGGTAAGAACAAATTCTTTCATTCAAGTAATATTTTAAAAAGCTTACAGAGAGAGAATGTTTGCCAGCCCCATATGCGAATTGAGATAATATTCTGTTATCAAAAAAAAAGCTCTTTTTATTAGAAGAAATTGCATACTAAATATATTCGGAAACGAGCAAGCAGTACTGAATTGAAACAAATAGTACATGAAACCCTGTTAATAATATTACAAATTAGACCATCAGAAATAGCATAATGGAAAGAAGACATGATGCAAGTGGCTTCTATACATTGTGATCATGTCTGAGCCCATCGGATGCAGTCAACTGCTGAACCATGATCTAATTTCATAAATCCCCTGGAACTACAGAAGGACAATTAAGTAGGAAATCGAAAAAAAAAAAGGCCACCCGTTATTGTTCCTGTGCGCGCATTGGTTGGGTGTTGCAAACACCACATCCCCATATTGATTCTCCCATTCTTCTATAGAGTTGATGGATGTCCCACAAGCTCCTGTCTATGGGAGTTTAAAATGAGATTACAGATTTTTATCACCTGGCGGCTAGCCAGTCTGCGAGGCTTTGAGATGAGACGGGACTTAAATCTTACAAGGAGAAACGTGACTTCCACACAACTACAGCACAGAAATTGTGCGGAAGCCATGCAGCACTGTACCAAGACAGTGATAGCTACAAGTTGTTGAAAAACTATGACCTTGTTTACAAAATGCCCATAACATGATCACACCATTTTCTATTGTTTCAGGACCTTTAAGTCATCAAGTCCCAGAGCTGTGATGCTACACTTCTCTATGAGCAGGCACTTCACTTTAAAGTAAAATATGTTTAATCCTCAGCCTACCTACAGCTACTGTGAGCATTTCATCTAACCCACAGGTGCGGCAAAAAATCCTGTATTATCATATCAAAGGTATCCTCCTTCACAGGAAAGAAAAATCTGGATTTAATGATTTCAGTCAAGCACATCCCTACAGGGCCTTGCGGGCAGACATCATCAATGCATAAACTGCAAAATAATGGAGAGAGAAACCATAAAAATCCTTCATCAAGGGCCATTAAAAGCTTTCTCAGAATATGGGCCATAAGTCCAGTGTTGGTGAGGGAAAAATCACCTCTCCCTGAAAGGTGGTATAAATCTGTGCACACTATGGCTCCATGTTAGCTGCTGGCACAATAAAGAGCTTGTCAGAAATGAACTACTGGTAATAGGTTAATTTATTACCACATTCCACTATATGATGCAGTTATATATGGGTTCTAATAAAAGCTACAGATTGCATGACAACAAATTAAACTTTTTGTGAGACTCACACCAAAGCAACACTTTTATTCTGCAAGATTTTCAATCAGGCTCAGTAGTAGTGGATCTCTGAGGCTATGAATCAATGGGTAGAGTATTTGGTAAAAGTCTATAAATGTACATGATATGTTGGCGAGACAACTGACAGGCTGACGGCATAAGATATATTTTCTTCCCAAGACATAGACATGAAGTAAAGTACATTTTAGATCAGTCAGCCAAACTGTCCTCCTACTCACCATAGAAAGACAGCTTTCCTTTAACCAAGTTTCTTCCTCTGCTGTTTTCAGCCACACATTCATATATCCCTGCATCCTCCTGCTGGAAGTAAGGGATTTCTAAAACTCCGCTGGCTTTATTTATGTCCACCTTCCTGCCAAAAGAGGCTCCATCCACTCTTCTCCAGCTGATGGTTGGCACTGGGCTATAGGCATGAAAATATAACACACATCAAGGGCACAAAATGAAAAACACACACGAATATTGTTTTATCTAGGAATTAATCTTAGTGAAAGAAAAATTTAGCAAACCAATGAATACTGGAAAACACTGACAAAATATGTCAATGTTTAATTGATCTGAGACATTAACTGGTAACTCAAATCCTCTGCTCTCAAAATCACTTCACTTTTTCACATATTACAATGCAGCTTAGATTGGTACAGTAAACAACTAACGGTATAGTCATGACTGTAGCATAATAATACACAGAGGGACGTACTTTCCAAGTGCAAAACATTCCAGTTTGACAGTTGAGCTCTTAGCAACAGGGACGACTTCAGGGAACTGCACTTCGATCTTTGGCTCGTATTCACCCATCACACCTGGAGTTATATAGAGAAATATAGAAATGATGCCATGTGTGTCTGAAGGGAATTCCTTCCGTTCAAGGCTTGAAAAGGTCACAAGGGGGAAAAAAATCTAAACAAAGTTAAGGCCATGACTATGTTAGCAAAAAGAAATTCTAAACTCTGTTTTTTTGAAAACTTTACTGTGTCCACAGGCTTAAGGGAGAATAATTATTTGTGATTTTTCTATTGGGATTGTGATTT
>NC_060157.1:20977493-21008340 GCF_021292245.1 Micropterus dolomieu | reverse complement strand
AAGCAAATTAATCCACAAAACAGTGGGGTAACACACAGTGCATGCTTTAAGTAAGATGGCTCTGAAGCTACAGTAATCTTATCTTCTTTTATCGTACGCATTAAATTACGTTCATCTCCACCAACTCAACTGCCCAGGGGCTGTTGTAATGAAAATCATATCGACACAATAACAATGCTAACAATAACAATACCATTTAAATACAAGCCTGTTAGACTAAGCCTTGCAGCCTTCAGTAGTCTTAATGAGTTTGTTGGCAAACAAATGCTGCACACCTTTATAAGATTTGATTCTGATTAAAGTTAAAGAGCACAAATCAATCATTTTTTTAATTTCTTTTCTTGTACCTAGCACAGGTCTCATGCGCCCTCATGGACCCAGATGTATAATACAGTATACAAAAAGTATATATTTGTATGTATTTGTCTGGGGACATTGTGACTTCTGGCTTAAACGTGGATGGGAACGATAAAGTGGTAAATATATGAATATATGAAAGGGTGGTGTGCGCTTTTGACTGATTATGTGTCTTTCCATCATTTATGTGCTATTAGGGGGTTAGTGTTGCATGGTCAAAGGAAATGTGGATCATTCTCAAGTTCCTGTTGTTCATACTTGTTTTCGTCATTAAAAGCAGTAAAAAAAGAAAAGAAAACCTCAGGTTAAGAAAAAACCCTACCTCCATGGGGTCCAGCGGCTCCCCGTTCTTCAGCCAGCGGTATGAGGGTTTGGGCTTGGCAGTGGCTTTGCATTCCCACACCAGAGTGTCATCAATGGTCTTCTGAACATCCTGAGGCTTCTCAGTCAAGTGAGGTGCAGCTGTGAGGTCACATACCACATACTGTAAATGAACACTTTAACGCTACACAAATGCTTCCGCATTACCGGTATGCAGCAGTTTTAGGATAAATCAATGAACCAACCAAGCATTGCAATTAGTTCATTAGAGAAGCATCCGGGGACACAAATCATAAATCCACTTCCACTTAACCAAAATCTGACCTCCAGAAGAATACATAAATTAAAACAACTGCCAAAGCTTAGGTTGCTACCGTGTAAGGACAAGAGGTTACAGATAATAGATGGATGGATGGATGTATAAGCCTTACATTAGGAAGGATAGTAGTGAATAGTTGAAACCAGCTTGACTTATGTATAATGATGCAGATCTTTTACAAGAATCCTGTTTACTAACCATATTGTATATTCCTGTGATGCTCACAATGGAAGGGTAGTCTTTTTGTTTTTTTGCAGCGCAGTTAACAACGCAGGTCCTTTTTGTCTTTTGAAACATCTGAAATCCATAAAGAAAATGCCTCCATATTTATGATGGTTGTCCTGGTGTCACATAAATGACTTGCACCTTATCTCTGGTGACAGTGTAAGAAGATTTATGGCCCTTGTGAAGCGCCCACATAAATATAGGAAACCCTGCCAGGGTCAAGAGGATCGAGGTAGTTGAGTCAGTCGGTCGGCTGGTCTAGCAGTGTTAGTAATAATATAATGTAATAATAAAAAAATAATAATGAAATTAATTGTTCTCAATTGAAATAGCCTCATCTCTCTCCAGGGACATGAAACAGTGACAGCTGGAACAGTATCTGCGGTACATTCAGTGTCAAGGACTTTTTAGCAGAACAAATACTCCAAGGGCTTTCCATCCAAAATACAGACTCTCCTATCACCAGGTCATAACGTGGCTATGAGTGTAAATCTGTTAAAACCAGTCATGATATGCTCTATGGAGCCCATAAGGGGATCAAAGCTTTGTTTTCGGGAAGTTGATGGAAGTTGATCCGGTCTGAAACAGTTGGTGTTTAGAAACCATGTTCCTGTCAACTTAAGAGGCAACATCACAGTAGCTCGCCTGGTACAGTGCAAGGCTTACTTACAAGGAGTGCTTACTACAGTGGCCTTGGTTCGAATCTGACTCTGTGCCTTTATTTCTCTACTGCCTCTATCACAAATAATAAAGTGGAAACACAAATAAAAAGAATCTTTAAAAAAAAGGCAAAGTCACAAAACCATTCGATGACAGAAAAATGACTCGAAGCACTAAGACAACAGTGTGTTTCAAAACCAATGAAAGTGTTTCTTAATGATTATTTCTCTTTGTATTGCCTATCTTCAGTAACAGTGCTGCATGCATTGCCTGAAGTGCATTTTACTTGGTAAGAACAAATTCTTTCATTCAAGTAATATTTTAAAAAGCTTACAGAGAGAGAATGTTTGCCAGCCCCATATGCGAATTGAGATAATATTCTGTTATCAAAAAAAAAGCTCTTTTTATTAGAAGAAATTGCATACTAAATATATTCGGAAACGAGCAAGCAGTACTGAATTGAAACAAATAGTACATGAAACCCTGTTAATAATATTACAAATTAGACCATCAGAAATAGCATAATGGAAAGAAGACATGATGCAAGTGGCTTCTATACATTGTGATCATGTCTGAGCCCATCGGATGCAGTCAACTGCTGAACCATGATCTAATTTCATAAATCCCCTGGAACTACAGAAGGACAATTAAGTAGGAAATCGAAAAAAAAAAAGGCCACCCGTTATTGTTCCTGTGCGCGCATTGGTTGGGTGTTGCAAACACCACATCCCCATATTGATTCTCCCATTCTTCTATAGAGTTGATGGATGTCCCACAAGCTCCTGTCTATGGGAGTTTAAAATGAGATTACAGATTTTTATCACCTGGCGGCTAGCCAGTCTGCGAGGCTTTGAGATGAGACGGGACTTAAATCTTACAAGGAGAAACGTGACTTCCACACAACTACAGCACAGAAATTGTGCGGAAGCCATGCAGCACTGTACCAAGACAGTGATAGCTACAAGTTGTTGAAAAACTATGACCTTGTTTACAAAATGCCCATAACATGATCACACCATTTTCTATTGTTTCAGGACCTTTAAGTCATCAAGTCCCAGAGCTGTGATGCTACACTTCTCTATGAGCAGGCACTTCACTTTAAAGTAAAATATGTTTAATCCTCAGCCTACCTACAGCTACTGTGAGCATTTCATCTAACCCACAGGTGCGGCAAAAAATCCTGTATTATCATATCAAAGGTATCCTCCTTCACAGGAAAGAAAAATCTGGATTTAATGATTTCAGTCAAGCACATCCCTACAGGGCCTTGCGGGCAGACATCATCAATGCATAAACTGCAAAATAATGGAGAGAGAAACCATAAAAATCCTTCATCAAGGGCCATTAAAAGCTTTCTCAGAATATGGGCCATAAGTCCAGTGTTGGTGAGGGAAAAATCACCTCTCCCTGAAAGGTGGTATAAATCTGTGCACACTATGGCTCCATGTTAGCTGCTGGCACAATAAAGAGCTTGTCAGAAATGAACTACTGGTAATAGGTTAATTTATTACCACATTCCACTATATGATGCAGTTATATATGGGTTCTAATAAAAGCTACAGATTGCATGACAACAAATTAAACTTTTTGTGAGACTCACACCAAAGCAACACTTTTATTCTGCAAGATTTTCAATCAGGCTCAGTAGTAGTGGATCTCTGAGGCTATGAATCAATGGGTAGAGTATTTGGTAAAAGTCTATAAATGTACATGATATGTTGGCGAGACAACTGACAGGCTGACGGCATAAGATATATTTTCTTCCCAAGACATAGACATGAAGTAAAGTACATTTTAGATCAGTCAGCCAAACTGTCCTCCTACTCACCATAGAAAGACAGCTTTCCTTTAACCAAGTTTCTTCCTCTGCTGTTTTCAGCCACACATTCATATATCCCTGCATCCTCCTGCTGGAAGTAAGGGATTTCTAAAACTCCGCTGGCTTTATTTATGTCCACCTTCCTGCCAAAAGAGGCTCCATCCACTCTTCTCCAGCTGATGGTTGGCACTGGGCTATAGGCATGAAAATATAACACACATCAAGGGCACAAAATGAAAAACACACACGAATATTGTTTTATCTAGGAATTAATCTTAGTGAAAGAAAAATTTAGCAAACCAATGAATACTGGAAAACACTGACAAAATATGTCAATGTTTAATTGATCTGAGACATTAACTGGTAACTCAAATCCTCTGCTCTCAAAATCACTTCACTTTTTCACATATTACAATGCAGCTTAGATTGGTACAGTAAACAACTAACGGTATAGTCATGACTGTAGCATAATAATACACAGAGGGACGTACTTTCCAAGTGCAAAACATTCCAGTTTGACAGTTGAGCTCTTAGCAACAGGGACGACTTCAGGGAACTGCACTTCGATCTTTGGCTCGTATTCACCCATCACACCTGGAGTTATATAGAGAAATATAGAAATGATGCCATGTGTGTCTGAAGGGAATTCCTTCCGTTCAAGGCTTGAAAAGGTCACAAGGGGGAAAAAAATCTAAACAAAGTTAAGGCCATGACTATGTTAGCAAAAAGAAATTCTAAACTCTGTTTTTTTGAAAACTTTACTGTGTCCACAGGCTTAAGGGAGAATAATTATTTGTGATTTTTCTATTGGGATTGTGATTTTAAAGGCAATTATTTTCTATAAATTACATTCCAGGCCTGGAGTGTAATATATTGGTGGTCTACATATCATCTACTAATCATAATTACAAACCTGTCTTGTTTCAACATGAAACAAATTTTTTCCCTGCAAAATCACATTTGTCCGCCCGTAAAAGTACAGTAAACACTAACCGGACAAGTTCATTTTTGTAAGCCAAGTCAAAGACATAAAAGAGCTATAGATGATTACATTTGCTGGCAATAGTTAGCCTGGAGCCCGCAATATTGATGGTCGCTTGCTGAAACCTTCACCTCTAAAAACTTGCCAACTTGCCAGGCTATCGCTAACTAAAGTCACTGCACTTGTAATTTGAAAGTTGCACTGCCTCAATTTCAAAACGAAAAAGAATTCATCACTCTGCCACTACTTTGTACTCCATGTATAGTACGTGGGGTAAAGTTATCATACCATCAACCCGCAGCACTAGAGGAGTTGGTGGTCCTTGAACGCTGCTTTTGGTGACCGTGTTGGTAACTACACAAGTGTAGTTGCCCACATCTGAGGATTCCACTTTGGCGATGTAGAGGTTGCCTGTCTTCTGGGACACAAATCGTCGTGTGTCCTGGATGACAAACGATGGATACTCATTGAAGATCCATGTGAAGGAAAGTTCTGTGAAAAAAGTCAGGGATGAGTCAAAAACACATTTTGCATTTTATATAACAACTATAGCCATGTACAGATAATGTGTGCTTCATCAGCAGTCCCATCACTTCAACGTGAGTGAATGCCTTCAGGGATAAAGCAATTAGTGGATTGGACTGAGTTTCAGCCTTCCATGATTAAAAATATAATTTATAATTGAAGAGCAATTACTCTTACTCACTATTGGATTATTGCCCTTAATATTGTAAAAGTTTCACAGGTTCACTATGTGAGTGATATGGAATGATGATGCTGAGTATGAGTGATTGGCTTTTCAGGGACGTAGCTATTTACATCCACAGCAGGAATTTTTAGATCTTTTCTGCCATATTGTGGCATTAAAAGTTGGTTCAAAAAATTTGTTGTGGGGTGGTGATTTAATAACTAACACTCATCTCTTTCTTAAAACCAATGAATCACCCTTGAGCAAGACACTGAAGTCCAGTTTGCTTCAGTGGCGCTGCTCAGTGACAGGGATATTTACATGTTCACATTGACTGTGAACTGCACTGCATAAAAAAACACAGCTTGCTCATTCATTTCATGAAGATCACTGTTGAAACACAAAACATCAGCAAATACACTGCGCTGACCAATCAAGAACATGAATGCACAAGTGATCATGCATAGGGGGGGGGGGGTTCATCTTCTGTCCAGTATCTAAAGCAATACTTCCCCAGCAGCAAGTACTATACAGCTGTAGCTGTTGTTTCCATGTAAAAGTGAGGAGAGCATCACATTTGTACAAAGTGAACTCACCCCGTGCAAATTAAGCTTAAAATAACAGAAGGCCTGCTTCATTAAATTATGCCCTGTTTTATTTAATTTCATATGTTTGACTTCATCTGCCTTTTTTTTCATACCTCTTCTTAGGATTTATTACTTAGAATTTATTTAAAAACAGAGACAGTGGTTGTACATAAAAAAACAACGAGCATCTCCCCCTTTAGCTGTCATGTCTCAGAAGGGGACCTTAAATCAACCCCTTAAGCTGCAGATTCTGCATAAAAAAAGTATAATGTCCAATAAAACCAATGTATTACAGATCATGTTATTCAGTATGGTGCCACCTAGTATACTATTCATCATCTATCATAACAAGCTTCTGAGAAAGACTCCCAGTACTATCAACCAAATGGAGTGCAGTCAGAGAGGCTTTGCACTAACAATCAGCAGCATTATAAAAAGGAATGATGGTGTTTTGACATATTGACACGAGGATAGATTGCTCTGGACCATACTGCATCCCTGTCCCAAAAGCAATCTTGGCCGTGGGTAAAAACTTGTCTAAGCGATGACTCTGCACTGCAGTACAGGGAATAATTGAGACGTGAGTTGGACACTCATCTACTGACTCAGTATTCTTCACTCCTGCACTTTAGGGGGAAGAGGATGTGTGGGCCATGACATATTACTGCAAACCTTGCAAATCACGACGTGAAAAGGATCGTCAGAACTTGTGATGTTCATGTGCGGATGTTCCTTTTTACCAAGCACGGAGCGGGTGTTTTTATGTGGCGGGACTGGTAGATGACAACCTGACCTTGTGATCATCCAAAGAACACAACATGAGATTGACCACACAGAGTAACCACACCTGTCTATCTATTTTGTGCCAATCTTGTCAGTGTTTCCAGCTTTCCAATGTGACACATTTTTAAAGTTAGCATATTTCCCAAAACGTTAAACTATTCCTTTAATGACTTTCATAGACTGATTTGAGACACACAATAAGAGGAGTTGCATTTCAATTACAACAACATATATCTCTTGTGGTTTCTCTCACCATGAACTCCATTCTAGCCTCTGGGACTTGTATCAACTGTAACTTCTTGGCTTGATCCATCCGACCCACAGAGAGAACAACTGTAATATCTCCTCTCCTCTAAATAATGTATCCTATAGCTCTCATCCTGACAGGGTCATGTATATTTAATGTTTGTTTTTGAAACAATAACTTCCAAAGGTGCAGGGCACGACAAAATGGAACAACAGCAAATAATAGGTTACTAATTGGTTAGTTAAAGATTCATGGTGAGAAACAGGAAGCAGGAAATAGGAAGTGGAATCCACCAATGGTTGGATTTGATTATTTGACTTGAGAGCCTTCCGCGGATGGCGGTAATGGAATAATGCAATCATGACTGACAGTGAGTGGCAGATTTTCATTGTGGTTCCATTTAGCCCCTGTATAATGAACAGGCAGCATCAATTCCCCCTTAATGATCTGAGAGGAGGGAAGAGAAATGGAACATGACAGGCCAAGGACATACTGAAACCAGAGTGTGTTTTTGCACAAGTGCGTATTGTATCAAAGAAAAGCATATGCACAACTTGTGTCAAAGTTTGTACTCGCGAGTCTATTCCCTAGACAGTAGCAGCCATTAACTAGAGCTACCTACATGTATCTGTATTCATAACACACAACAAGTTCACTCTGTGAAATGGCTTAGGTCACGCACATGGGAAAAATCCCTACAAGCGATGTGTGTTGTTAATGGCCAGCGAGCAGCCTCTGTTTTGGGGTAGACGAACTGCATAGAGAGAACAAGTGATTTCAGCCTTGAGTAAACCTAAAAGGCCCGTTTCCATTAGTGAAAGGAGGTCAGATGCATTAGGTCCTGACTATCCACAATCATTCAGACCCTCTCAAAGCGAAAGATGACACAGGCCGACATCTAATGCAAATACAGCACACCGCAGTGGAACAACGCCGCTGGAGCTCCTCTCGGATACTTAACAATATTTTGGTCATTCTCTAAGTGCAACTTCAAACTGCCTTGCAGTTTTAGAGCATCCCGGCCACATCAAGCTAATTCCTGAATTCTTGTCTTGAGGCTTTGAGGCATCGTTATAGTGAAATAATGGCTTTCTGAATCATGCATGGGATATTGAAATCCTTCAAAGGGGAGATGAGACAGATCCTTGTCAGAGGCTGCACTGTGAATTATGTCCTGTCAACCTTTATGAGAGCGTGTTTCTCAGTCTATTTAAATGCCATGGGATTCAGATGTGCAACAATACATTCACAGGGCTGTAAAAACAGGAGAGCATGGCATTATTTGTCTGAGCATGTTGATGTATTCGACACACCTTTCTAACATATCCACCTCATTTCCATGAACATATGTCTCATTTACCAAGATCTTCAATCTTTTTTATTCTTATTTTTCACTCTAAGTAGTCTCTTTGTCCACATTTAACAATATTCAGAATATTCAAAATTTCTGTGCTGAACTTAAAATCAAACTACATTTATCATAAAACATACATAGCTAGGTATCAAAATGTTTTAGGGCCGCAACTATTAGTAAGTTATCTGATTACCTGATGAAAAATCATTAAATTGACAATGTTGCTAATTGATTAATAATTCTGTTTCAGCTTTCAGGTTTTCTTAATTTGCTTACATTTTACAAACCACACGATTAATCAATAAATCCTGAAAAATAATCTGCAGATGGATCAAGAATGAAAATTACTGTTAAAAACAGCCCTATTTCTCTTATAAATAATTCTGAATTCATTCACATTAGAAAGAAAGGGGCTAAATGAGGACAAGATAATGTGACTGTTCAGTGTGTAGGTGTACGTGTATGTATGAATGTGTGAGCATGTAACTAAAACAAGACGGGGTGCATTATTACTATGGCAGATGTGGTTAGGCTAGCCTTTCAGAGAAAATTGGAGATAGTTCATCCTAAAGCACATCTCAGCATCTCAGCATTCTCAACATCTCCATCAATAGGTATAATATACAATGACAGCTGTCGAAAATATTGTCAGAAAATTGATCAGTCCACGCTCTGCGCTAGGTCTCCAGATAACAGCTATGATCCATCACAACAATAAGGGCTGAAGGGGCTAATGGTGTAAATAAAAGCAAGACTGTACATTTCTTGTCGGTTGGACAACAGCATGCTCTGGTTGCATTTATTTGATATGAGGAAAACAGCAGGGAACTAAACTGACCCAGTTTGAATGAATTTGACCAAGATTTGCAATACATCACCATTCACCCAAATACAATTACTGTTGACAGTCTGGGAGCACTGATGATGCATATTGGATTTTGAAAATCCTAGTATTTCATGTTACTGTATCAGATAGCTAGCATTACGTTTGACTGTGTATGCTTCATTCACATCAGTTCTTTAACACTTATTAAAATAAAATGAGTGTCTGTCTCCCTAAAATACTGTACCTGTGCTACACTTCTTGGCATCACAAAGTCTAGGGAATCAATTTCTAATAATTTCAACAGTATGCTGAATAGTATGTTAAAATAACTGACATTTCTTTATTAATTGACTTGACTTTTCCCCAAACAGAGTTTCTGCACAAAACACTTTTTCTGTCTTCAAAAAATTCCCAAGAAAAATATTAAATTACTCCTTTTAAGCACAGCAGTTGTCAGTTGATGGCATGTTGTCACAGATTGTTCCTGGAAAAAGACAGATGCTGATGTATTTTGCTGATGTATATGGTAATGTGACTATTAATGTGAATATTAATTATTTATCCATGCACACATTATATAGAACTTAATGTCTGTGACAAAGTGGGTGAGAACACACCATTCGTCACATATACTTAAGTATTTCTAACCTTGCTTGTTATATGTATTAGCTAGAGTTCCACCTTTAATCTGCAGCAGTGCAAACACTTACTATCCCAACTTTGTTTGCGTTCAGCATTACATTTTCTTAGTTACATCAACATTTTTGGGTCAAAACCAAATACAGACAAGTATTGTGTTAGTTCAGTTATCTACTGATTTAATCTGAGCTGTCAAACAGTAGCTTTCTTTGTTCTCACTATCTTTCTCTGGAGTGAAAAGGGCGTGGCAACTGAAAAGGTCTCGTTTATTATGCTCTGGCTTATGTCATCAATAATGTCACGTGATGTTGATTTCAATTAGGTGAAATGAGTATTCCTCAGTTAAGCCAAGTTTGCGATTTAGTAATTTTGTTTCTCTTCACAGTTGTATTACATGTGTACTTTGGTTGCACTGTGTAAATAAAACTTTTTTAAACATATTGTTCTTAGACACAGAGTTTCTTGAATATGCCCTCTGGCCGGGCTAACACTGATAAGTCAGTGGGGAACCGTAGCAAATTGAGTAATAGAACAAACAACAAAAGCAAAAAATCCTAATATAATATTATAATGTAATGAGAGGAGGTATTTAGTCTAATTACAATGTAAGCGCATGTAGCTCAGTGGCATTAAAGCATAATACCTTTAATGCCACTGAGCTACATGCGCTTACATTGTTTGTGTTTTCTCTGAATCTTAGATAACAAAATGACGATAGCAAACATTTAAAAGGCCTACAGGTTTTTATGTTAGCCTAGATGCACTTATCATTCCTTTTAAAGAGCAGGTAAAGACTTCATATCAAAATGGATGTGACAGATATGGGCCAGGTGCAGTGTAACAGTGTTGGTTACTGACAACAACCCCTCTAGGACTCTAGTCCCGAATGATCAGTGTCATGTTGGAGGGAGGACCAAAGTGAGTTCGGAGTCTAAATAAAGAGGAGTAAGTTTTGGTAACAAATGACAGACGAGATGAACATGAATTATTTAAGAGAATTATTGAATAAGTCTATCAACATTTCCCTGAAGGCAAAAACATCAAGACCCAGATATCGTATCTCCAATGATTTAGTCAAATTTTTATCCAAACACACAGCAGCTTGGTAAACATCTGTGAAGGGTGAGGTTGTCAAATATGCAAGATTGCAGGCACAACAAAGCAGCTGGAATTCTTGAGCAAACATCAAAAGCTAGGCAAGTCTCCTGATTGTTATGAAAAATTGTTTATAAAAGGAGATGTTACATATTTAATCCTAATTTAAATAAAATTGTCTCTTGAAATCCCCTTATAGCACAAGAGCATAGCAGAGGAAAGTGACAAAGAATATAAAAAAACCCGTCTGGTTTAACTGTCTATTAGTAATACAATACACTACACTTGTGAGAAAAAAAATAACATGGGGATGATTCACATGATTAGAGAAGTTGAGTTTCAGTGGGTTTTAAATGGCACACACACACACACAGTGAAGTTTCTCACATGAGAAAGGTATCCACCTGCCATTCATGTTCATGTGCTTCTGTACTTTAAAATGCAGGTTTGATGTTCATATATGAGCCTTATGACCTCTGAACAAGGTCATTCAACACTTCCAGTCCTTTCCAGAGCTGAGCAGTGGCACCGCTGAATAATTCTTGAGGTTTGAAAATGTGAGTACAAGTCAAAACCTCCCTTGGCCTTGTTCATCTCTATAATACAAAACCTTTCAAATAAAATAAAAAACACAATACTTTGGGACTTTCTTTTGTACCTGTCATGTAACAACATAATGTACTTGGACTGTATATGACTTTATGCAGGTATGCTACAAATGTATTTGTCATTGTGTCCTCACATAATCAGTCAAAAACCAGGACATTTGTCAAATAAGTGAATTCGGAGCTCAGTTTGCAAAAATACAAGGAGGGTTCTCTTACAATAGGAATACAAAATGAACAACAGGGGGGAAAACATGCAAACTCCACACAGAAAGAACCCACGACCTTCTTGCTATATATATAGATAGATATAGATATATATAGATATTCAAACTAAATAAAATTCTACAATAAATATCACTGTTCCAGCTCATATCCATCAAGGATTCTTTTTTGAAATAGAAATTTCAGTTTCAATATGTTTTTATATAACTTTAAATCGTTATCACTGTTTTTCCACAGGATAACACCCTGGGTTGTTATACAGTAGAACTTACTATTGTTCGAATTAACGGTTTACTAAACATTGATATTCCTCTGAAATTGTACGTTTTCACATAGTTGGAAAATCTCTTGAATAGTTTTGTAGTCAATCAAATCTTTGAATTTTAATATTGTGAGTTTAATGAACAATGGGTTTGTTGTTTCTCTGTATGTAGTCTTATATATGATTCGAATAGCTCTTTTTTGTAGGATGAAGATTGGGTATGTATTTGTTTTGTAAGTGTTCCCCCATACTTCCACACAATAAGTCATGTACGAATGTATGTATGAAGGAGCAGTACCGCATATATAGAGAAGCCTGATTCATTATGTCTTTGGCTTTATTTAATATTGCTAATGACTTGGAGATTTTGGTGTCCAATGTACTTTATGTGAGGTTTCCAGCTTAATTTGCTAACAATAACTACCCCAAGGAATTTCATTTCAAATATTCATTCTAGTTCTAAACCATTTACCATTAGTTTGTTATCTGTCTCAGTTAATCCGTTCCCAAATATTATAAATTCTCATTATTATAAACTCACTTCCTTGTCCATGGTATCTAATAGCTTCTCAAAGTTTTCACCACAGCATAGTAGGTTTGTGTCATCAGCAAAAAGAATGGTTTCTACAATTTGTGACATTTCACATATATTATTTATAGAGGTTAAATAATAATGGCCCCAACACTGAACCCTGTGGCACCCCGCTTGTAACCTACAGCAGTTGTGATTTATTATTTTGTATTTCAACATACTGTTTTTGGCTCTCCAGGTAACTGGATAACCATGTCAGTGCAATTCCTCTAATACCATATCTTTGTAGTTTTTTAATCAATAATATGTGATCTACAGTGACAAAAGCTAGAAATATCCCTACTGCATATTGTTTCCTGTCTATTGCGTTTGTAACTTTGTCTATAAATTCAATCATTGCAAAAGAAGTCGATCTGTCAGCTCTAAAACCATATTGCTGTTCACATAGAATATTATGTTTGGCGATGAAGTCATCCAGCATTATAAAGACACTTTTTTCCAATATTTTGGAGAACTGAGAACAATGAGATGGGTCTGTAGTTGTGTAGTATATGTTTGTCTCCAGTTTTATATATTGGTATTACTTTAGCTATTTTCGTTTTATCTGGAAAGACACCGGTTTGTAGGAACTGATTGTAAATATGGGTTAGAGGTCTTGCTATTGGATTCAATAATGTTTTTGACTGTGCACATATCAATATCATGGCAGTCGGTGGACTTCATACTCTTCAATTTTTTTTACAATATCGATAAGTTCTTTTTCATCTGTCCCTCTAATAAATATTGTTTCTTCAACAAATAACTACTTACTTTCTACTCCATCACTACTACCCATCTTTGCAATATTCCTTGCCAGTCCCGGAACAACATTGACAAAGTATTTATTGAATTCCCCAGCAACTGAAGCCCTGTCAGTGATTTCTGTATTATTTAATGCCAACAAGTAATTAGGATTTTCTTCTTTTCCATTTTTTTTAATGATAGTATTTAAGACGTCCCATGTTCTTTTTATATTACTTTTGTTGTCTTCCAGTAAATTGCTGTAATAATAAACTTTACTGCATCTTATGATTTTTGTTAATTTATTTTTCTATAACTTACATTTTTGTTCTGCTTCTATTGTTCTTTTCTTTAAGAATTCTTTGTAAAGTAAATTCTTCTTCTTGCATGCATTTATGATTCTTTCTGATATCCATGGATTCTCAAGGTATCTTTGTTTTATTATTTTCTTTACTATAGGACAATGTTTGTCATATAATCCTGATATTACTGTCAGAAATGTTTCATAGCCCCTATTAACGTCACTCACATAAACATTTTTCCAGTCTTGTCTTAAAAGGTCTTGCTTAAAAGAGTTTATAGCATCTTTTCATTATAAATGTAGTAGTTTCTTTATTCCTCTTTACACAGTTTTGTATAACTGCAAAGACTGGCAAGTGGTCGCTTATGTCAGTTATTATTAGGCCACTTGCAACCGGTCTGTCAATAACATTTGTAAATATGTTGTCAATTAGTGTGGCACTGTTTGTTGTTATTCTAGTTGGTCGTGTGATTGTAGGGTATAGGCTGTTGCTATAAATTGAATTGATAAATTCTGTGGTTGAATTATGTTGTTGTGGGTTTCACAAATCAATATTGAAATCACCACAGACAAACAGAATTTTCTTGTTGCTATTTCTGTTATATAGCTCCTCAATCTTTTCCCTAAATGTATCAATACAGGATCCTGGTTTTCTGTATGTACAGCTTATTCGAATATTTCTTTCTTTCTCTCTCTCAGTTTCTACTGTGACACACTCCATAATGTTGTCCATTGCAATTGACATGTTGCTGATAACTTTACATTTATACATTTTATCAATGAATAGTGCAGCCCCCCCTTCCTTAGATCGGGTCCTATTAATATAAAACATTTCGTATCCCTCAATTCCAGTCAATTTGCTCTTCATCAAGCCAGGTTTCTGATATTGCAATAGCTGTGAATTTCCTTTCTAATTATTTAATAGACCTACACTGTAACCTACACTGACTTCAGAATTCATTAAACATGCAAACAGTCCTGATTATTTTCAAGACTCAAGGATGACTTAAAGGTCACTCATTTAACTACATCAATATATTACCAATTGAATAAATGAATGGTTGGTTGTTGAATATCCCCTCCCTTTTCTGACTGGCTTGCAAATAGTACTTGCAACCTAATTGTGTATTATGTGCAAATTACCCAAAAAGGATTTGGCACTTGTAATTTGTCCAAGGAGAAGTCAGTCAATGTCAACTCATTTCTGCGCCCACCGCTAAAATGCTGGAAAGGTTGTCCAAGGAGCACTATGCTCCCTGTCAATGCGCTCACATAAAGGACACAATCTTCCTCCTCCAAATCATAAGCATTAGCCTGCTGCCTGCAGGATTGCTTACACAACAGACAGTGCTTCAAGCTTCTACAAAGAAACTACCGGTATACAGGATTTGGCATATGGGACACTGTCCAGATTAAGTCAGTGCTGTTTCTCTACGAATAATGAATAAACTATTGAATTTAAATTGATGTGCTCAGATCTTTCAAAATATTTTTGGACACTATCATGACACTACTACTAAAGCCCAACACTCCTGACAACGCTGCTGTTTTGTTTTTAGCTGGCTGATGTGTGTGTTGGCATTTGTGCCAGGGGATGAGTCTAAAAAAAAAAGGCATTACACTATGACGCTGCCAAATGCAAGCGTATGGCTCATTGTTCCAGCTTTTCTTGTCAACACAAGGTGAGTGAGATGTCTCATTATAACATCTACAGAACAAAGCACTACAAATGTAGGTCTACTGTTAGGTTTGCAAGTGACTCTGTGGTAAAAAGAAAAACCTTATCCTATTCTCATTGCAAAAGCTGAACAGCATGGTTTCACACAGTAGCAGCACATGAAATAGTGGACTAAGGTTTACCCAAAATGACATTGCACAATAGATTGTGTTCAATATGTACATATAACATCCAGCAGCTGAAGCTTTAACTACACAGGTTTTCCAGTTTGCTAAATGTCACATTGTATACCTATATAACGATAAACTTTCCTCTTTTTCTCCACAATATCAGATTGTATTCAGGACAGTGGCATATTTGTGTCATTACTTGAGCTGGACAATAAGGCCAAAATCAATATTACAACATATATGACATACACTATATGTACATTTTTGCATCTTGATATGTCATATAAATTACATATAAAATTATAAAATTAACGTTACAATTAACTGTGTTCAACTCCTATGCATTACATGAGACAAAACTGACTTCACACGTGTGAAACCAATCAAACCGCAAAAACTCATTTCATTTTCTCTAATTATTCCAGTTTGCTAGCAATCACAAGCCTAATTTGGGCAACAGAACTGATTAAAAATCGTCATGATACGATTCCACCAAAAGTTCACAATAATACTAAGTACTACTAATAGTAATTGTCCAACCTTAGAATACATTAGCAATAAAAATAAGAATATGAATAATCACAGCTTTTTGACACACCAACCCCTCATATTAGACTCTGGCTCTGCATTCAGAGTTAATTGGAAATACCCGTTTTCATTTTATCACCATTTCAACATACAATGAGAGTATGTCACAGAATATACCAAATAATAATAATAGAGTCAATGCTTTCTAAAACAAAAATGAAACTGAGAAGGACAATTTGGTCCATGCCAGTAAATACTTAAAGTAAAAATATAATTTCACTATGCTCTTTTAAACGTATCGTAAAATAATGGATGCAAACCCCTGCCCCCACACCACCCCTGCTGTGTGCAGTATCAGTAATAGTACATCCAGATTCTCCAACAGTGGAGAATTACTTCCAGCCTTGCTGGCTGTTGAGCAAATCTCCAGACCCCTGTGTAGGAGTTAATAGTACTGGATGCTAACTCCCATTGATAACGTCATGGATGCAAAGCGCTGATGAGAAGCAAACAAAGCTCCTTCAGAGAGAAGCTCTATTACTCAGCCTGGCAGGGCCCCAGCCACAGACAGTCTCTCCAGTCTGCATGCCAAAGTTTTTCCTCTGCCCCATTGAAAATCAGGCTGACAGGCCAGAGTGTCCCAAAGTAAAAATGACTCACTCCGCTGACCTCAACAACACAAACAAACAGCCAGAGGACCTGAGGGGGAGAGCACAAACATGACTTCCACTTTGTCCAGATAAACACTGAGTGAATGAGGAATCAGGGAAGTGATACCATGTTATGTCGACATTTCTGTGTAAAACTGATATTGACTCTTCACTGATAACGTGATATTTGTTGAACTGCAGCACAAACGACTGATTGTGATTAAAATAACAAATCTTCACACATAAAAAACTTCAGAACAGGCCATGTTACCTCCAGAGTGGGGTGGTGGGCCACACAGCAAGACCACTCCTTGACCTTCACGAACCCTCACTGGACTTCTTCTCTGGGTCTTGAAGTTCTCCAAGTCTGTTTACCACAACACAAAAGCAATAAAGCAAAATAATCAATTCATTTTCACAAATGCACACAGGAAACTAAGACAAATATAATGCACTACAAGTCATATCTGTGGTTGCTCAATAATTTCATATCTGGTCAGACCACAGCTCCAGACCTGAGTTTAACATTGCCATATGATGCAGAACTTTTGCACATTGTCATGAAAAACCCATGCAATGTTTGCATAAATGTAGAAAAAGTGCTGTAAAGTCCTAAACACTTCTGACTGGAACAGAAAGCAATTCCTCAAGTATAAGTCACACATGAGTGAATTTAATTGGAACTGCGTATTGTTATCACTTTCTGTGTTTCATCCACTGCACACAGACCTGCAACAATTAAATGACTAAGACTGAAACATCATTTGTATGGAGACCGATTACTTGTTGACAACCTGCTGAGAGAAAGCAAATAGAGACAGCAATCCTTGAACACTTCGTCTTTTCTTGCCTGCTGTGGTTCTTGGAGATATCGCAGGCAGTGCAGCCAAATATACGGCTACCATATAATGACATAATCAAGACTGAATTCAAAAACAGGGAGAGAGAATGCAAAACTGACACCTCCTGTGTACGCACACTGCTGGATGAGCCTCTGCATAATAAATATAGTACGTGATCTTTGCAGACCTTGAGAGTAATGTAAAATTGCATCCAGCAGAACAGTGTTACATTATCATGATTGAAAGAAGCTCTTTTTCTGGTTCACAAATGATTTAGTGGAAAGCTCCAGTATGACTTCACAAATTAATTAGTAGATCATTAAGTTCTTTTCATATTTGGTGCAGACAGCTTCCGTAGCCAATTCTAAATATGTGGCTGATCCATGGGTAAAAATTACATAAAGCTTCTCCGTGCATGAACAGATTCAGAACAGAACAGATTCCCTCTGGACCAGAAGGCCATTTATAGATCCCTCTAGACAAGCTCCTAAATGAACTGTATTAATTTATCGTGATGTCATGCTTAACTTAACGTAACATCAAGTGTTAATGTAACATCAAGTGTTAATGTAACATCATGTCAATCACTGTAAAAAATAAAAAGCACAACATTAAAACATGTTTGGAATTTCATTGAATCTTGCTTTCACAGTCATATTTCAAAATAACCTCCAATTGAAGCTTTGAAACTCTCGCAATATACAGTACTTGTTAAAAGCAGTGCTCGCAGATGAAACCAAGAATGTTTTCTGTTGGCTGACCAAAGCATATATGTTTCATCTAATTTTATAATAATGATCTTTATTTGTAGAGCACTTTTCAAAAACAAGTTACAAAGTGCTTTAACAAGTGTAAAGACAACAATACCCAAAAAACAATAATACAAAAACAATACAAGATAAAAAGAAAAGACTAAAATACATGTTTAAGATAAATATAAAATTAGTAAAATAGAATAAAATAAAAGGGATAAAATAAAGTCAAATAAGATTGGGAAAGGCTCTCCTATAAAAGTATGTTTTAAGAAGGGACTTAAAAGAGTTCACTGACTCAGCCGACCTGATTTCCTCGGGCAGGCTGTTCCAGAGCCTCGGGGCCCTGACTGCAAACGCTCTGTCCCCTTTAGTTTTCAGTCGAGACTCTGGAACAGACAACAGACCTCTGCCCGAGGATCTCAAGGTGAGTGCTGGTGCGTATGGGACTAAAAGGTCAGAAATATAACAAGGCGAGAGGCCATGAAGAGCTTTAAAAGTGATCAATAAAATTTTAAAGTCAATTCTAAAACTCACTGGGAGCCAGTGTAATGAAGCTAAAATAGGAGTAATGTGGTCATATTTCTTTGTTCTGGTTAAAAGCCTGGCAGCTGAGTTCTGGACAGTCTGGAGTCGATCAATAGATTTTTGGGTGAAAAGGCTGTTGCAATAATCCAGGCGTGATGAGATGAAGGCGTGTAAAATGGTCTCAGTGTCCTTAAAAGTTAACATAGATCGAATTTTTGCTATATTTCTAAGTTGATAAAAACATGATTGAACATGAAATTTTATCTGCTTTATATAAATATTTTGAGACTTACCAATAGATTAAAAAGAAGAAGAGTCTACAGCCAATGTAGCAGCTCTGTGAGGCTGTGCCCTGCTTTGTGATAAATGCTTATGTTTAGCAGCCTGCACATTACCAGGACCCCGACAATGAAGCGTCAAACATGTCTGCTGTGAATGTCAAGACATTTCACTTAAACCACAAATGTCAACCCGCCAGTGGTGCTAGAGGAAAAGGCAAGGAATCACCAAAGTAAGTAGCTTTCATCCTCTGGGGACCATGAATGGCTGGTATTTTCTGAAATTTCATTAAAGTCCATTCAATGGTGGAACAATCAACAGACCAACTAACATGACATTGCCATCCCTAGAGCCATGCCACTAGCTTGGCTCAAAATGAAGGAGTCTCTTTTTAAATTGCTCCATTTTTTCAACTGCCTCAATATACTCTTTTGGCTTAGTGAGCAGGCTAACAAGCTATCTGATAACATATTAAACTATAGCTGCACTGGCAGGGCCACTACCTGCTGAGTCAGTACCTCCCAGCAGCTGCTGTAGCAATTATTCTGAATGGTGATGGTGTGAATCTTTTGGTTTGAGTTAATATTCTGCACACTGTCCAAATGCTGATAAATAACACAGTATCTACAGTTGGCATTCTGTAGATTCAGATTTGCTGCAGATGTATATACTGTGTATAGGCATATATATACATTATATATATATATATATATATATATATATATATATATATATATATATACACAATAAAAGTTAAAAAATGAAAATGGCCAGAATACCATGTTTTTATAAATAATCATCCACATACAATGGTGATTAGAAAGGATGTCTTTGAAAAGTTATTTCAAATGTCTTAAAGTATGCATAAATGATCCAGTGTTGTGGTTGCTGTAGCAAGCATAAAGCTGGGTTCGAAAAATGGTATATTGAATCAAATACTTTACCATAATTACAAAGCGGCATATGGCCAGATATTCGGTGCCTTTACCCTCAGTAAATAATGTGGACTACATACATGATCAGATTTAACAATTTTCTAAAACCAGGCTCACACATGAGAACTTTGCAGTTGCTCAACTCACACTGAGAGTGAAACTCTCCTGATCAATATTCCTTTGGAGTATGGAGGGGCGTAAATGAGCTAGACACACTAAAAGCCAACAATGCCTGACAACCCAAGCTGTTCTGCACCCTGTGGATCATCTTATCAAGCCTACCACGGCACTGCACCTCCATGTGCTTCTCCGTGGCAGGGTTCAGGCTATTTTGAGTGCTTTCAGATCCATGAAATTGGATGTGAATTTGCATTTTTGTGCTAGCTACATCAATGTGACCCATTGTAATGAATGAGAGGCAATTGTAAAGAAGAAAAATTGAAGCCATTCTATTGGAGTGTGAGCCTGAGGGCAATTTGTGATGTGGCTACATTTGTCACCTAACCAGTGGACAAAAGGCATAAAGAGTTTTAGAAACTTTCCAAAGGGAGCTTTATTTGAAGTTCTCTAGCTATGGTAACATCTGGCTCCACTTAAGGGTTATTATGTTTTATGTGAGATGACCAGTTGCAGCGGGTTTGGACAGAACATATTCTTAAAGTATGAACCCATAAGCTTTTATCCCCTACATCAAAGAGAAAATAAAAAATTATTAATATTAAGTTTGACAGAAAGTACAAGTGGTAATAATGATCTGATAAATGCCTATCACTTCCATCTCAGATGTGAACTTGGTATAACCTCATGAAATTATAACCGAGGCTGACAGGAATTTGGATATGGAATGAATTTTGTGTGTTTACATTTTGCAAGTATTACGCAATCTCCCATTTCTTATCAAAAGTCATGTCTTTTTTGAGGCTGCAAAGTTGACAAAGGCCAAGGTTGCCAGTGAGTTACTCACCTTCCACGCAGCTGTAGTCAAACAGCAAATATAAATACCAATTTTAATGAGATGACATTCTCAGATTTTTCAGCTTTCCCCACTAATATGATCCTTCTATAAAGCCTTTTTACCTAACCATTTACTTTCATGAATTACTTTAAAAGTTTGGCATATTGGCCGAGTTGCAGTGGTGGTGATGGCGCAGAGAATAAGACACATGCCTTTGGTGTGAGAGAACTGAAACCTCCACCAACGTCCCTGAGCAAGACACATAACCCATCGTTGCTCCAGAGTCATGCGACCTCTGACATGTATAGCAATCTTAAGTCGCTTTGGATAAAAGCGTCAGCTAAATGTTTAATGTTAATGCTACGCCTGACAGGTCGCCATGGTAGTGACTTTCAAATACAAAGTAGCCACCCTAGCATACCCAGCTTTATCATCTATTGTACTCTAAATGGGACCAATTTACTAAATCATGCAGTATTGAAGAAAAACTCATTAGGAAAATGTTTACTGAGGTAATAAATCAAGCGAGAAGTAGGGCCTTTTTGTCAAGATTTCAATACAATCTATTTGGCTTATTTTTCAACCAGTGGAGTCTCCCCCTGCTGGCCATTAGAAGGAATGCTGGTGAAAGGCACTTCCGCATTGGCTTCACTTTTCAGATGTGGAGGTTCCTGCTTGGTCAAACCAAGTACAATAGTTGAGTCAAAGCTTGGGAAGAAGCAACACTTGTACAGTGCAGCAAGATTTAATAAAAACTTTCTAAATCGGTAAACCATCAAAAAAATGATTTATTGAAAATGATTGCCCTAACTACCAAGTGCACAATATCTAAAGAATGCTAGACTGGAACCTAATAAGCTACAAGATTAGTAACAGACTAGATGTTTCTAAAGTATAGCCTGTTGAATTACGATGTCAACATGCTGTGAGATGTGGGGCTATTTCTGAAAGCAATTATCTACTTTTAACATGTTATTTACAGCTATCAATTTTTTTCATGCAATACTAATGGCAAATATTCTTAGGATCTAGTCTTTATTTGGATTGGAGAAAAACTGACAGTGGTTGTGGAGGGAGGGGGGAAGGGTAACTACTCACTAAGTAAAGATGTGTAGACTTAATTACTGACTAAATAAGTTATTAGTATGCAGGAAGGTACGAGTAAAGTGCAAGACACCAAAACGCTACAATCGACATGTTGTTACCATGAGGGTGAAAAAATAAAAGATTAATAAGTGTAGATGGTGACCATAACCATTATCTCCTCTCGTCTTTGTCTGCTCCCCCCGTTCTCAGAGAAGCATCATGCAGTGAACCCTAGCAGTGAGTGACACATGGCATTTAAGGAGTGATGAACATCAAAGGTGCCTTATTCTTACAGAGTGCTACTGCTGGTGTCTACTGACAATTATAACACTATCATGAAGTGCAGTATTCAGAAAATGCCCGCTGCCTTCCTCCCCAAAAGATTATTTGAAACCCAGATTGAGCACTTAGCATAACAGTTCATACGATAAATGTTATTGTCCCTTCCTCAGATGCTCTGCAGCTCAAAACAGACTTAATTCACCAGAGGCAAAGGCAATGAATAAAGAGTACAGAGCTGATGGAAATGAGAGAAGCAAGAAAAAAATAAAACAAGAGATAGAAATCTTGCAAAGTAATTACACAGATAAGGCAGTTAGGTTAGACTGGAGCCAGTAAGAAAAAAATTAAAATTTTGTGCAATTACAGGACTGAATTTAATAGGAGAAATCATGAGCACCAGATACAAGGCAGTCGCATCCTGCATTCCTTTCATAAAAATAACTATTTCACTCTTCATTAAACACTGGGTTGCCATTGTGGCTTTATAAGCAGCACAGCATCTAGGTTGTAGCATGTTCCTTCTTCAAGACAGGCATCCAATACAATTGCAATCTGTTGTAAAATGTTGCATCTTGCATCAGTAAAAATCCTTTCACTTCCACCAAAATATCTCTAAGAGATTAGGAAACTCAATCTAGCACGATAACCAACTAGATTATTCTATAAGCACTCATAGCAGGCCAGCAGGCCCTTTTAAACAGTCTGTATTGTCAACAGGATCAAGAACCTTTATACTTTTAGAGGTTTAAGCCGCTACCAGATGGTAATAGAAACCGTTACATCATCCAACCCTTCACAGGGATTAAAAATGTAGGCTATTCTAACTCTTATGTATGCACTACACATTCATGGATATGTTATGGGGCATCATTAGTTTTTTCAAATCTAAGACATTGATCTTGTTCACTATCACCAGGAAGTGTGATAGTGTTTTTAATAATGAACACGCTGTAATATTTTTTTCCCCATTAATGGACTTTAACTTGGTCATTGTCTCACACAGTTATTGGAGAGGTGCAAGCCCCTTGGTGTTTGAACGAGCATATTGAGCTACTCTGAGTCAGAGTCTGTTATGAATGATACGATACTGACTCTCATAACAGGCTGCTCCTCCATGATTTATTCCCTTGACCTGAGACCCGCTCAATCATTCAGCACACTTAATTAAGTTAAACCAAGAGCAATAAATAAGATGTATGACACATCAGCACTGATGCTTGTCCTCATCCAAAAGAACCAGGTCCCAGGTCAGGCACAGGCAATGGATGAGACCAATCATGATGACATACAGTTCAGGTCAGGCCTCGAAAATTGATAGGAAATGTAAATATGATCGACAGCCTGCTGGCAACTCGGGGCAAACATTTGCACTATGCTGAAGATTTAATGCTGCTTTGTGACAAAGAAGCACCAAATCGTGGCTAGATGGATACCTCTGGTGCTCTCCCTGCCAAGGACCATCTCTGCGTCTGCTATGGCATAGAAACAGACATCAGAATTCAATCTAACCACACCATCTGTTCACAGATATCAGGGCTGTCATTTAATATGGGCTGCCCATCAAGAGTGGAGGCCTCAAGTTCACCTTGCCATCAGAGATGCCTTAGACTCTGGTCTTATAAAATGTGATAGATGAAGGCTGTAAAGCATCAACTATTCCGGGTCTGTCAAGGCCCACCACACAATCATCACAGCTGTGTGAGAAGTTCAGAACCACCAGGCAGAGTAAACAGCAGCACTCAAGCTCTAGTCAGGGTTAAAGGGTGAAAGCATACCCTGAGAGAAATATGGCCAGTTAATATGTGTTTTCTCATTAATAACTTCATCAGCATCAGCCTACTGTAGGGGTCTCTTGTTGCAGGTTGTTTTTTGTTGGAGAAGATAAGGTCTGACAAAAAACAATTTCCAGACCCAATCCTACTGGGTCATTACTCTTTTAGTGAACCGGAATGTCTGATGTTTAATGAAACTTTTGAAAGCAAACAACGACTGAACTCAAAAGAAATGAAGTTGAATTGAGGTGAACTAAAGTCAACTGAAGTGCAATAATAAAACTGAAAGCAACACAAATTGTTTTATAGAATAAAACAAAACTATCACATTTTTGTGTTATTGTATATTTGCTTATTAGAATAGGGTTATTACCAAACATTCTGAAATGACACATTGTTTGGTTAAATATAAGATGGACTTACATGCAATGTGCAGACTGGCCTCTCTGCTGACGATGGTGCCAAAAGAGTTAGATGCCAGGCACTGATAGATGCCAACATCTCCCTCTTTATTCAGATGGCTGATGTGTAAGTTTCCTCCCATGAGAGAGTAACGTGACCCTGGTCTGGGGAGGATGAAAGAGTCATTGAGTTTCCACCTGTGAATGTAAGCACACGACACACAACAAAAAATTCTTAATACAAAAAGTTTAGATGACCTCTGTGGTTTCATACCCGTGTGCCCGGTGTCTGATAATCAATGCTGGTTTGTTCAGACAGACTGATGCTGATTCAAAAACACTCAGCCACATGGCAAGAAGTCCAATCAATGTAAAATACAGAGTAGCCAGCAGTCTAAACAGCCCTTATTCTTGATAAAAAAAAGTCGTATGTGTGTTGCAGCAAAAACAAAATTAATATAACTGAAATGAGAAGCAATCAGCAACAGTCATTTCAAAAGACTGTTAATTTAAATTCAGGCTTTTTCTCACTTCAAATAACTCACAAATCAAATGCTCTACATTCCTCTGACATTTCCTTTTTTTCTTTTCAGTCTGTTTCTCTATCAATCACAGCCACATAAGGGAGGCCCTTTCACCATAAATCAAAATCCTCCCCATCCAATCATAGTGATTATGAGACGGGAGGGCCAAACACCAGGACTGATCAAACAAAATGGCTGCATGCAAAACACAGGATAATAGTGCTTTTTTTGATTAAACATCTTGTTTTGAATAATATGAAAGTCCAGTAGAAGTGTGTCTGTGAGGGAGTGAGAGACCAGCAAGATGCAATTGCCAGCAATCAACTTTTAATTGTGCACAATGTCCGTGTGGCTTGATTTGAGAGACTTAATGTTGTTCACTTTGCATAATTAAGGCTTATGGTCTAAGGAAACCTGCTGAGTTGATGATGCCAGTTCAACCAAATGTAGCATGTGGCCATAACCTCCTAAATGATTATGTAGACTACCAGGCTCAGTCTCTAGTCACTGTAAACAGTAAAGAGTTTACAACAACATGAAAAAAAGATTTAGCTTGTTTTGTATAAAACTTTCTAAATGTATTCAGATAAATTTCATCTATTCAATATGTTGCTGAAATTGTCTGCCTCATACCCAGGCAAAGTTAGTGCACAAATGGCACTTTCATTCTCAAACCAAATCACAGTCAAAGGGAAAGAAAATGAGAAAAAAAAGAGCGTAAACACAGACTAAGAAGAAAAGTCACTTGCAAAAGGAGACGCTTTTCATCAAAGAAATAAGGCACAATTAGGTTGAATGTTAGCTCCTTGGCCTTGATTAGATTTTCAAAGCTCTCTGAGAAAAAGGAATCTTGAGTTTCTATTTCTGACTATGTTCCTCCTTTTTCAGTGGAAAGGATTTAGACAAAGAGAGCAGGAGGAGGGTTGAAGAAGGGAGGGATGGGGGGACATATGCAGCGGAGCATGTGCTAAACGGCAGATTGGCTGATTAGATTGACGTAGTGATTTGGTGTTGCAGCTGGAACTGGTCCAAGGGCTCCAGATGAGACAAATCAAGAGGCCAGGTGACAACTTGGAGTGGGGGCTTTATGTGGCAGCGGTCATTGGATAGTCTTAAGACAAATTAATTTGTCCTTGGCGCCACTGAAATAGACCTGCCTACATACTCAGCAGTGAAGAACCACTCAGCATATGGTGTCCTGCCGCTGAACCGCAGAAGGACCCAAAAACCCAAAACTAATTCCAAAGCTGGCACAAGGGACATTGGGTAAAAAGAAAAGAAAAGAAAATTGCCAAGGTGATGACAGCACGATGATGTATGCCGACTGAACTAACAACGGGGCAATATGTCCATCTGACATGTCTATCAGGCCCATCTTTAAAAGGAATAAAAGTATGATATCTCACCAGTTTGTGATCAATCAGAAAATCACTTCTTGATGGTGTATATTAACTGCCACAGTTGGTGGCACTTGCTGTAATTAAAGAGTTAATTAAAGCAAAATTTGATTTGATTTGATTTGCCGGGCACGCTCTCACAACTTGAACTCAGAAGCCCGAAAAAAACCCTGCAGATTTGAACTCATAAATTGGTTTTCATTCTAAAAAGTAGAACAATCCAGACAGTGAAATAGCGACTGATTGCTTAATAAGTATTCCAGCCGATCCAAGTGATAAGATCTTGTACATTCATTTCAATTTGTGCACATTAGGCATAACACCAAGGATCTTCAAGCTACATTAACGGCCGCATATGCTGATGTTATGAGGGATCGTTTCAACCTATTACACATTAAATGCTTGGCTTTGCAATTTGCATTTAATTACGCTGACAGGAGTACAACAGCTATGTGGCCCCATTCGATAGACTATGAATTAATAGCGTATGCGCTGGATGCACTTTAAAGCAAATCATCGTTTGTCATTTGTTCTCATTTATCATCATTTTAGCGGCAGAGGAGGTGGCCATCAATTTGTTGCTAACTCAGTTGCCGGGGGACCGCTCAACCTCACAGGGCCAGTGTACTAAACAGGGACAACAGATAGCGAATTGTTTCTGCACCTCAGTCCATCAAGATATTTGAATCATGTTTATCATGTAGTGATAACCTCCAAATCAGACGGCCTGTGGCAATGTCTTAGTAGCCTTGGGCAGTGATGCTGTACAAAAAATGTTAACTGTAACAGGCCTGAAGCAGAGATCTGTAAAAACAGTTTCTGCCACATCATTTCTGGTATGGGAAATATATTCCACCAGTGTTTTTCTTCTTCACTCGATCTCAGTCATGATAGCAGCACAGTGTTGGTGCATAATTCTCTTAGGTCACTTGATCTTTTCAACGATCAGTGATACTGATGATAGGAAGCTCTCAAAGTGAATTCTACAGCAGATCAATGTCCACACCACCTATCCAAATATAAAATAGACCAACAGCTGAGGCCACTTAATTCATCATTTTCAAATTCACCATGACTGACAGTGAAGCTAAGCGCTGTAGGCAGTGAGCAGCAGCGAGCCATAAGGTCCACAAATACCCAGTTTTCCCAGGGCAATAAATCCAGTCCCAAATGTTTTCACCACAAATGCTGCCCTTGAAAGCTCTGGAATATTACCTTAAGGTTCTGCGTAACAAAAACAGTGTGCATGAAGCCATGCAGGTGTTACCTGTAGAAGGGCTGTGGGTGTCCCTGGGCCTCACAGCTAAACACCACCTCTCTGCGATTCTCGCCAGGTTGAAGGGGAAACACCACACTGCCAGGTTGTTTGGTGAACACAGGCCTCAGCAGGACTCCGCTGCCTGAGTGGAGAACCAACAAAAGCGCATCAATATTGATGTCCTGGTGAGCCTGAAAATCAAATTTCACATTTTTCTGCTGGCATGTAGATCAAAAGAGCAAAAGCAGAGGAAGGAAGCAAGTAGAGAAAAAGTGCTGCACAAAAGAAGGTTGAATCGCTGTAAGTATCTAACTTTGGCATGAATCCGTCGGCCATGTGAGTGGAGCCCATGAGCATTTTTCATATTGGTCATAAAAAGTTGCTAGATCCCTGAGGTACTGCATAATCAGCTAGTAACCTTCATAAAACTTTATTGTAAACATCTTGTCAAAGGCACACTGTACTGACTTCGTGTTTCAGCACAATTACATCAAAACCCTCCAAACTTATCACCACCATCCTAGGGAATGTCTTCCAATAAGACATTTGAAATAAAATGCCACAACAAATACTGAGAGTAATATGGTGTCATTTTTAATCGGCCCCTCTCATTTAAGCCAACAAAATGATGCCCTTTGTTACTCAGACAAAGAAAAAAGCCAATTATTTCCACTGTTGGGGGACTATCTGAGAGAGGGAACAAATTCTTGTGCTCTTTCTTAATAGTTTGTTTTTTGTTCTCAGAAGTGGAATACACATTACCTTTATATCCAAAGTACCCATTATTATTTTTAATGCAAGCTTGCAATGAACAACAAATCAACAGTGCTCAGTAAGCTTTTACAGTATTTTTCCATATATGCACTGTGTGTGTCCACTGGCTACTATTAGCATAATTGTTGTGGTGTTCTGCAAGGAAGAAACACTTTCAGATATACAACATGCTGTATACAGCACAACACACACATAAATTAAAATAACTTTGAATTCCCTGAGTGATATTATAACATTGTTGATCCGTTGTCTTTGTGAGAACAAAAAGAAAACAAGAACAGTCAAACAACAAAGACGGCAGCATTTCTAGTGTGACATTGTTTCCTAGTTAATTACAAAGGTACAGTGAAATGCATGTTGTGCAGGCAAAGCCCACTGTAAGAGTGACCCATGGGGTAGTGAGCGCTTCATGGGAATAAACATTCTTTTCTGTGACAGAAGAGGAATTCATTTGGATTTGTCAGAATACATTTGCATTTCTGTAATGGCACAGAAGTAGGACGATTCTGTATTTAAGGTAAGTAATTTGTGTGTGAGGCAGGTATCCTTTTCAAGTCTATGGCACCACGGGAGTACAGGTTTATCCTCAAGACTCAAAATAACTCTCTGAGAAGGTGGAGATGTTTGACAGGGGACCTTGTACGATGATTGTTCCTCTCCACAAGGATAAACCTCTCAGAAAGTTACACAGAATAAAAGGCAGCCTAATTATAATCTTTGTTAGATGAAGCGTGTCCCTCGAAGCAGCGCTGAGAGATGATTGATTACCAGAAGATACTTCTTGTACAGTCCATATTCAAACACAAATCCTCACACTTGTTGTACACAAACTTGGAAAGATGATAGAGCCTGCGGTAAACATGAGACGAATTACTGTGCCTTGTTAAATTGATAAACGATTTCAGTTATCAAGTCACAAACATTTACATTCAGCATCATTTTGAAAAATGCTTAAATTGGGGTTATTCAGCTGGCAGCCCTAACACCTAATCCAGCCCTTTAGTTATTAATTAGCGCTTTAACTCGCATCAATTCAAAAGTCAACTCAAAGCCAAAGCATTAGATAAAAAATTTTTACGTTTTCCAGAGTTACCTTAATTTGCTACAAGGAGAAAAGAATATTTGTGTTTGTACCACCATGGGTGTTCTCCTGACTGAATAAAACCCTGACCTAAAGGTGATCTTGCATGTACTGCAATTAGGGCTGCACAATTAATTAATTTAAAACAGCATTATAAAGGCTCGCATATACTATAGAGCGGACGTGCACACAGACAGCTGCGGACCCCGCAGACGCGGACTACTTCTATTTATACCACTTTCTGGAGTCCGCTTGGTGGACACGTTCCACACATGCGCAGTAGATTGGTTGGTGTCCTGGTAGCGTAGTCGGCATAAAAACGGCATAAAAAACAGGAGGCACGCGGACGTCCGCACCCTTCACATACTCCCTTTGATGCCGATTTTTTCATCATGCGGACCGTAGCAGACCCTCGCGTCCTCACGGATGTGGAAAGTATTATCCTTGCTTAATGAAGTACTGCAGTGCTGGAGAGATGCCCCGACCTACAGGTGTAAGAAAACATGTTTGTTTGGTACAGACCCCAACAAATGTCACATCATCATGATTGTATACGTTTGTTGAAGTGAAAATGAAGACTGTGATGCAAAAACTATCATTCCCACTAATTATGAATCATACCATAAATCATTATCTGTTAACATCAATATGATTTTTTTTTTGTTTAGTTTTTTTAGAGTTGCAACTGCAATGCTATATAGAGAATAATGTCAAACACTGACGATGTTGCATAACCCAAGGTGTTGTTTTAAAAGGTCATGCACATATTTGAAGGATTTTCATTGTACTGTATGTATATATGGCACAATTGTAATGAAACAACAGCTTCGTGTGGTTATTATAGTGAAATCAATATATTTCAGTTCATTCTGTTTTTATCAACTTAGAAATATAGCTAAAATTCGATCTATGTTAACTTTTAAGGACACCGAGACCATTTTACACGCCTTCATCTCATCACGCCTGGATTATTGCAACAGCCTTTTCACCTGTTTAACCCAAAAATCTATTGATCGACTCCAGACTGTCCAGAACTCAGCTGCCAGGCTTTTAACCAGAACAAAGAAATATGACCACATTACTCCTATTTTAGCTTCACTACACTGGCTCCCAGTATGTTTTAGAATTGACTTTAAAATTCTATTGATCACTTTTAAAGCTCTTCATGGCCTCTCGCCTTGTTATATTTCTGACCTTTTAGTCCCATACGCACCAGCACGTACCTTGAGATCCTCGGGCAGAGGTCTGTTGTCTGTTCCAGAGTCTCGACTGAAAACTAAAGGGGACAGAGCGTTTGCAGTCAGGGCCCCGAGGCTCTGGAACAGCCTGCCCGAGGAAATCAGGTCGG
>NC_060157.1:20971757-20977393 GCF_021292245.1 Micropterus dolomieu | reverse complement strand
CTGCCAGGCTTTTAACCAGAACAAAGAAATATGACCACATTACTCCTATTTTAGCTTCACTACACTGGCTCCCAGTATGTTTTAGAATTGACTTTAAAATTCTATTGATCACTTTTAAAGCTCTTCATGGCCTCTCGCCTTGTTATATTTCTGACCTTTTAGTCCCATACGCACCAGCACGTACCTTGAGATCCTCGGGCAGAGGTCTGTTGTCTGTTCCAGAGTCTCGACTGAAAACTAAAGGGGACAGAGCGTTTGCAGTCAGGGCCCCGAGGCTCTGGAACAGCCTGCCCGAGGAAATCAGGTCGGCTGAGTCAGTGAACTCTTTTAAGTCCCTTCTTAAAACATACTTTTATAGGAGAGCTTTTCCCGATCTTATTTGACTTTTTGACTTTATTTTATCCCTTTTATTTTATTGTATTTTACTAATTTTATATAAAATGCTCTTTTTTTTTTTTTTTTCTTTTTTTTTTTGTATTATTCTTTACACTTGTTAAAGCACTTTGTAACTTGTTTTTGAAAAGTGCTCTACAAATAAGGATTATTATTATTATTATTATTATTCTTTAGGATTGTTAGTTGTAAGTTGTATGTTTTTTATGACTCAATGAATGCGTGGAAACCATGAGCAGAAAACGCTCTGCTCTGGTTCATTAACTTATTTTCATGACCACCTGATTAAGAATGTACAGACAAATAATTGTCTTTGAGCAATGTGAGTGATTCACGGTGTTTTTTTAATGTGCTTGGCCTCTCACTTATCACTTGCACCCTGCTGTTGCTACAGTTAAAGCAGAAACAACCACGCAACAGAACAACTTGCAATACCCCAGCTGCACCCACAAGCAAACAGCTTAATCGCACTGAACCTTGTCTGTCAGAACATTTTTGTATTACCTTGCTGTGTATTGCCCTCTTGATCAATCCCTAAGTGGAATGCAGTGCACACACCTCAATACTTGATTAATGGAAAATTAATCAACATAGATATTTCGTTGCTGCCCCTACTTGTGGTTATGGCAGCGCTGAACTGACCTGATCTTTGGCAGCACCATGGCAACTGTTATTATAATGGTGAATAAGTGCCAGAATAATGAGAAGGGGTTGCACTCCGGTGGCTGTGCCTGGGGGCTCAGTTCAAACTGATGCAAACTCCCTGAAACTCTTTCGTTGCCATAAGAGAAATGAATGTAAGATGCGGTAGTGGTAAGCAGAATCATTTTCAGGCTTACTTTCTGGTATTCAAACACTGACATGCTACACACTACAATAGTGTTGCTCAGACTGAGATCCACAGGCTAAAGACATTGAGGGATTTTTCCTTTTTGTCCCAAGATTTTATTTTGGTGGCACACCTGTTGTCTTAAAGGTATAATATGTAACTTTTCTGCATTAAAATGTCCAAAAACAACTAGACCTATGTTATATTTTCTTGACTTTTGCACTTACATTATCCCAAATGTTTCCAAAAATGTTTAAACAAAGAGAAATCTGTAATTGTAAGGTAGCAGTGTGTTTCATTGTTCATTGTGTTTCATTTCAAGCCTGTCAATGCCGTCATATTCCCTTTGTGCATGTGTCAGCGTTGTGGTTGTCTGCCAGAAGCTGTCTCAAATTGACTCTTTATCCAGTGTTAAGCAAGTGATACACATATAGATCTTGGTCGTTTTTAACTTTTGTTTTTATTTGTTAAGCGACCACATTGGTGGTGATTTTACACTTTAAATAAAACCCCAGCGACCCTGTACGCAGGATAAGCAGTTGACGATGGATGGATGGATAAAACTTGACTTGACTAACTTAATTTCAGAGAAACAAGATCAGCAAACGTTAGTGGCAGCTATGGCTCGCAGCGTCCAATGTCCACTGAATAGAGCAGTATTAGTGTTTTTACCAGTTTTAATCACGGGTTCCATTTGTTTTGGAGCGGAAGAGACCTCTGTGCATAATTCAGCTCCTGGTAAAAAGTTATTAGAGAAACAAACTGAGCAAATGTCAGCAGCAAGCTCAGATCACAGCTTCCTGTGTCTGCCGAACTGTGGCAGAGAAACACTGATTTTTTAAGTGAAACTGCTTTATTAAGTGTTTTTACCGCTTTTGATCACTGGGTTTGTTTTGGAGAGGAGGAGACCTCTGTGCTTAATTCGGCTACTGGTAAAAAGTTATTAGAGAAACAAGCTGAGCAAATGTCAGTAGCAAGCTCAGATCACAGCTTCCTGTCTGCCGAACTGCGTTGGAGAAACACTGATTTTAAAAGTGAATCTGCTTTATTAAGTATTTTTACCGCTTTTAATCATTGGGTCTGTTTGTTTTGGAGAAGAGAAGACCTCTGGTATAATTCGGCTCCCGGTAAAGATCATAAGTTATCAGAGAAACAATCTGATCAAATTTCAGCAACAAGCTTGACTCGCAACCCCTGTGGGATGTCCTTTGTTTGCAAAATAGCATCAAAGAACCACAGATTTGCACCATGCTTTATTAAAGAGTTTTTATCGGTTCCTCAGTAAACAATGGTGGTGAATACAACCACTCCCGTGATCACATGCTACTTCATGACATCATCAAATTATGTCCTTTGTTATTGTTTTGACATGAGAGACCCATGGCAACAGAAAATGACATACTAGGACAAGTATTACAAGCTTTAAATTTAACTAACACATGTTAGTTGGCAGATTGTCACCCCTATTAAGATCAAGAAATCATGTTGAAACCAGCATGTCAGAATCTGATTGCAGGTCCAACACTGAGCCTCCCAGAGCACAGACTAAATGATGAAAAAGCGTTTTATTAGAGAGGTGCACTGATCCAGAATCCTAACAGGAAGTTCACTGAACAATGCTGCAGGATAGAGATGGAGGTTATAATGAAAGGGTCTTATTTTTTTTAAATACCCCCCCCACACACACACACACTTATTTCTTTTACCCTCTGCCAGATGTGATATGTGCAGCCGTTTTCGAAGGCTCCTTAGACAACATAAGACTCAGCATCGAAGCACAAGTGGAAGGCAGAGGGAGCTGTTTAGGAGTCTGAAATAAAAACTAATCTCAAATTCAATACTAGCTGACAGCAAATGAATTCCTCCAGCTTACCTCAGCATGAATAAACAGGCACATGGGGAGTCGGTTGTGGGGGAGGTATCGGTCGTTTGTGAGGTCCCAAATCCATTCGTTTCAGCTCAGGGTTTTATGCATCAAATAAAAAAAGCCAATCTTGCTTTTTAAAGCATCTTTCCCCTCTGTCCAAGCCGATAAGGTACACCTTTAAGTTCTCTCATTCAGGGGCAGCAAATGTTACTCCAGAGCAGAAGGAAGGTTTGGGTGGTTTCGAGCAAGTTGTAGGTTCAATCACATCTCGCCTCAATGTTTGAAATATCTGTGGAACTTGTTTTTCAAGGTCCTTTAAAAAATAAAGAAATTGACCGTAAGTAATAAAAATATAAATAATTTAAAATGTCACCAGAAAATTGTGTTAAAGGAGAAATAGTGAATGAAGATTGCCACATTCTGATTCAGGAAGTAGTGAGAAGATGTATTAGAAACACATAAAAAGAAATAGCCCAAGAGTCAAACTATCACAAAATGTTCCAGGCCATACTTTACTGCTGTGACAATCAACTAGGGTGTACTGTACTGTACTGCAGACTCTCGTTAATTAAGTTAATTACATTTTCAGCGACATAGTCTGTAAGGAGAGGTATGTGGCCAACACATTCCCAACCAATATCCAACCCTGTCACACCACTCTCTAGCTAATCAAAGCTAGTGCATCAGAAATTCAATAACACTATTGGGTATGCAATGCCATGTTCACTGGGGAAACACAGAATTGATGGGGTCCAACACCATATGTGGGAATAGCAAATTAAAGCTATATTTTGTTGTTGTTCTCTCTACTGAATGTCTACATAAACCCAGGAACGTATTGCGTCTCAGTGTCATTTGTCATCTAATTGTAATAATATTCCTACCTTTTCCTCCTCAAGATTTGTTAGAAGGTTATTTGTCCCTTAGTAGCTGCTATGGTCTACACTAATGGAAACATTCATCATGGTTTGAAACTGTACTATAATGTCTCTAACCATAGTAACTGACTGAAAATACCTGATTTGAGATTGTTGGTTTTCATTTTTTGACAATGCGGCAAACAGAGTGGATTTTGTAAATATTTCTCACAAAATGTGACATAAATCTTATAAATACTGTTAATAAGCTGTGCATAGTTACTTGAAATTAAAATATGGCAGTAAAAGCAGCTCACAGATAAAGGCACAAATACAATATATATTGCTGTTTAATTGATAGTGCTGTATTTACAAGATATATTACACAGTATATATTAAAAGTGAATTGGCTTCACTTTAAAGTTCCTACTATCAGAACAGAGGTTGGCAAATTTAGTCTGTTCTAGGAAGTTGTCACTGTTAGCTACTGTTAGTTACTTCCTCAAATAAACACCTGAATAAATATTACTGCCTTGTTGATGCACTGTATTATGTAACGTATTTTTGTTAAACCTAATGTTGCCATTGTGATTTGCCATTGTTGTCCTGTTAATTGTTTGATGTTGCTATTTGACCCTGTCTGTTTATGTATGTAAAAAACACATTTAAATTTTATGATTTTCCATTCTTGGATGAAGCAAAAATATAGAAAGCTATGGGAGGAAGATTCACTGGGGAATATTTCACATCTTCACATATACAGAACTTCAAAGGTGCAATAAAATCCTTGCTTAAGGATTCCTAAAAGGCTTTGCCATGTACTCATGAATCAATGAGGTACGTCAATATTTGAAAATCCTCTCTGGCATTCCAGAGATGAGGGATACAGAGCTAAGTAAAAGTAGTTCTCGGAGATTATAATGCCAGAAACAGCCCTTCATTTTCACCAGCATCACTAAGACATGAACCTGCTTTAAATGAACAGTGGTGGTGGTAAAATTTGAAGTCTTGTCCTGTGAGTATTTATTTAAGGTATTTATTTAGGGAGACCACTGGCTGTGTTATTTTAAAGAATAGGTTCATATTTACAGTGAGGAAAATAAGTATTTGAACACCCTGCTATTTTGCAAGTTCTCCCACTTAGAAATCATGGAGGGGTCTGAAATTGTCATCGTAGGTGCATGTCCACTGTGAGAGACATAATCTAAAAAAAAATCCAGAAATCACAATGTATGATTTTTTAACTATTTATTTGTATGATACAGCTGCAAATAAGTATTTGAACACCTGTCTATCAGCTAGAATTCTGACTCTGAAAGACCTGTTAGTCTGCCTTCAAAATGTCCACCTCCACTCCGTTTATTATCCTAAATTAGATGCACCTGTTTGAGGTCGTTAGCTGCATAAAGACACCTGTCCACCCCATACAATCAGTAAGAATCCAACTACTAACATGGCCAAGACCAAAGAGCTGTCCAAAGACACTAGAGACAAAACTGTACACCTCCACAAGGCTGGAAAGGGCTACGGGGAAATTGCCAAGCAGCTTGGTGAAAAAAGGTCCACTGTTGGAGCAATCATTAGAAAATGGAAGAAGCTAAACATGACTGTCAAACTCCCTCGGACCGGGGCTCCATGCAAGATCTCACCTCGTGGGGTCTCAATGATCCTAAGAAAGGTGAGAAATCAG
>NC_060157.1:20915945-20971657 GCF_021292245.1 Micropterus dolomieu | reverse complement strand
TTGAAGATGGGTCGAGGCTGGGTCTTCCAACATGACAATGACCCGAAGCACACAGCCAGGATAACCAAGGAGTGGCTCTGTAAGAAGCATATCAAGGTTCTGGCGTGGCCTAGCCAGTCTCCAGACCTAAACCCAATAGAGAATCTTTGGAGGGAGCTCAAACTCCGTGTTTCTCAGCGACAGGCCAGAAACCTGACTGATCTAGAGAAGATCTGTGTGGAGGAGTGGGCCAAAATCCCTCCTGCAGTGTGTGCAAACCTGGTGAAAAACTACAGGAAACATTTGACCTCTGTAATTGCAAACAAAGGCTACTGTACCAAATATTAACATTGATTTTCTCAGGTGTTCAAATACTTATTTGCAGCTGTATCATACAAATAAATAGTTAAAAAATCATACATTGTGATTTCAGGATATTTTTTTTTTTTTTAGATTATGTCTCTCACTGTGGACATGCACCTACGATGACAATTTCAGACCCCTCCATGATTTCTAAGTGGGAGAACTTGCAAAATAGCAGGGTGTTCAAATACTTATTTTCCTCACTGTATCTTAAATAGTCTTAAGTCCAAACTGTATGTTCATTTAAACTGTTTTTGGTCTCTGTAGTCATTCCTTCAGTTAATTCTGGTTGTGGGGAGATGCCTTCCAAATGCTACGTCAAAGTAAGTGATGGGGGATAAAATGCACAGTCCTCTTTCTATGTAACAATGTATCCCACATTTTGTTAAGGTGCCTCCTTGCAGAAAAAGGGATTTTGTACTAAAATAGCTAAAGCTTTGGAAAATATCCACTTCATCTGACCAACTCAGACTGCTGAAAGCTCATATTAGCTTCATAACTTCAAAGTGCATTTTCACTGAGGATTTTGTCCCCCATGACTTGCATCACTTTAAAAATGGGTATCTCCACAACCAGTATGGGCAGGAGGAACAATTATAGCAATCCAATAACGATTGTAATACATATTCTAACATATCAGTATTGTATTAAGATATATTTATAAAAAATAAGTAGATGCTGGGAATGTGTTATGTGAATTTATTTTACTTTTATTTTCTTTATCCCTTGTTTTTGAATATTTTGCTTAATACACCTTTGTTATCTTGTTACATACTTCTTGATTTGCTATGATTTAAAGGTTCAGTGTGTAATATTTAGGTAACATGCATAACACTGCATAATGGACAGTTTTTATTACCTTAGAATGAGCCATTTATATCTACATACACCGCGGGTCCCCTTACATGGACTTCGCCATGTTGCACTGCCATATTTCTACAGTAGCTCTACAGAGTAGAGGAGTAGTAGTAGTAGTCGTTGTCGTCACATTTATTAGAAGTAAGAAGAGAAGTAAGAAGCGCCAACAGAGCTACTGTAGCTTCTCCTGTGTGCTTGGGAAGGGAGGGGTGACATTTTTCTTAAGGAAACAATAAAAAGTATGATAAAAAAAAAAGATGTACAGATCTTTTAAAGCTCACAGGTTTCCAGTAGCACAACCACAAACTCAACACAACATCCAATAAAACACAAGCATTATTTGTGATGGTAGCACGACTGCTGTGCCAAACCACTTCAGTTAGGCACAACAGGAGCTCATTACAGCTTTGTTGAATACTTAGCTCTGATTGGCCAATAAACACAGAGCTGAGTGATTCCTGAACATAAAATATCTAATCATATCACTCAACTTCCAACAAATCCTAGACCTTGTGCCAAAAAATGCATTACTTCTCTGAAACTGTAGGCACCCACTCAACTAACCGCGGAAGATTTTTCCAGTGAAACATATGATTGCTGGTTAGAGCCTTAACAGCAATCTTGCTGGATTTCTTTATGTTTCTGTCTTCAGAGCAGTTAAATTGTAGTCCTTCAATGCCAACTACAGATGTTTTCATGATTGCACTCCTAGCAGTTGTTTTTGGAAGATGCTTGTAAATTCATTGAGCTACTAGTAAAATGTTTTGAAATCAATATTTTGCATCAAATCATTTATGTTTTTGGCAAGTTGTTGTGCAGTACAAGAGAATATGTGCAGCAAGCTTCACAGCCTTGTCTTTATTTCCCTTGTAGGGGCTTATGTTTCCCTAATGACTGGATCGCTGTACGTTATCTCTTTGATATAATGTGTTTTTGAATACTGCAGTGTGGTAATTGAACAGAAATGCCATCTCCTCTCTCCAGTCCTTACAAATAATAAGGTAATTACTAGAAATCTCTTATTTAAAAAATTAAATAAGAGATTTCTAGTAATTACCTTTTTGAGCATTCTCGACCAATCAGTTTATAGCTGTATAACTAAACCACTTCTGTCAAACTGAGACTGTTGATCCAGTGCTGGAAGTGGCTTGCTGAGTGAACGTTAGCTGCATCTATGTGGACCAATTGCACCGTACCTGCAAGTCATACCTGCAACGCCTCGTCCTTGCCCTCTCTCTCTCTCTCTCTCACTCACTCACTCACTCACTCACTCACTCACTCATTCACACAAAGACACATATAGTACACGCCCCTGCCACAGGCCATTCAGACCCTCTGGGAGGAATGGGGCGAGTGCTGGTTAACTTCCACTGAACTCGCTATGGGAATGACTTCCCTTTGGCCCCAATGCTCTCCCACACAGCTGATGCCTACTGTTTAAAAAAAACACACACACGTCCAAGTCTGGATAAATAAACTACCTAGAAGCTCCTGTCTAACAGCCTCACACTGTGCTTTCTCTACCCAGTAGTGTGTCCCTGCATACTAAAATGCTTAACATTTCTTTCTCAGAACACGGAGACTTTGGAGGTCTATCGTTATATTGCGCCATACTTGTCTTGCAAGCAGAGCATATGTAATGTAACCCCATGCTGAATATTAATGCTTGGGTATTCTGTCTTACCAACTGTGAGTGTAAGCCTCAAGAGTGAGGCAAGGGCTGTGCAACCCAATGCTTTTGAGAAACCATTTGCCCTCTACTCCTTTGTTAAGCACTAATTTGCTTGGAATAGATCACTCTGAATGTGGTTTCTCCAAATTTTGTGGTTGGGATCTAGTGTGCAAAACAGACGGCAGACTTGAATTGTCTCCTTGAAGCTGTTTGTCTGAGATCAAAATTCTGTCAGGTTTGTGGCAGGATTTCAGAGTTTCAAAGACAGTCCTCTGTATATTTAACAGAATGCCTAAGTAGGACATAATATGTGGTGTGACTTGTGGTGTAGATCCTAATCCCATAGTGAGTCACAGTTCCCGGAGGAAAGCCTCATTAGACATCCACTGATGTGTATTGGATTTAGTGATAAGTGGTGCTAATTGCCATGTAGGCAAATTTAGGTGTCGACGTGCTGTTGTGCTTTTGAAAAGAGACGCGCATGCACAAACAAATACACACAGTGGCAGTTTACAAGCACACACACGCACGCACACTAATTATTTTAGGTCCCAGCTGTGAGGTGGGGGCTGCTGCTTTGGAGCAAGGCAACATGAAAGATTACTCATTCCTCAAGATACTGTGCCCATGCGACAAAGCTTAGCTTCAGATTCTGACATTCTGAAGAGAACTAGCATTTGACCCTGGACACTTTGTAAGGGAGGAAAATTAGGTCTCTCATTAAAAGCAAGATCAATGACAAGATTTCTGTACTACTACCAGTGCAATCTCAATTAGGGTAACAATTCAGGGGCTCTTTAAAATGAATGACAGCACAGTCACCTGCCAGATAGGGACTGTCTTTCAGAGACAGAAACCTGGTTTATTCATTTCCAAGGTAATTCACAGCTGGGAAAAAAGAGATAGCCGCTATGCACCAACTAAAGTAATGCTGATTTGCTGCCTTGAGCTGCCAATGAAAAGACAACAAGGTAAACCTTTCCTACCATTTGTAAAATTGGTGCAAAGCTTTAGGCGCTCTTTTCCATAAAACCTTTTAGTTTTCCATTTTACCTGTAAGTGCCATCTGTTCTGTAAATCGCCATCACATACAAATCTATAAATCACAATTCATAGCCTCTGTGCTAACAACATAAAAAAAATGCATGTTTGGGAGGCTTACCTGCCAGACACTGCACCAATGACAGCAACAGTATAACTTTCCATAGCAACTCCATTTTAATGGTCTCAGGTCAATACAAGCTCACATCCAATCACAGGTGTGTAGAATTCTGGCTTTGTCCTTTCTAGCGCTTTCACCGTTCTCCTGTCAAATGAAAAGAAAGGAACGGGGTATGCAATTAGACATTCAGAACCACTGGTTTCATCAGATGGTGTTATTTCACAAGGACAGTAACTGACCATGTGTGCTAAGCAATGGCTTTAATGCTATATATTAAAACACAAGAGGATAGTCGAAATCATATCCTGAAAGGCAAAACACCTTTGCTAATAACAACATTTTCATCAAACACTTTCAGGTCTGGGTGAAATTTAATGCCAGCTCTTGCAGATACCGTGATCTGAGAAAATAATCAAGGAACCACTTCGTCTTGTACAAATACAGACAATGATTTGTCCAAGTAAAGCACTTACAAAACACTTGTGCTGTAGAGTTTGCTTGAGTGTGCTTAACATTGCATAATAGGGATCATGTCTTCAACAGACACATAAAGGGGTTTGCTTGCTTGTACTCAAACCTGCTGAGACAAAACAAAAAGCAAGCTGGTTGTCAGACACATCCCTAGCATGTAATAAAGCACTGCCCTGGCTCCTCGAATTTGTCTGAGCTGGAGGGATTATGTATTTCTGACATAAGGAGATGACTGTATGCAGGGCAAAACCGTTTCCAGTCCCCGGGGAGACTCACACAATTGATTTTCTCAAGGATTAAACAATAATTTATCCCTGCTTAGACTCAAATGAAGTCCCCCCCCAAAAAAGTTGTGAAATGATAATGAGTTGCATTCCTCCTGTCACTGACAAACACTGATGAATTTATTTGTCTAAATACTCCAACGCCCCCAAACATGTTGATAGTGATGATCCTTTCTGATAAAGCAGCGGATAAATGTTTGCGTACATTATGCTGGTTATGAAGGATGAAGAGAGGAAATTAGCCACTGGCTTTGTTCAAACTGACTCTGATACATTTAACTGACTTATGGCAGTCTCCTCTGACTACACGTCATCAGCATGTTGAAATAAATGAGAGGAAAAAAATTAATAGGAACATAGAGTATAGTCTATCAAGAGGCAATTGCCAGAAAAAAGAGACAACTGAAAGATTACACTTTCATAGTTTCTCAGTTATCTGCACCCTTCTTATCTTTGCACGGCTGAAAGGCATGACAGAGCATACTGATGCTTATGTGAATATATCAACTGTGTCCCTGACACGTTCGCCTACACTACTCTTCCCTTCTGCATGTACTAAACCATTAAAGGCAACACTTTCCCCTATAAATCTCATTATGTAGATTGGGTTTAGAGTGTCATCTTAGTTCCAACTTATCTTGCAGTTATTAGGATGCAAATGTCATGAGTAAATGTTGGCTTTTAATAATAAAACAGAGAGACTTCAAATCCCTTCTTGTGCTCCTGGATATTTTTGGAGTGCTCCTCCTTTGAGGGAATAATTGTGAGAGATGTGCTGAATAAATTTCTCCACACAATGTCTTTTCAGAAAAAAATTTATATTCCAACTCAACCATGTTATTCGAATGTTTGGTTAACATCTAACATTTATATGTACACTAATCTGGAAAAAGTTTTATTTTGATTATCAATGTAAATATTTGGACCTCTCGGCTGCAGATCGAACTGCTGCTGCACTTTGACACTCATACACTTGTGACAAATGTTTAAGATTTTCAAAAACTGTTCACGTAATGGTTTTGTCAGCTAAGCAAATGTCTGACACTCTGGTCATATAAAATTAATTTATCTTGCCTTGACAGCACCACAAGTGAACACGACCTGAACGTGTGAACTATTGAGACACCCCATTCATAAAGGAAGGGATCTGTTGGCCTCTGTCAGAAAACTCTTGATCTCTATTAATCAGCAAGCCCTGAGACACGCGACACCAGGCCGCGGGGTTAGTAGGGGGTAAAAAAAGACAGCCTTTTGATCCAAAGAAGCTCAGCACTAAGATGATGGCTGGGGGAGTCGCGTAGTGTCCATGGCAGTATTCTACTTCCTCTTCAGTACAAATTAATTACCCTTGTGACCTTAAGTGGCAGTGACAAGGCCAATGACTTACTTTCATCCCAAATCGATTCACTCATTTGTTTGCTGTATGAGATGAAAGTTAATGATAGGGAAGGCTTTCAAACTTTGCCTTTCAAGTTCCACCCTCTTTCATGTTTCTGGGAAAAGCCAATGGTTGAAAAATGGAATATGATCAAGGCTGGAATGACAGTCCTGGCCCTAACATTTCCTGACCCAATTTGCACAAACTCAACTGCATTTAAATGTAACACAACGGCGAGCATTTCAGCCTCTCAAATGGTGAATGACATATAAAATCTGAATGCAATTTTTGTTTAATGATTTAACCACTGCTGACTGTATGATGGGCATGCTGCATAGCGCATTATATCTGTCAAGTGTATAATATTCTTAGCTATGAAACTGACATTTCAGCCCAAGTACAAATGTGTCCATTTCTCTGGGAAATATAAATTGTTGCTGCCAAATTCAAAAGCTTTGACATCATTTTACCAATACAGCCTGTGATTGGTGTTGGGAGATCAAAACATTTTAATAAGAAGCAAGTCTTGATGATGAGAGGAGATCTGCAAAATGTCAGGTGTGTTTCCAGTTTTAGGAAAAAACTGTAAAATGTCTAAATGTCACACTATGATAATAACCAACATCTCAGATCATGTCTAGTCTTATATGAAGACATCAATAGTACAGCACATTTTCCTTTGGTGATTAATAAACAATTTTGATAATAAATTAAGCATTCAGTTATGAGCAGTCAAAATGCCAAGGATTCAGCACTGGCAGTTTTATTTCACTGTATATTGAATAGGGCTGGACAATTAAACAATAACAATAATTATTGTGATATCTTTTTTTCAATAACAATATAACAAATGTTTGGTAAATATTCAATAAATGTTTGATTTTATTCAATTGAATCATACACACATTAGGACTTTTTTTTATTAAGATGTTTATTTTATTGAGGAAAAAGGACTGAAAAAAGTTTTTACTTAATTATACTAATGCATATTTGTTATCAAAGATTTTATCATAATTGTTTTGAATGTTCTACCTCAGATTTGTGAAGTGATCCACTGTTTGGAGTTTAAAGAGTTTATACCACAATTAACCATCAAGTTTCTTCAACTTTCACTCAGGAGCAAAAATCAGCCTTTAAAAAAAAAAAAAAAAGATATATATTGAAAGATACAAAACTTTTTATCGTGATAACATTTTTGGCCACATCATCCAGCCCTAATATTGAATATCTTCAGGTTTTGAACTGTTGGTCAGACAAACCAAGCAATAAGAACGTGTGCTTCAGAAAAATATTTGATGTTCCTTTTTGCATGATTTTCTGATATTTATAGGCTTTTTTTTAGGCTGAGTAATTTATTGATGAATCAGTTCTTTGTAGCATTCACTGCATGTCAACAGGAAGGACAGTCAGGCTTAATTCCCCTGTGTAGAAGTACTAGGATTTCATCCAATCACATGGAATCAATGCCATGTATTGGAACAGCAGAAACCATGACTTTTGAGGACATGCAGCCACGTTGAGGGAAACCTAAGATTTGAGGAGACAAAGCTCTCCTCCAAATTTCAGTGTTGTCAAAGTGACATCTCTTTTCCTCTTCTTCTCCGACAGCATCAGCTGGAGTTGATAAACCACAGATTGTAGTTCTGTCAGCTGCAGAAGCTGACAGTGATGGCAGTTGATTCGACTCTCTACACTACACCCGGTCTCTCCTGCTGCCATCAATTTTTCAGGGCTCAAAAAAGTATTAATAGAAGGGTACTCCAGGTCCCTTTGGTGGAAGAGTCCAGATGAAGATAAAATTCACACTAAAATGCATGAGCCCCCCCCACACACACACCCACGCCCCCCGAGCGCTGAATCATGAATGAGACCAGACTCCCACACTCTGCAGGAACGAGACAAGACCAGGAAAAAATGGCATACAATGCTGCATCTTTAATCACCTGAGCTGTGACTTCACTTGATCTGCAGACAGCAGCTCGATCAGTGTTTTCCAGCCTCATCTCACGGTTCTGAGTGCCTCCAGTCATTTAAAATTCATTTTCTGGTGGTGCTCGAGTTGAGACTACTAGAAGTAGTAGTAGTAGTAGAAGGGAATGAGAAATTTCACCGTACACATGAACCAAAGATTTTTCAAGCAACTCTGTGGAAGGGTGGTGATGATTATGATATCAAGTCCATCCTATCAGATGATTGTATTTTATACTTATGAGGTTCTTTTCCACTAAATACTCAATAATCAAACTAAATATATGCTATTGTTTTTGACTGTGCAAGCTACTTATGCAGTGACAAAGACTATACTGCTGTTCTTTGAAGGTTTGATAATATTTTTCTTTTTATATCATCGAACAGACATGCTTCCTGCAATATGTTGAGTAGGTGTCATATCTGTTAAACCCAAAAAACATGTTTGTAGCCTCCTGTACAATTTTAACAACAAAAAAGATGACAGTACTTTCAGAGGTATTTTGAAGGTGCTTCCTTCTCATTGTACTGGCTGTATAAACTCAAGAACTCAAAAAGCTAAAGCAAGTCAGCTCAAAACTTTCTTGAGCTGAAGCTTTTATGCATGCCAACCCAATTTTTTCATTCCACACAAATGGCACACCACGGGAGTCAAGGAAGTGCCAACGTATTCCCTAGCCAAGATTCTACCTCAAACAGTGGCACAAGACAAAGAGACTAATGGTCTTTTGATCTAAGTACACAAGCCGCAGGCATGACATAACACATGCCAGCTTCTTCATTTCTCCAGACCACACCAGGAGCACTCCACTAAAGCGCTCATCTCACTCTCCCCTGTGACAAGAGTGTGTTGAAAGGTTCTTCCTGCTTGCACACAAGCCCCAAGTTTTAACATAAAGTAATGAGAACAGTATATGTAATATTTTCCACACCCTTATAGCATCAAAACACAGCTTTAAAGTTTCTGAACACTCTTTCTATCAGCTTTAATGATTGAATGGTTAAAACTCAAGCAATGCACTCATTGTAAATACTCGGTATAATAAGTCAAAAAAGTGTAGGGACTTTTTATTTTATTGAAAATAACCTAGATGTGACTGGCGTGGCCTAGATTTTAATTACTCTAATAAGGCATCTGCAGCAAACATAGTGTGTATTCTGTGTCTTATACCGGATGCTGGCTCTGACTGAATGTGTTTCTAGGCACAAGCACTTGACAAAATCCAGTGCACTGCCTTTACTAAGGTACTAATTAAGGATCCCATTAGATTTAACCCTCTGCCAATTAACTGTCCCTTAAATCCACAGATTTAGGTCTTTGGTGAAACACTTTGGTGGAACTCAGCAGTTATCATGGTAGGCCATTTTAAGCCCATGATGGAGAAAATGCAAGCTGTTGTTAATGTAAAGAATGAAAGATCTGCTTTCAGACAAAAAACCTTTGTGTCTGTGAGCAATGTGGCTAGACCTGGAAGGACGCTGATTACAAAAATACAGTATTATTAAAAACATATAAACTATATATAGGCTATTTTACTTGTGACCTAGCAAGTAAAAATGGTTTCCCTATATTGATTACCTTACTTTTTTACTGTTATCTGAGCTGTCCCTGGAAACTTCCATCAGGGATGTCCATCAAAACCACATTCCAAAATTACATGCTTGTGTATGCATATATATATATATATATATATATACACACACTGTATTGCATTGCATTTTGTTCATTTTGTTCATTACTCATTACACACTAGGCCTACATACACAGTACATGTTTAGAATTAATACATAATATGCGATTTCTCCAGAGCTGTGGACAGAGCATGCATTAGTTGCAGTACAATCACAGGAGTTTGCTGCATGTGCCTCAGTAAAGTGGTCAAGATCTAGAAAACAAGCATCCATTGATTTGTCATTTGACTAAGACCTAGTCCACTTCACTTACTGTACATGTCTTTTATTGTTTGATATTTGAATATTTGACCAAAAATGGGAAAATATAAAATAGCAGCGTGTTACAAATATAGAGATTTTGTGAGGGAATAATTTTTCTCTGACCTACATGATATTTTTCTGCCAGCAGAAAATTATGTTTATGGACGGACACGTCTCTAAGGATGTCACTGACATAAAAAGAGGAGGAACCTGGAACATGAACTTTACAGTACCCTGCTGAGCATGTGAAAAGTAAAAACAACACACGTAGCAAAAGGCTGAGGTATTTTGATGCAGGGGAAATTATCTGCTCTCTGAGAAGTTGGGGTTGTCGATTTAAAACATTTTATGGCAATAACTAAGCATGTAATGCAAAGAATTTCAGTTCTGCGTTGCTGTTGTTACACTTAGATATTGTTCTGAATTACTGAAAAGAATCACAGTTACATTGTGTGGAACTTAGTGGCTCTTCGAACTGTAACTGTCCCAGATGTGCATAGCTTTGAATAAAAGATGATGTGGCTTAGCTCTGCAGGTTAAATGTTGCTGGTCTGCTGCATTCCTTCATTTTTGAAAATAAAGAGATGAGTGAACAGTAGAGACACAAAACTGACACAGATTTATGACGAAAAAAAACATGTGGATCATGCTGCTGCTTATTAAAATGCCAGAAAAACCACAGCCCCTACCTATCAGAGTGCACATAATGTTGCCTACATCAACGTTCTTCAGTCTGTGTGCTGTTTTTTTTAATTTCTCATGCAGACCAGGCTTCGCTCAGTATGGTATTATGAACTTCATCCCAGCCTCCTTCTCTTTCTGAGCCAGTGACATCATCAGAAACGTGTCCAGCCATAAGCACATTTCCCCAAGGAGATGCTAGTAGCTCTAAGTATTCCAACCACTTGGAAACAAAAGGTAAGAAGAGTAAATGCACACCGAAGTATTTATGCAGGGAATAAAAACCACAGTTTTTGGTAGTAACAGTTATGCCCAGGGCACATCCAGCTGGCTTTATGTCAACATGAATCAACTTACAACACTGAGACTTCCTTGCAAACAGGGGGGGCTCACACAAACTGTAGGCCTACACATTCAGGATGAGGACTTAATTGTCAAAATAACCCTATCCTCCACCACCTCTAATTTTCTTAATAGGAGAATCATGATGTCCAAGGCAGGTCCCTCTCAAACATATGGACACTTGATTTCATGAGGCTGACTATTTTCCAACTGAGGCACACGCTAAAGGACTTCAGACAATCTGAACGGCAATCAAGCACCAAGCAATCAAAGAGAGGGAGAGATGATGAGACTGGGTTGAGTCCAATCCCCCTGTTGATCACTGACGACAAATGAGTTCTGCCAGAGGATTTAAATGAGGAAGAACTGATAGGTGGATTTGTGTCCTCTTACAGAAAAGACGCATGGTATAAAGGGTGGCAGTGGCAATTAGAGGACACAGAGTGTTATTATCTCTAATGGGTTATGTGTAGGCTACAACTCAACTGGGAACTGTACATCTGGCATTTCAAACCTGTTAGTTTCCTACATGACACATGGCCATAAAAGCATGGACACAAATATATGCCTTGACATGTGCAATAACACGATGAACGTGGTGTATGTAGCCTAATATGTGTGCATGCCGCCTGTTATTGCCCGTGAGAGAAATGAAAAGGAGCTTAATCTTTTCTTTTTTGTAACAGAAAATGGCAGTCTGTATCCTGATATTTTTATTTTGTCTAAAATATTAGGTTTTCCACTCTTTTACTGTAACTATCTTTGGTGGCAGAAGTGGAAGTTTGTTTAGACTGGCGGTTAATAACACTGACGCTTGCACAGACGAAAATACGATAATATGTTGGGAATATTGAAAATCAGAGTTTACACAGAATATAGAGAGAAGCAGTTCTTTACCTGTGTACGTCCCCTGTGGTGTTTGCTGATGTTTATCCCTTCTCGGATATCCATGTTACACCGCGCATCTCTTCACTCCCTGAGCCCAGCAGCTCCCAGCATCGAGTCGTACGGCGACGGTGAAGTTCGTCTCTTGAAAGTGCGGATGTTGCTCTCGCAGAAATGGCCCCACAACTCGCCTCTGCGGCTGGCGCTGAGTCTTACCACCCCAAGTGCCTTGGGCAGAGCCGGAAAGTAGTTGTTACCAGCTTTGTCCTTCGCTCTCCACACTCCAATCCCCGGAACATTCATTTAGGGCAACCCGGCAGTCCATTCCGCACCGCCGCCAGGCTGATACGAACCAAAGCCCGCAGCGGTTGCTTCTAACAAGGAGCTCCGCACTCTGGAGGTTGTTAAATGTCGCTGTATAAATATAAAATATTAATTTTAGAAGTGTTCACGGGCTGGTTGACGGGAGCGTCCGGCTCGTCCACAGACAGAATAAGGACTGTTGGTTGCCTGCGCGCGCGGCGTTTTAGTGGCACATGGGACATCAGAGGTGGATGTACAGTGGGTTGGGGGTTGTTTTCCACGCTGCAGGTTCACAGTACGTTCACCACGATGCCCGAGACTCGGGCCGACACGAGGAGTCACCAGCCTATGATCTTTCTTATCTGAAGATGCTGTGTGTTTTTGTTGTTGTTGTTGTTGTTGTTGTTTTTGTTTGTTTGTTTAGAGTCCCCCCCACCCCCACCACCCTGGAATTAAGGAATTCATAAACATCGCAGTAAACATTCATAAATACATTTATGAATGTTTACTGTGATGTTTATGAATTCCTTAAAAAAGAATCAAAAGTAAAAGTTATCATTATGCAGAAAATACTCTTTCAGTGTTGTATTTTTTATGGACTACTATTGATTTATTACTACTGATGCATTAAAGTGGAAGCAGCCTTTTAATATGTAGTCTCTTGAGGTAGGGCACATCCAAATAACATAGGCTACTTATTATACTACTGGTCAATCAATACATCATATTTTGTAGAGTGATCATATTTTATATGAAAAAATCTTAACTTGCCTCCACATACCCAAAGCCCACACACACAAGAGTTCTCACTTATGTTTAGAGCTCGCCTGTACTGTGCTTCAGTGACATCTCCCTCATCCCTCTTTTGGTTTTGTTGCATTGATCTGTTAGGGTGGGACAACGCAGCCTATGCTGTTATCATTCTAATTTATTTTAGTTATTTGTTGTCTTATTAGTTTATTATGTACTGTACTATACACCCAGCATAGCTCCACCCAACATACACCTGACAAGAGGTCTAATCAGCCAGAGTACTTAAAAAACACCACACTTTACATGTCACATTCAGCCAATTCATACACCATGCAAGGTGACAACTACTCTTCAGAAAGAAACTAATCATTCACCAGAGAAACGAATGATTCACAAGCCGATGGCACCGCCTTGGGGTTCACGTTCTTGCCCGAGGACACTTTGACATGCGGGCTGGGGTAAGCCGGGGATCGAACTGCCAATCTTTTGAGCTCTGTTGGTTGCCTCCTGCTGCTTTGAAAGTCACACACACAAAAAAGTGATGATTTTGGCATTCCACCTTAAATAGTTGTAACTGTGCTCAATTTATTCACAGTTGCAGCAGTTTTTCACAGGGTGCTAACATTTTTTTTTGTCCACCCCCTTTATGTGGTGTTAGCAAATTGACACAAAATTAACACAAGAAATAAGAGTGTCATGCATTTGTTTCTATCATTACTTCTACTACACACAACAGGACAGATTGCCAGCTCATACAGTTTAAACAGTCAGAACAGGCTCATAATCCACTCAAAATGTTGAGTGGGATTTAAGAGAATCTACTTCTGTTTGAGCCAATGGGAGAGTGATAATTAGAGCAGAAATTACTGAATACCCCGCTGAGCCTTCGAAAGGAAAAAGGAATGAAAAGAGTATTTGGATTAACCTACTGAATGAACATTTAGAATTCCTTAGCCACCCATACACTCAGCTAATAATGGCAGACCAAAGCTCAGAGGAACACTTAATAGTATAGCCACCTTAAACACAAATATCTGCAGCTAGTTATTTATCAACTGAATATTTCATGAATTCTTTAACGCTCAAGACTGGAGGGAAATTTTCTTATGTGAGGATTTCTTCCAAAGAAGAACTAACTGAATTTTACCTCATGCAGTTTTAGTCATTTCCCTCTGCTCTCCAAGGGGACAAATCCTGCATACAACCATCCCCATGTGACAATGAGCTTTTCATTGTTGTTTGGAAAATGTCATTTAAATACATGAGTTATGTTTGTTGTGAGGTAAATGGTATGCTGAAATGAGCAACTTGTCATCGCTGCCAGGAGTCAGAAAGACAAGCACTCAGGGCCGTCTATCTGAGAGCAGATTATTCTCTGCGGAGGCGTCGCACTGCCACATGCTCTTTTTTGACCACTTTAGCAAAACAATGATCTTACATTAAATATAGTCTTTATAAACTAACATTTTCATTCTGTTATATTTCCAGCTCCTTTCACGTTTGCTTTTGATTATCTAATTTATTTACCTACATATAAATGTCAGTTAACTAATAGCTATAAGAGAAAATGGACTGACGTTCTAAGTTTAATTTTAGGGAAGGTGTGCAGTTTTGCTGGCAAAACTGTCCCACTAAACTCAAACAACAGAATGGCTACTGGTTTATTTGGTGATTGCGGGAAGTCAAGTCTGAGTTTATTATAGCCCACTATCACAAAGTATGTCTCAAGGGGCTGTATATAAATAAAACATGATGAAAAAAACATGACAACATTAATAAAATATATTGTACTTTACAAAAGTGAGATAAACAACATATGAAACAATATAAACAAAATATTTTAAATATTTTAAAATATGTACAAAAGTGAAGTAAAATACACCAATACATAATATGTACATATTATTAAATTTTTTTTTAAAGTGTACATCACCATGTATATAGCCAACAGTACAAATGGTAGCCAGCAAAGCTGTGCAGTGAGTAAATCTCACGTCCACGAGTTCTAGCGTCCTCATTAGTGTGTCCCACATCCCAGTCCTGACTCTAACCCGAGTTTGAGTCAGGACAGAGCAGTACAACCTCAGTGCCGGTTACACATGTGCACCTAAAACTGAATGTAAGCTGGATAACTGTAGTTTAGCACTTAGGCAGACTAAATGAGGTTTAAGATAGATGCAAATAGTGTTGTTTTGAGTTTACTTTTGAATGAATCAAACAAGCTAGCATCTCCAGTTTGGATATGAAGACAATTCCAGAGAAGAGGGGCTTGGTAAGAGAAAGCCCTGCCACCTATTTACTTTGGGAATACTCAGGAGGCTGGCTTTTCATAGCCCTAACATGTATATGAGGAGTGACTAGAGGTGATAAGTACGATGGTGCAAGTCCATGTAGTATTTTATAATTTAAAAGGTCTGTCATGCACAGGGAACCAATGTAATGAAATAAGAGCAAATGTAATATGATAAAAAAAATTCTAGTCTTGGTCATTATCCTGGCAGCGGTATTTTATAAAAGCTTTAATTTGCAAATCAGAGAAGTGTCTGAAGTGAAGGGGGTTTTATACTGGACCTGCACTGTCTTTTAGAGTAACGTTTTTGGCATATATGGTAGCCAGGGTCTGCACTGACTGAGTTAGGGCAATCCTCCCTGCCCTTGTCTCTGCACGATTTCATTCAGTTTTAATCAAATGAAGGACAGTCAACAGTCGCCTGCTCAGCAATGCAGACAGCACACTTGATGTTTAGGACAGGAGGGAGTGGAGTAAAACCTGAGACTGATGCCTGATGTGAGGACATATTTCTGACCTGCGTGTGTTGTTTTTATGAAAGAATAAGCACAGTTTCCTGTAATGTTTTATGGCTGACGTTAAGATGTATCCATGTTATGGTTTAAGGAGGAGTAGGAGGAAAATGTTTATGTGCACAGTATAATATCAAAGGTGAGGCAGGCATGTCGCCGAGGTTAATGTGCTGCAATGATTAGTCGATTCATTAATTTGTTGCTCATTACAACTACTCAGCCAATTTATAGCCGTTTCATAGCTTTGTCAATTAAATGCCCATGGTTTTGGACTGTTGGCTGGACCACATAAGCAATTTAAAGACATCATCTTTGGCTCTGAGGGCTTGTGATGGACACAGAATGACACGTAAGAGGGTTCATGTAAAGGTTATTGATTGATTTTTGTAGCTGAATCTCACAAGACACGTGTTGTTCATAAACTGAAGAAGCTTGATGGACAAGTTGGGACATACAATCGTGGATGTACAGTGAACCCGGGAGAGGAGAAAACGCACGCCACAGTGTTACACATGTGCCTGCAGCCTGGGGTTTGACAGGTAAGCTACCTTCCATCTGTCAGGAAATCTGATATCTACCCACTTGTTTAGGAAGCAATGTACAGTTTCAGCACATTGTTGTGGAGCAGGTCCAGGATAATAGGCTTGAAAACCGAGGTGAGGTCCAAAAATGGGATATATTGTGTATATTCCACTGGGCAATGTAGTTGAACTGTGAGTTTGAGTTTGAAAGAGCAGGTCTGCATCAGCCTTCGCTCTGACAGACGTGAATGCCAGCAGCCTGAAGTTACTGAGGTGTAGAAAGAGTGTCCTTAAGGTGTAAATGAATGGTGACTTTCATTTGAGAGCATACTTTGAATATAGACAAATACCATTTAAATGAATAATCTAAGAATATAAAGCAATTAGAAAAGGAAATGTAGGTTTTGCAAAATCGGCAAGCATATTTTAAAAGAAACACAATTGCCCCCTGGCTTACATTCACCGGGGTGGTGGAGTTAAAAAGAGGTGAGGATACCAGACCTTTGTGGGCCGATGAATAAGGATACATTAGCCATTACTACTGTGGCAAACACACCAGAGTCTCTGACCAGACTGTCGGTGGTCAAGTTGCATTGTGGATAATGTAGGCGCCAGGTTTTGACAAGAATGAAGAAAAGACGATATCTCTGGTTCTGCAGCATTGATTTTGATACTCCATTTAAACTGTCCGTTGTGAGTTCAGCATTGTTATAGGAGTACAATTCTACTGTAAAGTGGATATTGTAGGGAAAACAAACTAAATACTTTGACAGAGAGCATTTTGCAGATACAGTACATTTAGTATGACCGTTTTGTGATGGAGAGAGAGAGAGATGGAAATGTGGGTCAGAGTCCGTTCTTTCTTGGTTTTGAAAGAGTCAAGAAGAGTTGTTATGACCTGGCTCAAAGGCCACAACAAAAGGGAGACGCACCATGGTAAACATTTATTATGTGTTTATTTAACAAAAACAAGCCAAATTAAGTTATTTTGAAATTTACATAATTAAAGTATGAGGTATGTAGTCTGTGGTTTCAGTAGTGTCTGTGCAGGATGATGGTTGCATGAATCTACGAGTGAAGGTGTTCTAAAATGCAAAAACAAGATAAATACCACAAAGCCAACCAAAGAAAACAAAACTAAAGGGGAAACCAGGGAGCCAGCCACAGGGAGGTCTGACCTGGCCTTGACAGCAGCCTCCTTGCAGAATGAGAAGACAGTCCCAAATAATCTACAGGGCAATTAGCCCAGGTGCCCAGAGTTACTGCAATCAGCTCTTCCTCTACAAGAGGAGAGAGAAAGAGAGAGAGACAGGCCACACCCACTCATGACCCCACAGGGCGTCGCGGAGTCAACATCATGAACCTGCTAATGACAAAAAAGACAAACTGGATACACACCGTTAATTAATTGTATGATTTTCCTTTATATAATAAGAGTTGAGACACAGGAGATCTCACTTGCTGATGCTCCCTGTTTTGTCAGTATTAGATGTTGGATTAGTTTTAGATTAGATACATTTATAGGCCTAATATGGTCTACAATTTAGCTGCTAGGCTTTTGACCAGAACCTAGAGGTACGATCACATAACACCTGTTTTAGCTTCTTTATATTGGCTCCCTGTTTGTTTTAGGATTGGTTTTAGGATCTCATTGATTACTCTTAAGGCTCTTCATGACCTGCCTGTAGATTATATGGCTCCGCATTATATTTTAAACCTTTTAATCCCTTATGAACCCATGCGTAGTTTGAGATCTTGGGGCATGGGTCTTCAGTTTCTTCCTGGCTGAAAACTAAAGGGGACAGAGATTTTGCCAGCTGTGTGACTCAGTGACTTCTTTTAAGTCTGTCCTTAAGAAAATACTTTTACCAGAAAGGATATTATGATTTTATTTTTTGTATTTTATCATTCATTAAGGTATTTTATTTAATATTTCTCTGTGTAAAGCACTTTGTACTTAGTGCTTTATAAATACATCTTATTATCATTATTATTATTATTATTATTAATGTCTTCTCTTCTACCTGCATACTTGTGCTGCTTTGTTATTGAATTGTTGATCTCATTACATAACTTGTTCTACATTTAACACTAAATATGCATGATTTATATTTGTAACATTTTGTAATATGACAACTATATCAGCCACTACAATACGCTTAAAACCCTATATTGATCTGGACCTTCTTGGTGTGTGCTGTAATTACTGTGTTTACACGCTGAAAGATCATAGTGTCAGTGCCAGTTTCTGTGTCAGAAAAACACTCCTGGGATCAGTGGCAATCTTCATGAATACAGTTTAACTGACAGGAGCTTAATTAAGCAAAATAAGTATTTTGACAGTGATACTGGTTACTCCCTAATTGTGCATGTCTAATAACAAGCAAACTCTCAGAAATACTTCCATGAGAGGACTTGTCTATTTATTTCTAATTAGCCATGTTAGTTTGAAATAGTCGAACACAAGGGCTTTGATATTGACTTGTGACTCCTGGCTCCACAGGCCAAACTACGTGTGTGGGAGATATCTCACAGAAAATCAAGAGGTAGAGGTTTTCTCTCTTACCACCAGACTTCACTTGCTGCACACAAATGACTGTCTAGCCAAAGCATTTAACCTTGAGCCAATCTGTCTTCTCACTTAGAAAAGCTGGGTTCTTGAACCATGAAATGGAGGTAGTTGTCCGTCTGAAAGGAGGTTACAACCCAGACTACTTCAAGATTAATCAATTATTGCCATTTCAAATGTTGGCTGGAATCATTATCAGAATTTTATTTTTTTCAATATGCTCCTTATGTTTAGTTTCACAGTCTTTTCTTACTGACCCATTTAACAACACTGGGCACTGTTATTGACCATTATTAAAATAAGTTTATATGAAGGATTGTATACGTGTCCATGCACAGCAGATGCAAGGACACATATGCATATGCATTTATTTGTCAAACTTATCCTGATCCAATGTGATTCTGCTGCCTGGCTTGGTAAATTTAGGGTAGATATGATCCAGTGCCTATGTACCCAGCTGTCTCACTGCAACCAGGGAGCGCTGAATGTAACACAATCAAAGCAAAACCTGCTTGCAGAAATTCCCTTTGAATTGTGTCTGTCTCTCTGTTTGTGTGTGTGCGCACCTGTGCTAATTAAATCGTTTCTGAAACACACCACACTTCTGAACGAAACTCTGAAATGCACTAAAAAAGATTTTTTATGATACCCATCCCCTTGAGTTAAGAAGTATTTAGATTTGAAGTGACAGCTACCTCTTCAAAGAAAAAACTGACAGTGACAAAACTTCAACCTTTGTTGAGCATTAAAATCAGAAAGGTTGTATGAGTATGTGTGGGGGGGGGGGGTTGCAAATGTGGGTGTAAAGGCATGCCCTTGAGGTGTTTTCACTAATTTGTATGTGAGAGATGTATAGGACATTCATGTGTTTGCTACTCTATATTTTTTCCTATATTATGTCTGCCAATCTCTTGGAGCACACAAAGGCCACCCACTTGCGGTTGCATTTTCTGCACGAGCAGTATGATTATGCTCACATATTTACCCTGAACGTAATGAGCTTAGGTAATTTAAAAATGAATGTCAATAGGTTCTTCCACTGTTTATTACTGCTATACGGCTTTTGATTACATTCCTTGCTCTCATCTCAGAGCATGAAAAGAAGTTATTCTCTGAGTGAAATGACTGGCAATGCAAATTGAAAATTGTATATATCAGCTAACATGGCGACATCAAAGAACACAAATCAGGGGAAAGTTGTGTGAGCCTCCTACAGCTTTCCAAACATACCTGATTTTTATTTATTTTATTCAAAGAATAATTTCACACTCTTGTCTATGAGTCACACCAAAAAGTAAATAGAAAAGGTAGCACCCTGCAATTGTCATGTTGGCTAACTTCATAGGGATCTACATCAGGGGCAACTTCCCAGCCTTTTCTCTCAGCTATTACCACTATAATGTCGGATCATAGTGGGTCAAGGGAAGTGCATATCCAGTGATGATAGGTCACACCTACTGCTGTTACTCACATAAAAATGCTTTTTATGTGTTGTAATTGCTTTTTCTTTCCATATGGAGAGCTGACCGATTGGTCCAGCCTTTTCTTCCACTTGAGGTCATCCACAGAATAATGGGCCATTGCATTTAGCTTTTTGAATTTTGAAGACGATTGGATAAATACAGTGAAAGTCAAGCTCACATGAATATGCAGGCTGGGTACATCCGGTACAGGCGTTTGAAATGATTCATGTAAAAACCATGTTTATTTTTTGCTCGAGTCCTCGAGCGCAAAGTTAGCATGACTCTTTGAGTCACAAAAAGCCACATTTATGGAAAATACGCCAGGTTGATATTTCCCTCTAAATTAAACATTTTGATATGATTTATCCTCTGTTATCACTCATTTTTGCACTCCTCAGGCAAGTGATCGCCTGCCCTTTTTATGTCAAGGTAACATCTCAGTTAAGATCTCATGAATGGTTGGCTGCTCAAGCTATTGAGTATCACTAGGATGTGTACAGTGATTATAGTTATACATTGGCTGTATCCTTACCACACCAGAAAACCCTGCAGGCCTGCCATAGAAAAGGCCTTGCCCTTGTTTCCACTTCACATAGGTTTACAACATCATCAATTGGTGTATTGTACCTTCATATTCTTTGTCTCCAGTACACCTCTGCAGTTGCAGCAGCGTTGACTGTGTCTCTCCTCTCTAATGAATAATGCACACTAAGGCATCCTGAGTTATCCAAAACCAAGTCCCTCTTATCCCTGTTTGAGTGCATTGATTTCCTAGCTCTCACCAGCACCTACAGAGGCTCAAAGGCTGCTCCTGTGTGTGGGGTAGGGGGATGAAAGAACAACAACAAGGCAAGCATCAAGCTTGTAGTGCACTCGTGGGTACTCACTGGAGTTCACTAACTGGCACTCAGATGAAAGCAGAGGCCACGTCGTCGCAGTGCTTACAGTATGATATCTATAATTCAAAATTCAGTTGAACTCGTCTGCGGTGACTGTGTATCAACTTTGCTGTGATCACCTGCAAAACAGGTAGCTGACACTTGGCTGTGAGAGGCTTTCCCTATTTCAAGGTGAGGTCTTGCAGTAAAACCTTTGTAATTTTCTACTGGCACAAGGAGAGAGCTTTTAATGAGCTGTGGACAAGGATGCTGAAACAGCCTTTGTTCCACAGTTGAAACCAGTTCTCATTTTTCACAATCAGTAACATCACTCACCCAAGATATATGATTATGTGCAACATCTATTGTATTCATAGCAGTTTATTAGTAAGGAGGAAAGCAGCAATGTTTTTTTAATTTGTAAAGTACTAGAGCTAGGAAAACAACACGTATTCACTCAGAAATTCATTTAAGCTAATCAAGTCTTACACCTTTTAATCCTTTTAATTTAATAGTACTATAACATTTACTTTATTGTGACTTTATTTGGATATATTTCTAAAACAATTTTGCAAGAGTAGCATGAGGATCGTAGGTTTTTCAGAGGTTTCAATGTTGCATGAGAAATGATTGGTCTTACAATGTAAAAAGGCAGAGGAAGTGTACAACTGTGGATATTTCTTACTAAAATGTTGCATAGCCCCCGGAATAATAATCTTTATTAGTCTACAGGTGCCGTGTCTATATGCAGAAAAGAAGACCGACACCAAAAGAACACAGCGTATTATAGACAATGTTTTTTTTCTGAATTCAAGGTCTTTCTACTGTCACCATCTGTCCCATATTTAACAATTTCAGATTAAATCAATATTAATCTTCTGCTGACCAAAAGGGACTTCACTTCCATTCAAATAAACCAATTCAATTTGATAAGGAGCCAGACTATTTGGATAAGCGTGGCAAGCAAATCAGCATGAGATACTCTCTTGGAGATTGTCTATTTTCTCCTCATCCTTGATTGCTTTAAGGACTTAGTGCGCTGGAAAGTAAGTTTAGTGGCGTTTCGTCAGTGCTGGGGAGACGTCGTTTGAGAAAATACTGCAGTAATGTTGTAGCATGTTGTCACTGGCATAGATTCATGTTGTCAAATATTGAAAGGACACAAGAGCAAAGTATGGTATAATCTCATCTTTTTAAGGCAAATTGTACAAATCAGAAAAATTATGAGTGGCCTCTAGAAACGCCCCATATAATCTACTCAAGGGAACATTTTTCACTGTGTTCCAAAATGTATAGAAATCAATATTTAATCTGCACCATATATTGGACAATGCACAAAAGAGCCTGAGATACTAAATGCTAGACAGCAGTTTGCTGTCAATGGAATGACTAACCTTTTAAAATGATAAGAAATGAACTTTGTGTCTGGAAAAGCATCACTGTTGCATTAATTGGAGTATGGAATGCCACACCTTGGTGTTTACAGTAGCTCAGAGCTCTCAGACCCAACAACCTCTGCAGGCAGCGGAACAATATGTTTACCCTTGACAGCCACTGGATTCTTCTCTGTCAATTGATGAATAAGTATTTGCAGGGGATAAAAAAAAATACATTTTGCGGCTAAAACAAAGCATCACAGTTTCAGACAGTGTAACGCTTGTTGAAGGTGACCTCAGCATTAGACAATAAGTTTGCATGACATTGCGTCTGCTGTGAGTATGATCAAGATGGTAATTCATGCCTGCATTGTACAGTGTTTTGTCTGCCTGAAGTAGGTGTGTATGTGTGTGTGTGTGTGTGTGTGTGTGTGTGTGTGTGTGTGTGTGTGTTCACAGTTCACAGTCTGAGGGATATGTCTTGTGCTTGTTCTAATAGGCTTTGCTCCGGTGAGTGCAGGGCTTACAGGTGTACTGCCTCCTATCCACACACACACACACACACACACACACAGAGTAACATTAGATTTCAGGAGTCATCTCACCTTTCTACTTTGCATGCCACTTAGTTTGTCCCTGTATCTAAGGAGAAGCTGTTTTCACGTTACTAATGATAGTATACTGTATTTTCAAGTGCAGCTACTTTTCAGGAACTACAGAAACACATGCCATATTGTTTGTGGGTTAAATGAAGTAATGTCACTGATCACATTTCATGTAATTTAGTGTTTTAACTTGTTTTGGAGGAAAACTAATTAGCAAAATGTGATTAAATGCAAAAATGACCACAGACATTGTGCTAAGGGTTCAGAAAACATATCTGAAAATGCATGCCTCGAGCATTTGATACACATGGAGCTGCATTGGTTAACAGTTCCCAATTTGGCCCATTCAAAACTACACAGACACTTAAATTGCTGCTTGAGTGCACACTTGAAATTACTGTATGTGGCATCCCGGCCAGAGCACATGAAAGCCTGGCCACCAATTGGGAAACCTGGCAATCCACCTGTCACGAATGTGTTCCACACCTCTTGGACTCAGTAACAGTGTAAGAATGGACACACGATCCCAGAGCACAGAGCTAACAACACCCTGCAGGGGCTTCCATATCTGACAACAGGTACATCTGTTCCTCATGATTTGTCCCATAAAGGACCAGCAGAACCACAGTCAATGGCACTGACAAGGTAGCCTTGTCAGCATAAACAAGATTATGTTTCCATGCAGTCACAGAGTGGTCTTAATATTCTTGTGCTTAACAGTTGGTTTCATTTTGCAACAAAGATGTTATCATAATAATTCAGTGACTGCATTGTCGATTTGTTTTAGATATACTTCGGAAAAAAGAATGTGTTGGCAACATTTCCAGGCCTGTCACATAAAGAAAAGGCCAAGTGAAAGACGGACAGCCGGCCTCACAGTTGGTCACGGCATCATCTTGCCAAGGTTAGGAAAGGTCAAAGTCACCACATGCTTCCTAACCAGAGCCATATCACTGATGTCCAACAACCCACATTAGATGCATAAAGAAAAAGAAGGATTATATTATGTGTTGTTGGTTGCTGACACCCAAAATGAATTTTATGTCCTGGATTTTAGCAACATTAATAGTGCTGTCAAAATGGTCACAAGAGAATAACGTGTGGTTATGTGTTAAAAAATCGTAGATGAAATAATAGTTTTAGGATGTAAAAACGAGTCTGCCCAGGGACATGCCTGACTTTTCTTGGGAGATCAGTATTATGACAAATTCACAGGGGACCCCAAGCGTTAATACTTGAAACAGTCTGCAGGAGACTTACTCCAAGCACAGCTCTGTCGTAATGAACACTTAAGCCCCCAACAGACTCTGTGACAGTGTGTCTCTAATACACCACTGATTAATATTTCACGCACATTGGGGTCCTTGAATTACAAAAAAGCTGTTATTTACAGAATTATTTTTTGATTCGGTCAACATAATCACACACTGTACAGGGTTATTGCCTCCGCATTATATGTACATAAAATATGCTTTAACATTTTTCATTTGATTTGAACAATGGAAAGGCAGTTGTTCATCCACTAGTTTTTCATATCACAGAAGATGAATTAGCAACAGCTCCACAAGGTGTTGTAAATCATGAATGCTTCAAGCTTTGATGCCACATAATGTATCACTAACTCCCTTTTCTGCCAGCATTAACTCTCCACCATCCAAATTAGCTTGAATTGACAAATATGTGTAATTCCAAAGCATGTTTTTTCATTCATGTATTTAGCCTAATTTCTATAAGTAGAACAGTGTTCTCAACTGTACCTCAGGATTTCAAGAGAAGACAAGGAGAGTAGCATCATCTTGATTCTTCTGGCACCAATGCATCCCTAAAAATAGTTATGTTAGTTAGTAACTTGTGCACAGTTTCTTACTTGGTGAACTGTACTTAATGTTGTACAAGTACTTATTGCTTAATACAATGTGCAGTGTCTTTCCAAAAATGTTAAAAGAAGATCTGGAACTTTATTAACTTTTAAAAGTCTTAGCTTTCTATCTTTGAACAAATGTTTATTTAGTCATGTAGTAAGACTCACCAGAACTTCACTATCTTATAATGAAGAAGCTACATGATGTCAGTCTTCTCCACCCCAATATCTTCCAGCTAATGCATAATATTCTGGAGGCAGAGAGAACAGGGAAGTGACTTCTGTGTGTGATTCACTGGAGTGGACGTTCAAACTGCGAGCATGCAAACACAGTCCAGCACATAGATTCCACTAAGGAGAAGAGCCCCCCGCGGGCTACAACATGCAGCTAAAGGTGGAGCGCTCATTGAGCAACATTATAATGATGTTTGTCACTGCCAATGATTCTGCTTGAGTAGAGAACAAGAGGGGCGCGAGTGGCTGTGTACTCAATGGAGCAGAAGAATGGCTGAGAGAGGCTGGGGTGGTTGGGGTGAGGGAGGTGGGGGTTGATTAGATAGGTTGGTACAGTGCCATGGCCAACACTGGCTGTGGAGTCAGTGTGTTGTGGAAAAGGTGTCTGTTAGGCGATAACATTTGTGCTGATGACCTCATTATATGAACATCAGCTAATGATTTAATGGTATGTAATAAAACAGATGTTGTTTGTGATTGTATGGTGCACTGCCTAGCACATAGATGAATGCTGCATTGTCAGATGCATGCTGGTTGTTACTGGCATAGATTCATGCCGTCCCCTGTGCAGCAGTGGGAAATGTCACACTTTGATTTGGTGTTTATCTCAATAACCTCACTGCTTGACCCCATTCAGTCCCAGACTTGGGGATGGATAGCCCCAGGGCATTGTTGTGGGATCAGTGGCTTGACCTTACAACATCAGAGATAAAAGCGATTTTTGTGGACCACTGTAAATCCTCTGACCCAAAAAAACACGTTCTCACTCCCAAGTCGTCACATATGGACGCATGGTCAAGACCCTTTGGCGTCACTTTGTAACGCCCTGGGGAGCCCCTTAGCATCATAGTTCAATGCACTGGGGGAAACCCTGTAGCATAATTTTTAAACGCTAAAGGTCTGAGTAAGGAGGTGGTTTGGGTGGACGGGTGGGCCAGAACCCGCACTTTCACCCAGAAGGCCAATGTTTGTTTCCAGTGTGAAAATAATTTTGTAGTCCTTACGCAAGTAACATAACTTAAGTGACGTAAGTAACATTTTTTATAAAGCCAAACCATGTTGTTTTCCTAAACCTAACCAAGTAATTTTGGCTTCTAAACCTAACCAAATTGTTAAATTTCACAAGTTTTATTCTGAAAGACTAACCGGACGTTGCATATTTATTGTCGATAGATATAAAAAATAGATATATCTATTTTTGTTATCTATTGTTTACACGTCGATAAACGATGCCAAAGAGGTACTCAGGGGTCTTGACTTGGTCTTGACCGAGCGTGTGTGACGAGTTGGGAGTGAGAATGTGTTGTCTGCAAATGCATTAGATTTAAAGCCGACATCCGCCATAGCTTATTGTTTTGGCCACTTGGGGGCAGTGGAAACAAGTTGTGAACAATGACATATCATCATCTTTTGGGTTAATATGGCGGTCTTATTAGCAAACAGTTTCTTATTCACACATCCAGCAGTTACGGAAAAACATTATAATTTATTTGGACTCGTGTTTCTGGCCATCTGATGAATGTAAGCCCAACATTCACACTATTTTAGCTCTGTGTTTGGTCTTTACCAACCACTGAGAATAATTTAGCTCTTTAGATGCTGAATGCTCCACTGAATGTTCACTAGCTAGTCCATGAACTGTGTGTCTGCCGTTTAGTGCTGAGCCAGTAGTGTAGAGTGGGTTTTAAGAGCTTCTTTTCTGAAAACAGCTGCCTGCTATGGCTGAAATAACAGTGTGACAAGAGTGAACCAAAACATTAAAGGCGCTAAACAATGAGATGAAACTCACTACTCAGCTCCATAAAGCCAAGAGGAGCTGCAGATTTGGGTGTAGTTCTTCACTACGAGTGACCCCTTTCACAATGTCATTTGACACATTATTATAAAAATATAGATTATAGCCGTCCATTGTACAGTTTGTTATAATTCTTGCTGAGAAAAGTTTCTTCATGAATTTATTCAGTGATTCACATTTATAGTGAGCATACCAATTACATACACAGTGTTTGTGCATAGGATTTATTGAAATCTTCCCTAACCTGACATATTGAGCAATATCTTATTGAAATGTACTTAGATAGAAACAAGAGGAAAACATCTCTTGCATGTCAGCAGGATTGCTGTAGCCAGTCACCAAATTTCAAAGAAGAAAAACTGGACAGCTGATTTGATGTTTTCAGTCCTGGAGTGTGAGAAAGCAGAATAATTTGTCGCATATGATTGTGGTGTTGGTGAGAACGCAGTGGCCGAAGGGCTGTCGTGTTTGCAACTGAAGAGGCTGCACCTGGCCACTTGAATTGGCCAGGCTTGAGGGTAGACATACAGAGAAGGAAAGTAGGATCAAACGCTGAGTGATCAACACATCAGAGAAGGTTGTGGAGGTGCTCCCTTGAGAGGCTAGCCAGTTGTATGTGTTTGTGTGTATGCATGTCTGAAAGTGTGCATGTGTCTGAATGTGTGTCGTGTTGTTGCTGTTTTATATAAACCGCTGTGCGCAAGTTAATCATCACACCTCACCAACTGTTTTGGTGTCATTCAGGTTTACTTGTCTCAGACATCTCCATTAATTTCCAAATGGAAAGCTGTTGGACACATGTTGTTTTGCTGTTCAGCAGAGATTGACCCGCATTTCTCTTGAAAATTACTCTGCTGCAATGCAATTCAATGTGGCCACTTGTTTCCTTCTGTTCCTATGTGCAGTTAAAATCAGTGAAGCATGGCTAATGTGGAATTTGATTGTAATTTACATTTGTTCCCCTACCAGCAATAATTGTGAGCGTTAACACTGACTAAATGAGGTGAAGCTCACTTGTTAAGGTGAAATGTGTTATTCCAGGACTTTACCATCTCTAACATCAGCTTAATCAAGAATAATTTAGCTGAACAATTCTCATGGGTAAGGCAAGATACAATGAATAGACTGTATGGTGTTTAATTGTAGATAAAGGCAATTGCTTCTTTTCAACAACAGACCGGGAAGTGGTTACAAAAAAAAATGTATTTGACTCACGTTGACCAGAGTGCTCCTCACACTTGAGTGCAATGTAGGACTGGAGGTAACAATAATCTATTGACTTCCATGTTGTGTTTGAGAAGCATCACTTTAATTTGTCATATTCCAAAATACAACAATGTTAAAGCCCTGCTATGAAAACACTCAAAGCTAAATCACCAGCCCTTTGTGTAAAAAACAGGGATATAATGATTAATGTGTTTTAACTGTTTATATTTACTTCAGAAATCAATTTGTAATTTATTACAGTTAACTGGAAACAGATAAATGATTAAAATCACAATATTTTTTGGCCTTGTGTAGTGATTATTGCTAGTTTTATGAATTAATAGTCTTTTCAAAATGCGGTTGTCTTAATTACAGTGTATTTACGCTAACTTTGCTGCATATCCTGTTTTGTAAAGGAAAATTGCAGTATTGCTCGTTAATCCAGAAGATAGTTATAAACAAAGCATCATCTTGGTTTTTTATTTCTCTCAATGTTACACACAATTCCGTGAACAATTTAAAGGAAGACAGAAATAGACATAAGCTAAACAACAAGGACAACAAAGCTGTTTATATTAACATATGTTAATCAAACAAAGAAGGGAAGACTTAATCATCACAGTATTTACATTTACTCATTTGGCAGACGCTTTTATCCAAAGCGACTTACATTTGAGGAACAACATACAATCATTAACAGAGCATAAAATACAGCAGAGATCTACAACTGATAATACATATTAATAAAAGCAGCAATAAATACTCGTAAGCGTTAATGGCACATATCGCATCAATGGGGTAAATACCTACAGAAAGAAGTTAGAGTTAACAAAAAGTGCAATCAATATAAGGGGATAGAAGAATAAGAGCACAGGAAGTGCATGTTAGATGTTAGGAGTTAGAGGTGTTATATAAGGAAGTGTTCTTGGAAGAGATGAGTTTTCAAGAGAGGGATGCCCCAGCTCTGATGGCGTGTGGTAGCTCGTTCCAATACCTGGGTGTGCACCTTGACAACAGACTGGACTGAAAATACAAGAACGTCCAGAGCAGACTCTACTTCTTGAGAAGCTTAGATTCTTTAATGTATGCAGCAATATGTTGTGCATGTTCTATCAGTCTGTTGTCGAAAGAGCAATTTTCTTTGCAGACATCGGCTGGGGAAGCAGCATCAGAGCCAGTGACAGCAAGAGACTGAACAAGCTAATAAAGAAGGCTGGCTCTGTGCTGGGGTCTGCTCTGGAGCCCCTGGAGTTGGTTGTGGAGAGAAGAATGTTACACAAACTGTTTAACATCATGGACAATACTTCTTACCCGCTGCACAACCTGCTGGTCGGGCAGCAGAGTGTATTCAGCTGGAGACTCCTACAACTCTGCTGTAGCAAGGACCGTTACAGGAAGTCATTCCTACCCACTGCCATTACAATACACTGAGGAGAGGAGACTGAATAACATGTGAATGATAAAGGACATTGCATTGCATAGTTTTTCGGGGATCAATAAAGTTTTATTTATCTATCGATCTCAATTAAACTTCGGGGATATCAGTTCACTTATGCTTCCTGACTAGTTGTTCTCTAGTTTTGCGTTTTGCTAGTGTCCTTGTCACTACTGGTAGCATGAGGCAGCACCTGCTGCCCATTCAGGTTGCACAGGTAGTCCAGCTCCTCCAGGATGGCACATCCATTATGCCGTCGCAAGAAGGTTTGCTGTGTCTTTCAGCATAGTCTCAAGAGCACGGAGGAGATACCAAGAAACGGGCCATTACTGGACATGGCAATAGAAAAGCCCAGCAGCAGGACTGGTATCTGCTCCTTTGTGCAAGAAGGAACCGGAGGAGCACTGCCAGAGCCCTACAAAATGACCACCACTACTGGTGTTCATGTTTCTGACCAAACTGTCAGAAACAGACTCCATCATTACATTTACTCATTTAGCTGATGCTTTTATCCAAAGCGACTTACAGATGCTGTATGCTGTATTATATCAGAGGTCTGGAGACACCGTAGTGAACGTTACGCTGCCTGCAACATTGTCCAGCATGACCTGTTTTGTGGTAGGTCAGTGATGGATTGGGGAGCCATATCTTTCAAGATAATGGATAAACCTCCAGGTGCTAGCCAACAGTACCCTGACTGCTGTTAGGTACAAGAAGGCAATCCTCAGAGCCACTGTCAGACCTTAGGCTGGAACAATGGGCCCTGGGTTACTTCTGGTGAAGGACAATGTCCAGCCTCATGTGGTCAGAGTGTGTAGGCAGTTTCTGGATGACGAAGGCATCCAGGAACTGAGCATAACTGAGCCCAACTGAGCGCAACTTGATGTCTCCTCTCTTTTCCCCACTCCCCATAAATCATCAAAGGGCAACGGGATATTCTGACGGTTAATGATTTATTAATTATTTATAGATTTATTCACAGATGGTATAGAAAATCAAGACATCAGGGAAAGCTAGGCCAAAACAACAAACAAAACCACCTTTTCCCATCCCAATAATTAATCCTACAACAAAGTAAAATACAAAAAAGGAAAGAACAAATACTTAACCTGACTCCCTGGCCAGAAAACAGGAGAAAACAATATTCAAAATAAATGGCAGCTCTCCCCTACTGTTTTCCAACATTACACCGCTAACTTCCAGCACACAGCTGAAGTACAACAAAGGGTAGGCTATAATACACCAGGAGGTTTTCCCAAGAATACCCCGTCTGGCTGGGGAGGTAGGGGAAAGGGAGGAGAGAGCGCACGACCTCCACACAGGTCCCTTTATACAGCAAATCCTCCAGCCCAATCCGCTGTCCACCATCTGTAACACATACAAATAAAACTCTGGGACGTTTTTATCGCACATCTGACGCCACCAGGTGTTCTGTAGATTGCAAACAAATACAAATCATACAAAGGATTAAGTATTGAATGCCTTTTTAAAGAAGACCTATTATGCTTTCCGACATTTTATGACTTATCTACAATGTTATAATGTTGGATGTTCATGTTAAATATGGCCAAACATTCAAGAAATGAGGTTAAAGCATTTATAAGAAATCACTGTGAGCAAAAACCTCTGGTTTCCTCCTGTTCTGAATGCTCCGTTTTGAACTGCTTTTTCTACCAACGGCTCCGTTCTACGCATTACCGAGCCAGTGTTCCATATATGGTCATGTGCTTCCACACTAAGGGCATGGCAACGCTCAGTCTGCCTGTTCTGCCCAGCAACAACAACAGCCTGGTAACATGCTTCAGGTCTTGGCCAATCAGAAGATTTTGAGAGGTTTTGAGAGGGGGACTTAAAATGACAGGAGCATCTACAGCTTTTTCAGACAGAGGTTGATATGAAGAAAAAAAATATATTTTTATGAACTTTGAATCATGTAAAGCTGTCATACAGGAGTCACAGAACTACAATATAGGACTGGAAAAGCAGTATAATTGGTCTCCTTTAAGAAACCTAAGGATAATTAAGACATGGAAAACATAAAGTAACTAAAAATAATTTGTTATGGTTGGCAAAGCCAACCCCATTCACAATAAAAGCTAACCAGAATTTTGTCAATGAAAAGCTTTTAATATGAAGGAGCAACAGTTTGCAGTTGCAGTTTGTGTTCCATCATTAACAGCTCCAATATGTTTGTAGAACAGTGACCACGGTAGACAGTCAGACCCACCCACTGTGGGTAACTAAAGGCTATCAGCTTTCAGTGCACTTATATTGCTAAGTCTCTAAAACCTACTGTAACTGGGAGAGCTGCGTGTTTGTGCCCTTTAGTGAGTTGCCATTGTGGCAGCTGAAGTGGTTCTTTGTTTCTGTGATCAGCAGGATGTTATACTTGACTGTAGCTCACTGCACACCAATTTACACTATTTCTATTTTTCAGTATGTTCTAATCCAGTGAGTTTTAAAATGCTGGACCCTCAAACTCAGCTAGTTTTCAAGTTGGGACAAATATGAAGAAAGAGTCAGGACAATGAAACAAATGGCCTGTCTGCTTAAAGGATTAGTCTTGGATTTTAATAATGTGGATGTTTTACACAGTGAAAGGTAGACAGCTAAGTCTGACTGTGTAATCGCGTTTATGGCTGCAGGTTTTTTTGTTTGGCAGGCTATGTGATCAGTACATCAATACAGCTTGGAGATATGGTCCAATTAGTTTCCTCTGGATTGGTTTGTAAACAGTGATGCGAAAATCTGTTGATCTGATGAAAGTAAGAACAGGGGGAACCGCGGTGGTGCAGCGGTTAGCGGCTAGCACTGTTGCCTCACAGCAAGAAGGTCGTGGATTCAAACCCCAGTTGCCCTGGCCTTTCTGTGTGGAGTTTGCATGTTGTCCACATGGGTTTTCTGTATCCAAAGACATGCAGGTGTCAAATTGTCCTTGGGTGTGGGTGTGAGAGTGAGTGGTTGTCTACGTGTGGCCCTGGCTGGGATTGGCTCCAGCCTCCCGCGACCCTGTACGCAGGATAAGCGGTTGACGATGGATGGAAAGTAAGAACAGGTACAGAAGAACCCAAAACTAAACAGTGGATATTCAGCTACAAAAATACTGAAAGCTGCCAATAACATAATACATTTAAAAAATAATTATGATGGTAAATAAATAAAATGTGACTGTTTCTCTCTCATTGTTGGCACATTCACAATACAGGTATTCATTTTAGATACACATTGTGACCATAATCCAACCTCTGTGCAGCAGTATACCACACAAAAAGATTGAACAAGATACTAATTTCTTTGCCATCCCAAAGTGAGTGAAGACCTCAGCCCGGCCACCACTACAAAAACTGTCTGACCCCACCACTGGTGTAATTGCTGGTGGGGACGGGGGTCATGTACACTCAATAAATGAAATACACAGCTGTCTTTAAAGAATGCACTGCTATCCATTTGTTTGGTAACCCAAGGTCAAGATTATGTTTATTTTTCTTCACACAGACAGACTGACTGGCTCTACGTGGAAAGTGTTGCATGTGACTTGAATGACACACAATGTGACTTTAAGTTAATTTAGTTAAGCATAGTGTCTTGATTTGAACCAATATCCAATAGTATCTTCTTACATGTATAGAGGGGTGAACAATAAGCTTATTTAGACACTTAGTGAATTAGTGAAGGTCACTTTTTTTCCTATAACAAGGCATCTGCAGATTAATTCCATATGTGTACATATTATGTTGTGTGTGTCACATGTTATGATCTACTAAAGTTAGACACAATTCACTGCCATCTTGACTATAAGGAAGCTAGGAGGGACAATTGAGTGAGATTTAACTCTTGTTTGTTAGGGAGGGGAGATTTAGGAAGGGAGGGGTTTATTTTGTGTGGTGTGCTACAACACAATGTTCTAAATAAATAACAATGCTTAAATTCAGAAGTTTGCACTTTGTCTCATTTATTATTTCCTTATTAAGTTTATACAGTTGGGAGAACCCAGGATGCTCGGTTACAATACCATTACACTTTTCTAAGCATCTTAAAGAAAACTGTGACTGTACTATGTCAAAATTATCTATTAACATGTATATGCTGGACACCACCTGCTCTGAACCCCCCCATGCCCACAGACACATCTGGCAGATGCACTCTACATAGTTCACTCTTCTGATTGCATTTGACTTCACGTTTGGTGTTCTTTGGGGAGGACTATAAGTAAATACAGTAAATAGGCAAGAAAACAACAAACAAAGCCAAGATCCATTTTTGAAATGTAATTATTGCCTGTAATCCAAGCACCTGTCATTTTAAATTTGTGCAAGGAAATAATCTAGGCTTATTGCTGATTTCAATTTAAAATCTATTTGGAAGGAGCAGGGCATCTTGCATGTGAATGGGGGCATGAAATACAAAAATAACTCCCCTTGCTCCTTCGATTCCTAGATTACTGGGACAGATGGTAGGATGAAAATGACAGTGAAACATCCGTTTGCAGGTCAGAAAAAAAAAAAAGAAGCACTGGAAAATGGAAGGAATCTTATGGCACCCATGGGCAATACTACAGTCAGTAGTGATAGTTCCAACAGAGCTTGGAATGGCTAAATTTCTCCAAACACAGTGGTTTTACCACTTCACCACAAGTTCCAAAAGTCATCTTGGCCTGTCAGAGTCAAGAACTGTCAAAGTCAAAACTGAGCTGAGCTGAACAGCTGAGCGCTGATACTTCAGATAGCAGATCCATTTACAGGGCCACCATTGTTCTCACCCTAGCCCCAATAATGTTAGCACTAAAAGCCTGATTCAAGCTGTGGACAAATGATCAGTATCATTACAGCCTATGCCAAGTTTCCATCGAACAGACACAACTGCAGTGGTGATTGGTGACTATTTTTCTCAAGACCTACGTATAGTACAAAGCCATAATCGATTATTTTCCACGCAGTAAAATCACATCGATGAAAGAGCATTTACTGCACATGTGTGCATTCTTTCACTGGATGCAAAATATGAAAATATCACAGACTGACTTGGTAACATGAACTGGAAGGTATGGTATTGTTAATGTTGCATTATCATAGTGCAAACAAACTTTGAATTCAAATCAAGTTGTCCTTAATATTTTAGCATGTTTTTTTGCATTCTGTGATAACTGAAACTGTAAAAGCACAAATATCATCTACACACCTTGTATCAGAAAGTGGGTTTAGTGAAAATTCTGAGTTTCCCATTCTAAGGTCTTAATCAGCTCAGAGTTCAGGGTTAGGCTCAAAGTTTGTTAAACCAGCTGTTTCTGCTTAGATTTTCAGAATTAACGAGATGATTATATCAGAATTACAAGGGAAAAAAAAGATTTTGCTCTGTTTTTCCAAAAGTAAAGAAATACCTCAAAATCTCAGGAGAAGCTCTGATTTAGTTTTATATTATAGAAGCAAGCATGTAAGTTTAATCCAGTTTTATTTTGGTTTGACACACTGTCTTTAAGTAATGTAGATGACCAAACTTTGCCCTCAGTCATGACACACAAGCCCTCAAAACACACACACACACACACACACACACACACACACACACACACACACACACACACACACACACACACACACACACACACACACGTGAGATAAATTCAAAACAATACTACAAAAACTCGTTATTAGTAATGTTGCGTGTAGCCTCAGAAACCTTTTCACATGATGAACACAAAAGAAATATAAACATTTGCACATTTTTTAGTCCTTAGTGTGCTGTACAGTACACAACACACCAACCAACAAATTATTCTGCCTCAGCTTTCTGTCTTTGTTCTGTCACAGGCCAGAGATTCTCGTTCTCCACCTCCTCCTCCCTCCTCCTTTGTGTCACAAAACGGCTGAGTGCATGTGTGGTTGAGGACCCAAATGCAGGACACTTATGCAGGGAGGTAAAGTTCAAAGATTTAATTAATACAAAAGCGAGCACACTTACAAACAGAGTGGCTGTGTCCAGAGTTTCCAAAAATCATAAACAATCCAAACGAACAAGGAGATCCAACAGAACAGATAATCCAACAGGAACCCCAAAACGCAAAATCCATAGGAAATAAGCGGGGTGGACGAACAGGTAGAATACATCACACCTCAAGAGACTGAGACAGAGCAACGGCAAGCTACAATGACCGGAAAAAAGACAGAGTGAAACACAGGCAATATATATATACATACACACAGGGTTAAGAAGCTGGGAGGGATCAACACAGGTGACAGGCAATCAGAACAATCAAGCATACAGACACGCAGGCAGGCAGGCAGAGAGAATAACATGGGAAACAGGCAGACAGGCAGGCACAGGTTGCTAAACACATATCAAAATAAGACAGAACAGATAATATGAATAATATGGATAAACTAATCCAGAACACAAGCAGACAGATCACACATAAACTACAACCATCAGGGAAATCCGACTGAACTGGGACCAAACAGAACACAGAGCAGACATGAGCAAAATAACACAGAAGTACACAGACCAGGAGTAAACACTAAGACATGAATTAAGGCACAGGACTAGGACCTAAGACACAGAACTAAAACACAGGACTAAGATGTAAGACAAGAAAACAGAATGAGAACCAACACAAAATCATCACAAGAATAAACAAGGCAAAACAGTAGAACACAAACATGGAACCAAAGTAAGACCAAAATTGTGCTACTGTGTGCTAATTGAGCTCACCTTGTGCTAACTTGAGTGAACAATGTTGAATGTCAGTGCTTTCTCAATGACCACGTGTAGAGTTTAGGGAAAGGGGTGTGCTTTTTGAAATTTTAGTTCAAAAGACTGCTTATAGTGTTTAATCAATTCCGAAAAACACAGTGGGATGTTTTTCATGAAAACTATTCTAGAATCTAGTAAATCTGAGATAATTATCTTGTTAGCAAAATCTTTTCCAGAAAGAGAGGTAACTAAACTCTGGGTCAGTTACTATGGTAACAAACACCAGACTTTCACCCAGGAGACACCCAGGAGTGTTCATTTCCTGTGTGAAACCAATAGTCAATGCTGACTTCTTTTTAACTTATTTCAACTTAAATTAAGCTACATGTGTAAGTTATGTGTTGATGGATTTTGTCTGTATAAAAGCATTGAAGTGCACATTAGTTAGCAGAGGTTTACTGTATGTCAGAATCAAAATCCTGATTGATTATTATTTTGTTGGTCAGAACTATCTAAATTTAATATGCACTGTCAGTCACAGCAGTTTTCGCCCTCACATTAACATATTACACATCATCAAGTCACCTCAGCTCAGAATAAAACCACTGCATGTCCTACCACTATAAGACTAGCCTACAGTCAGATTAAAAAATTTTAAATGGAATGTAGGATACAGCCTAATACACAGTCAGATTCCATTAAGGAAATGTAAGTCTGGTAAATGTAAATGATGAATTAATGGGGAACACTCTCAAACTTTATTTTGTTAACGTATTAATAGAATCGGGCTTTTTTCTTAAAGATAGATATGCACAGTTCGCTTATGTATTAATTCATATCTCTACCTCCCCTGGATTAAAATGGAGGCTCTGCCTTTTATTCAGACCTACCTGTTAGCACGGTGATTCATAATATCAGAGCCCCATCCATGATGGCTTTTTCCCTATACCACTCATGACATTAACTCTGTGAGTGAACATTCTCAGAGTTGATTGAACTGACTTGATCAGCTGTTCATCAACTCAGAGTTCAGTGTTAGGATCAGAGTTTGTTAAACCTGCTTTTCGGAATAGAGCCCAACTCAACCTACCTGCCCCTCAACCTCATCTCTCTCTCTCTCTCTCTCTCTCTCTCTCTCTCTCTCTCTCTCTTGTGAATAAACCCAGTTTGAACTATTAGAGCCTTTGTCCCAGTCCTGCTTTTAGGTCCAGAAAGGTTAGGCTCACACCTTAACATCCTATGCTATTTGTCTATATAATGAAAACTGTACCAGCTACAAGTTTGCTAGCTTTTAGCTAATGTTAAGCTAACATTTATGAAATGCATCAGCTCAGAGCTGGCAATTTTGTTTTCTGTGCATAATGGAGTTGACTCTATTTTGAAAAACATAAAGCTGACAGCTGTTGTAGCAGTATTCTCACATATCTCAGAAATATGGCAATCATTTTCTAGTGAAATGTGATTAGAGAAGAAGTTCTAGTCATATAATTTGAGGAAATTACTAAAACTGTTGGGCATTTCAGCAAAAAATGCCAAGATATGAATTATTTCACTGATAAACAGACAATACACTGAAACTATACAGTTGTTTGTATATTCACATCCATATGCTCTCAAGCACCATGTAACTGCCTATGTTACAGAGAGCTCTTATGATTCACAAGGCCCTGCTTCACATATACTTCAGTGTACTCTCAGCACAGCCTGGCAGTGTTGGAGATAGCCTTGTGATGTGTGTCAGGTTGTTGCTTTGATACTGATAGACCCTCATGGGTGGCACCGGAGGAGTCTTCCAACAAACCAGAACAAACAAACCAGCAAAAACATTGCAGATGTCAGAAATGACATAATGAGGACAATGAGAGTACTTCTTTTACAGTCGAACTACTGACTGTTGTCTGTGGACATGAGACATGATTGATGAGTGAAATTTCATCCCCTGACCTTTGTAACTTTGTAGTAAAGGAAACAAAACAAAGTGTGTTTATTGATAGAATCCTGTCTCAGATGTTTAGATAATATGAAAGCAAGTACAGCATGACAATTGTTTGCCTGATATGCTTCAGTGACAATTGAATGACCGTTTGTGTGGACGATGACAATTTTAAGGTGCTTGCTCATATCCCAGTCTGCTGTTGCAAAATATGATTCGTTTTGGTTTTGGTAACACTGAAAACATTCCACAAGTCTACAAAGTCAGTCTTTCATTCTCTGGGGACACCATCCGGTTTGTGTCACACCTGTTTGATTCCAACATCTGGGAAATGTCTTAACATTCTCAAGTGTAAATCGAATTGCCCAATGTGATTGGAAAAACCTTTTGCATGTAAAATAGGATTGAAATCTGGATTCTTCCATCAGCATGTTTTGTGTTAAAGATGCAATAACTGAAAGCAAATGCACCTCCCCATACTCATACTCATGCAAGTTGGTTGGTTTTTGTCTCAATTGTACTCAAGGGTTAATAGTCAGGTACTAAATGAAATTCTGGTTTTGTCTAGTTATAGTCAAACCAATGTTAGCAAGTGGACTTTTGTTCCAATTCCTATTAGATTATTTGAGGTAGTGACAAAATGAAATATAGCGTGCACAGCTTTCAAATGCACTTCCCCCACAGATTGTAATGTTGTGGACATTTTTCACACCTGAAAATTGCGTATGCATCAAATGAACCAAACAACTTGGTCTTTACAACGATTAATGGAATAATAATGAACCTCAGCAAAAAATTAGTAGGGATTTGGTCCTAACATAAGCAGTTACTCATGGGAAAGAGAGACTTCTCCCACACAGGCACCACAATATCATCACAATTCATGCAGTAACTTACACCCATGCTTAGGGTATTTCTAACCAGACTGCCTCGATCATATCAGATCGGGCCAGGAAGCAATAAGGTCTACATTTGAACTTTTTTTATTTACTAGCAAAATTTCTTTCCATTAAAGGATAACTCCAGTTTAGTTTATTAAAGATCATTCCAACTTGGATTTTATTTCAGAAGGTTTGACCATTGTTTCTATTGCTGATGGAAATGAGCCAAAGTATCAAAGTACTAAGTATCACCTATGCGATATAGCTAAAGAAAAATTTGTCTGATGAGGCGAGGAGCACAGGCAGTCAGATGATTGAGACCACTTTATTTGGAGGTAAACTCAAAGCATGCAGTCCAAAAGTTCATTTTGCACAGTCTTTGAGGTGCCTTTGAAAACGGTAGCTGTCTTAAAGTGCTCCTCCAACACACTGTCCAGCAAGGCAACAAGATATACTGAAAACACCAGGGTTGTCAAAGGATTGCCCTCGTACACTGGTGTTTCTTAATCTTCTCAGATAAATATTTCTTGTCATTTACGTAAGAGTCCAAGTTGTAGCCGTCCCCGCCGATAAATTTATCACCCTTCAGGCATCAGATTCGAGGACGCTTTCTTTATGTTGCTATGTGTATATCTTGTCAGCTAAAAGAAAAGAGTACCGGCAGCTTGTGAGAAGTGCCAGTGCGCAAGAAAAAGTCCCGGTACGCCATATAATAAAATGTAGAAGTAGTCCAGCACTGATTGTGACTCTGATTAAAAATAAACACACACTGACACACACACACACACACACACACATTTTTTTTGTTAGACCTAAAGATGTACAAAGGTTTTCTTTAACTAGGTACATCGTAGTAGTGTATATTAAGTATACTGTTAAGTAAGTGTCTTCTAGTAGGCAAATCTACGTACACGCGAGACAATAAGACATAGTCTGTTACAGACTGAGAATTGTTACAACTTACCCCACTACCCGGTAGGTTGTAACACATGCTGGGGTAAGTTGTAACAAAGGAACACCATGTATTTGATATGAAGTCATGAGTTTCCGATATTCTTATAAAGGATTGAATTGGTGTCATTTGTAGTAAACAAATGTGGGTACTTTGTATAAAAGTTTCAGAACTCTAGCTAAAAAAATCAGCAAGTTATTGTTGCTGAACCATACCTGGTCTCCCCTATTTGTGCTGCATCACATCAAAAAGTAACAAGAAACTTACTTACATCTTTTCTGGTGAGCCAGCAAATGCCAAATGTTTCTGAAATAAGTCTGGACAATTGCGAAAAAGATGAGGTTGGATCTGGCAGTGGTATGCAGAAATAGAAAAATAAAAAACACTCATCCAACCATGACTAGTTCCTTTCAAACTTGCACCCATCATTGAATGTTCACAAGCTTTTGAACTGACTGGATTTTACAAGGCAGAGAGGCAGATGAAAATGCATTGTGTTTTGGGCACAGCTCAATAAGACAACATCTCATGTGGGGTTACGAGGGGGGGGGGGGCAAAAGTGTGGAAGGTATGTTTTCAGGAAGAACAATTGGAAAGGACAGGGGAGGCACAGAAGATGGGAAGCACAACAAAAAGCATAATCTTTTTGTCAGGATGCCTTGCTGTAACACTCCACTAAAATATATTGGTTTTTCTCATGTTTCATTTCTGCCAGCAGAGGTAAGGCAGAAGAGAGGGAGGGCAAAATAGAGCAAGTGAACACCCTTTTGTTGTGCTGACACTTATAAAGAACTTTTTCTCTCCGTCTTGACATCTGTATTTTTATCATCAAACACTCCCAGGGGTGCAAGAAAATACCCATGAGCTGCAACAGAACTATTACTTATACTGCTAATTATTACATTGTTACTTCATTGAAATTGTGTCATGCATGTGCATATTTTTGATTTAGTACCTAATTCAACCTAGCCTTAATCCACAACAACCATCATTAAAACCTCCAACCAAGCCCAAATGAGACTACTTCAATGGACTGAAGTGGTGATGTCAGTTTTGGTTTCAAGGGAACATGTCTTTGTATGTAGGGGCAAGTTAATGTCAGGAATGGCAGTTTGGGGGAGCAGTGGTGGAGAGGTCTCCTGATGCATGCTAAAGTGCAGTGAGTGGACTGGCATCTATTATTTATTACCCCTACCCAACATTAAGCCTGTAATGAGCTGGTTTAATTCACTGGGCAAACAGGCTTACAGCAGTCATGTATCAATAAATGTTAATTATCCTGACTCCTAGTCCTGTCTCAGAATTGCCCCAACGCTGCAGCCCCAGCCTGATCCAGCATGGAATCCAATATGTTAAATATCAATGCCGCATCAAATGAGGAATGCGATGTGTGTTGTTTAGACAATTAGGTCTGCCATCCCTAGACTTGGGTTTAGCATAATGGAGCAATCCCCACATCACTACAGCATCGCTGGCTCACCTGGATTCTCTGTCAACAAGGCTATTGATCTGGCAATGGATCAGTGGCAAATCATTGTCTTATTGTGCTGAATTATGGATCTTTTTTTTTTGCCTCTCATACCATTAATCCAGGAATCACTGGGAGAATGATGAAAAATTTAAGTAGAGTGTGAGTTTCTAAAATCAGAAAACTATTTCTTGGCGGTGAAATTGAGCAATCAAACTTAAGCTGCTTATCAAGATTCCAAGAGATAATTTTCTTCTTCAGTATGCTGACATAATACAGAGTGGATTACACCCCTGCTTTTGACAAATAGGTCTACTTCACATTATCATTAACTAGAGGTGTTTACATGTATGAATGAATCTTTAAATTAATGAGATTATTATTAATAACCATTGTCACTTACTGAATCAGTAACTTTTAGCAGTGGAGCTCCCCTCAGTTCCTCTTTAAAGACCTTCTTGCTGTGAGGTGACAGTGTTAACCACTGCACCACCGTAAAATGAGAACAACAACAACAACAACAATAATAATAATAATAATAATAAAATAGATATAACAGAATAAGACATGTTGGAAGTAAAACAGCGTGCAAGCATTGATTTAAAAAAAACTTTATAAAAAGATAAGTTTTGAGAATTGCATTTCCCAAAATATTAAATGATTCCTGTGTAAGTTGTGAGTCTCCTCATGACACTTACATCTTAAACAGATCAAGTATAGAATAGAGAATTCCTTTTTTGCTTCTGTCCATGAAACAACAGCACAAAGAGACGATAACCTTACGTGTGGAAACCAATAAATCTACCTCCCAGCAGTCGAGTGAGAGGACTCAGCTCTTGAGTCATTTAAGATTTACAGCTCAGGCACTCACAGATCAAATACATCCAATTCATTCAGCTACATGTAATTCAGTTTAAAAAGAACAATGTCTTCTGCGATTTTTGTCTCCCTTTTTTAGGTGAAGACTACATGTAGCAAGCCGTCACTTCTGAAACAAAACGTGATATATCTGCGCCCACCTTGCCTCTGTCAAATTGAATCAGTGAAGGTGGCTGTGAAGAAAAAAAAACAATGTTTGGGATTAAGAATACACTTCAGAAGGAATAACATTACTAAAAGGCAAGCATATCCTTTCAGACAGTATTGCCAGTGAGCCAGCAGAACAGCACAGCACTTTAATCTCTCTCTTACTCTCTCTCTCTCACGCGCACACACACACACACACCCAAGATATTTTCTTAAGACATGGTTTGGTTCAGCTGCTCTGGTGCCTTTTTTTCCAGTTCAAGTGCAGTTTAGTCCTCTCATCCCCTTAGCGCTCCCTGGGGTTTGTCCAGTGAGAGACGCGTGACATGATTAATGGGCAACAGGGCTGGCTCATGGGAGAGTGGGAGGGGGAAAAGCCACAAACACTGCATTAGGAAAAAATATAAATGAGGTTGTGTAGTAAATAAAGTGGTAGAAAGTCAAAAGAACTGAAAGAAGTCTCTGAGCAGATTTGGCATGATCACCTCTAGGAAACATGCTCAAGTGGTTTTAAAATGTATTAATTTAATATTGTTGACTATATGCATCCATTCATTTACTCAAAGAGGCCTCTTAACGTTTCCATTGGGTGGTGGAGTACTCTTTTGAGTACTCTTTTATGGTACACTTGGTTGAGGTTGGGGAATAATTATGATTATCAAAATCCAAACATGAATAACTGGACTGTGACAAGAGGTGAGCTCCAATCTCTTGCGTGACAAGTCAGACGAGTTACACGATCATGCATCACCCCTGACCTCTACATCCTTGCTTTCTGCATTGGCACTTCATGTCAGCATTGGATGTAAAGCTTGAGGTGCGGAATCATCCAATATGGACTTAATTCCTAGGGATTCCTCGCTTGGAGATGCTGTCTAATGCTGAGAGCTTTGTCGGGTTGCACCTGTCTGTTTGACAATGCCGCAGTCGTCAAACTCCATTACTTCAGTAAATAACAAATCAGAGTGTTCATGTTACCTGATCAGTACATGACATTTTCAAACCAAAAAATGAAGTGAAACAACTTCACAAACATGAATTTCAATGTTCTGTTATCTTTGATGTAATTCCCACCAGCAGAGTCACCATGTACAGTAAAGAAAGCCAATTTGCCAGCATCTCCAGCACACATATATATGCTTTTAATGGAGGCTATGCCCTCTGAAAGTTCATGAAATAAAATATGTTACCAGTGTCTCCTGAAAACAAGCCAAAGCACACACTAACAAGCAGGTATAATGATGGAACAGGAGGTATGGGTAATTTCAGTGCCTACCTGTGGATGTTGCACAGTGTTCACACTGACTTGTCACTGTTGTTGCTTTGTGTGTGCGGGGGTGAATGTGTGTGTGTGTGTGTATGTGTTATATGACAGAAAGAAAGGGACAGGGGGAGACAAAATGTGCCCCTCTAGCCTTTGTAATTATCTGCCAATTTTCTCTCCGTCAGTTGCCTTTATCATCCCTTTCAGATCTCACCTAGGGGTCGGAGACTGTCACTCTGTGGCACCTCCATCTCTCAATGTGTGCCGGATGAAATGTAGAAGTCCTCCCATTGACCTCTGCCTGTCAACTCCACTTCCCTCTCCCCTTATTTGTTTCCTTGTAACAAGAGACATTTGGAGATAAGGATAATTATCAATCAGCAATCGCAGCAGCTATTTATGCACATCACTGAAGAGGAGGCAGTGGATGGGTGTTACTTTCTGACACCGATTCAAGATGGCGTGAAAGGAGATTTTGACAAATAAGCAGAATAAAATCATTGTAGTTTGTTTTCACATTAAGATAAGCAAACTATGGTGATTTGGAAAAGACTCTAACCACTGTGAAAATCTCATTTATTCATTCACTCATTTTATCGCAATTCTTTGGGTTTATTCTTCAAATTGGCTAGAAACTTGACATTTTGCAGACAGACGCTTGGGTTAAACTGATGTCAGTGACCTTACACTCATGTGGCATGCCACTTTCAACTCAGCACTCCCTGACAGCCAAAGAAAACCCAGAATCCCCCAGCTGATGTGACATTTGGACAAGCAAAAACAACCATATGAGAAAATGAGCATTATCACTGGGTTGAACACAGCTTTCCATATCATCATGCAAGTTTGAGTCATTCGTGGTGAGGATCCCACTCCTACTCATGTGTGACTCCCACTGTAAGCTTTCATTGTCTGGTGTCCCTCATTTTAAAATGTCACAACGTTGTTGCTCACACAACAATTCTGGCAGCCAAAGGGGAGAGGGCATAATTAGAAAACATGTTCAAGCTCAGGAAAACATGATTGTGCTAAGATGCCTCTTGAGCTTTTCAGCATCACTTGTTTTCCAAGACACATTCAAGGAACATTGTGATAAGGGGAGCACTATAGTTAAATTCTTGGGGGTTGTTTAATTAAAAAAAAACAAGCCAACGTTTCATGCCCTTGAGGATTCGTCTCAGCTTAGAATGAGACAAATAGTTTTCTTGGTAAGAGACATTGACATGCCAATTAGGTCAGCCTCACTGACATGGTCAACCAAATGGACCCTAACCAAACTGTCCCTGTTAAAACAGATTGATTTCTGTGTTCACTGAGTGGAAAGGCCAATTTAGTTTAACACTTTGTTGATGTTGTTGTTGTTGTTGTTTTCAGACTCCAAAGACAGTGGTCCATGTTAAATATTAACCACTTGCCTAATTTATTCTACATTTTTATATGCGGTACAGGGTAAATTAGCATTTTTAGTCAAATTGTATTTAAATGGCTTAACACAGACGTCAAGTGATGCTAATAAGTTTGGACCGAAAAAACCTCTTCTGACTGACTCTGACAATAATGTGAAAAGTAGTTTGTAGATTTTCATCACTTTCAAGCAAAATGTCTGGTGATATCTTGAGCTCCTGACCGTAATGAATGCAGTATCAATGCAGTATTCAAATACAGTGTCACAAATTTTGACCAATTGGTTTCGTCATTGTCCAGCTTGGTGGATCTCCTTAATCTTCTTAACCTTCTCATACACGACAGTGCTGGAAATTGCCAGGTTTCATTGGAAGGGATTATTAAAAGGCTTGCTGCCTTTCAGGTATAAATGCCTGCCTCGACACTGAGACAAGCCAGCAGGGCTTTTGACAGTTTGGATTACAACGGGTAGGTGTAGTCCATGCAGAGAGGTGTTATTACTACCAAAGTCAGAGCCACATCCACCTACTGCATGTCAAGTCAGGGTGACAGTAAACTGACTCCACATGGCAGAATTCTGGTTTGTCATTGAATTTAGTTTGTTTACTATGCTATTGAAGGAAGAACACAACTTTAAGTATTGGTAACTTTGTCTTTAGATCAATTGCTATTAAGGTAAACAAGAGCTTTCTAATCAGAGCCAGTTGGAGACTCAACCATGCCTTTATTTAATCAATACTGACAATTTTTGGTGTCATAAATGCAATATGTTTTTTTAGTTGTTTGGTTTTATTGCTGCACTGCATTCTGTAGCATTGTTTTAAAGTGTTCTACTAGTGATCAGGGGTAGACTGGGGCAAAGAAAATGGCCCTGCTTTCTTGAGAATTGTATGCACTATACAGGTACAGTCCATCACAAAATGAGCCATTAAAATACATTTTCAAAAGTGGAAACACCTATCTAGCTCTCCTCAAGTAAAGTAATCACCTCAGCTGAGCCCTTGAGTACAATCAATAAGTTAAATGGAAAAAGCGGTCTAAGGCCTCTGCTTTCAATCCTGCCATCTCTGTCAACAGCAAGATCCTCAGCCTAGGTGAGTAATTAGCAGTAGGATTAGGATGTTATGTTTGCATTGCAAAACATAACACTATCAGTAATATATTAAAATAGTAGTATTTAATATTAGCACTTAATGTTAGGATATTAATATACCTTAATCATTATATCAGTCCTAGTTGTATTAGTCAGGGGACAATGTTACCATTAGTCAAGGTAGGCAGCGGTCATTGTAATAATTTCAACTAGACAGTAGCTACAGCAGGTTGAGAATTACAGGGCCATCATTTATTATTTTTGTAGTTTTTGTTTCATTAACCCAGTAATAGATCTGACTTGGGGTTAGTCTCTAAGCTAATCAAACAAAAAACAGTGAGCCATCATGTCTCATTGATACTTGTGTAACTGACACTACTACATTTGCAACTGATATAAGAGTAGCAGCAGCACCAGCACCAAAAGAAAAGCCTGTCATTTTGAGGCATTTTGCTGCACCTGCCTCGAGCGACTTTTTTTCTTCCTCAACTTTTCAGCGCCACCTTTGCGTTTCATGACATTTTCCTTTATCCATGATTTTTGAACCACAAATAACCGGGCTAGGGGGTTAGGTCCATGTTTTATCTGTTTCATTATGTTCTGATGTGAAGTGTGTGATTGATTGACAAAGCCAGTCATATTAAAACGGCCCCTCCCCACCTCTGTCTGGGCCAGTAACCACACACTATGGGCCAGTGCATCAAGGCACATGATTTTCAACTGCAGGTTTTTGTCTCTAATACTATCTGGTTTATCAGCCCAATTATGTCTGTGCCTATACAAAAATGAGTTGCTTCTGATGTTTTTTTGCTACTGTACCATAAACCTAAATCTTGGGGGTCTGTTCTATCATGATGCTGTAACCTGTTGTACAGCTACAGCACGAAGATATCTGTTATCTCCACATTGTGTCGTCACCATCTGCTTTTACATCTGGAACCACAATTCCCCAAAGAAAAGCTGTCAAACATTATCTCATTTATAGTTAGCAGGGCTAATATCAACGTGTTGACATTCCCTTCTCTCATTACACTGATATCACAGTCTTGCAACCTTTGAATTAATTAGTTGCTGCAAGTCAATTAGCCTCCTCAGCAAACGTACCCTGCCTGTCAAAAACACCTTTCAAACCTCAGAACTCCAAAGAGTTTAACAGTAATTTCTCAGGGGTTGATCTTGGAAACCTTTTACAATTCATTTTAAATAGTTACATTTTGCCCACTATGTGTGGGGAACACAACAGAGTAAAGAATGTACTGTTTGCTAACCTTTCAGAATCAGGAGAATCAGAAGGAGCTTTATTGCCAAGTAATATTTTACACATACGAGGAATTTGCTTTGGTGATAAGGCGCTACACATAGACAAACATACAGTTGACATAAAGAAATGTAGAAACATATAAATGTGGAATAGACAATGCAAGTTATATAAGAATAATGAAAAGAATAGAGAAAACTATTTGCAGAGAAAGAACAATGTCGCAGATATTTACATGTGCATTATTCTGGGTTTGTTGTTGTGCAGATGTATTGCAACGGAAGAGAGTATTGTGTACATAAATATATAAATATATAAAAATATACAACAACAAAGATTAACAATTAACAACAAATATGTGCAATGTGCCAGGTTTGTGCATGACATGAAATGAAATAGTATTTAGAATTTTGAAAAATCTACACACAAAAACAAATACTGACAATTAATTAATGACATTAAAACTAATTTGATAGAAATTCTTGGCTTGCTATGTTTTTGTCTCAATGGTGATGTGGTCTGCATGGTAATGCAAATAAGTTATATTTTGCTGCTATTTTGAAATGCGCACATGGGTTTGAAGAAAGCCCCTGCTGTGCAATACATTCATTGTGCAGCTTCTAATGCGGAGAACTTTCACTCAAAGGACATCTCAGGTGTTTAGCTGTGTCCTTGGGCACTCATGTTAAAGAAGGTGCACAGCAATTACCCAATTTCCCTGCTGCTAATAAAAGAATTCAAGTCCTCCTTTTTGAGACCATGCTTTACAGTGCATGTATACACCAACTGCAAAAACACTCTGGTTTCCAGTGAGAGAAGGCATCATTTATAAATATAACTGGGTCAAGGGCATGTTTCCTTTGTGGCTGACTTTTGTTTTTTCACGCTGTTTTTCATTCCATACATGGATGTAATAACACATTCCAACTGGGTCACTTGTGAAAGTCAGAATCACGAGGTGACTTCTTTGCAGTGCACTTCCCATTGGACTTAGGGGACTTGTAAGTAATTAGGGATCAGTTAAAAAAAATCTCCTTGCAGTTTAAAAATATAAACAGCTGAGAATCATGTAGTAATGTAAAACAAAAATAAAGGCACAGGAAAAACTGTGAAAAATAAATCCACACAGAGAGGTGACACTCAAATAATAAAGTCCAAAACCAAGTAAAGTTTCTCCCAGACCTTTTCGAGGCACCAAATGGCTGCTTTGGGTTTCAGGTCATGCTTGCAATGGATTTTTCTGGCTGTTACAGTCACTAAGAACATGCCTCAGCTGCCAAGAAGGGGGATGAGAAATGGAGCTGTTAGACCTACAACAACATAAAACAACTATTTATATCACCACTGGTTTCACAGCTGGATTTATGAGTCTTTTAACCTGTTTCTCCAAAAGGAAGTGCTGTCTGAAGCCTGGCCATTGTAAAAACACATTGCACGCTGTCAGATTCTCTAAAGTCAGGGACAGGCACAGGTAAAAAGCATATAACTGCAACAACCTCAACTAGTCTGCCATTGTGCTGTATATTACTGAATAATGTATTGTTGGTGTGACTTGAATGTGTTCATTATCAGTTTTATATTCACCAAATGTGCTCTTTACTGCATTTTAATGTCAGTAATAATTCCTCAACTGCACAGCTACATTATGACTGTCTCTCACTACTATAACCGTTTTGTCTCTTTCAGTGGCGGATTGTAACTAAGTCTAAGCACTGAACTTACATAGAAATTTGAGGTACTTGTATTTTACTTAAGTAGTTTCGTTTCAAGCCAAAACCTACCCCACTACTTTTCAGAGGAGAGTATTGTAATTTTTACTCCACTATAATTATTTGCCAGCTGTAGTAACTAGTTACTTAAAGCAGGATACAAAACACACTAAACTTCCTTACAGTATTTACAATTAGAGCTGAAACGATTAGTTGATTAAGCAAGTAGTCGACTGACAAAACATTAACTGACAACTATTTTGATAATCATTGAAGTCATTATTCATGCAAAAAATGCGAGGGTTGCCTAAATAATTATAATTACAACTATTGGTTGAAGACAACATGCAACGAGTAGATGTCATTTTGGGCTGTGGCTAACTGTGATGGATATTTCTCACTATTCTGTTTGGTTTGATGAACCAAACAAATAATCATTAGATTAGTCATTAAAAAATCCCGCAGTTGAATCCATATTGAAAACAATTGTTCGTGCAGGTATTGTACTTGCGCTGTACTATTTTGACAGAGTGGTACTGGATCTGAATACTTCCTCCAGCATTGGTCTCTTTTCAATGTCCTTTGTAAATCATGACATCATAAATATGATGCTATATTTATCAAATGCCTTATGATTATAATCCTGATTTTGCAGTGTAGAAACACAAAACCACGTTCTATATTTTTTGATACTAGAGTGCCTTTGATTAATCAATTTCCCTACTGCGCTTCTATTTACAGCTTATTACTGCACTGTAAGTGCATGTCGGGTCTATTCTTTTTTGTCCTTTTGTACTTTATTTTAATTGGTTTTTAAATGTTTGTTCCAATGAATTTCTTCTCATCACTTTGAATTGCCTCTGTGTTTGAAAGGTGCTATACAAATAAACTTGCCTTTCAGTGCTGTACAGACAGTTTAGTTCACTTAGAGTTAGTGAAAATATAGTGTGGAAAACAGTGGTGGGAGTGACAGACAGTTGGAAGTATTGCTACACCTCCCAGCGATACATTACTTGACCTGCTGTCTGCCTGTCAAAACAGCACTGCTTGTCTCTCTACGTTTGCTGAGAATCATAGCTGTACAGACCTGAAATGCAATTTAAACAAAACTGTAGATTTTTGTTTGAGCTAATTCAACGTTTGTGTGGTGTGGGGCTAACGTGTTTCCAGCAGCAAGCACCTAGTAGAGCGGACTCATCTGTGTGCATAAGTTGGTGCATTTTTTTTGCACAACCATTTCTCGAGCTCACACCTCTGCTGCTGCTTTTAATCGAATACATTGTCACATAAGATACATTCTTTTCTCACACTAGCGAGTGCCATTTAAATGGCTCCTTTTTACAAAAAGCAAATCTTTGTCGTGGAATGCAAAAGCACCCTGATGAAAAAATGGCACAGGAAAAGAGATTGATTTAGTCATGAATTTGAATTAAGTGTAGAGGGAAATGGCACAGGTTAATCACAGGGATAAATCATATCTTTCCCACAGCTTGAGGCTGCGGCTTGTCGATCCCTCTGTGTCGTTAGTCATCCACTCTCAAAGACCTGACAAAAATACAAACGCATAAATAGAGGAGAGAAATCTCTGGCAGTGATTCTGACCTTGCGTCTCAGAAAATCAAACTAACAAAGTGGCTTAGATATTAAAAGCAGACAGAGCAAAGCCGTTTTGTCTGTTTTCAGAACTCAAGAACATTTTTGTTCAGTTATTTCAAAACTGCAGAGCAGAAATGCATTGCGGATTCAACAAAAACAAAGTTTTTGTCTTATTCATGAATTGCTATTTTTGTGACCTTTTTTCTCCCTTCAAATTCAGAGCAACATTGAAAATGATACTGTCATGAAAACTGTCATTAAAAAAAGTGGGATGACAGACATAGAGTGGGAGATGGAGGTGTAGCTATTGAATTGCACTTGTATAGATACATCTTTACATACAGTATGATTTCTTCATGTTCCAGTCAGATGCTACTTAGGTCAATATTCGACTCTCCATTAATTTTGCATGACCCAGTATTCACAGGTAGCAAATTTCACAGCTCATCATTGCAAAGATTGTGTTTCAAGCAGGAGTTAGCTGGAAACACAATAGCTCTGAAGAGATGTGATCTCCTCTGGGGTAAATTGAGGTTAATAATGATGAAATGCCGTGGCTTTTTTGTTTCTTGGGGTCAGACTTTGTTGTTCTCAAAGTGGTAAGGATCCGCTAAACAGATTCTTAAGCCGAATGAAAATTGAGCAATTTATGCGAGCATATAGCCAATTCTGAGGAATGTATGCTGCTACAGAAAAGGCTGGATTATTTGCTGATAGATAACATTCTGGGAGTGCATGGGCACAGAATATGTAAGACCTCCATGTGATTTTTCACTCTGAGCCTCTTGGTACAACTAGCTTGATTCACTGTCACAAATCTTAAAGCTTTGACAGTCAAGGTTCCCTTGCTGGGGTTTACAGTGAGCAGAACACTTCCAAGAGCTGTATATGTCACCAAGATGATATGTGATAATACCAGTGCTAATTAACTCAAGGTCATCCTACACTATAAAGATGAGACGCCGTCATCTGTGAAATATCAACATTACTACTCTTGTGTTAGATGCCACTAATAGTCACACCTTAATGAAAGCATGTACAGCAACTAACAGTTTATCTGCTTTAAAGCTAGTTTGCATTACATTAGTAAGCTAAACTCTCCAGCATGCAGTACATCAATGTAGCTTATCTGCAGCAATTTACAGTTCATCAGTCAACAAAAGAAAAGTAAGACGGTGCTAAGACAAGATGAGATAACAAAGCAACAGCATGATTTATAAATACAAGCTATGAGCACCAACCCAGAGAAGGTGTTAATTGACACATTTTACCCAGACTTTTAAAAAGTGTACATGTCTATGAAAAGTTCCACCAAGGCTGAAAAGAAATGTCAAGCACATTGATCGGAAGTGAGAGTAAGAATGGAGATCAGGGACAAAAGCAGCACAAACTTTTAACAAGCGAGGAGTGTGATAAGATGTGGCTCCAGAATGATGTTTGAGCCATCATGCCTGCAAGACAGACTTTCACTCACACGCACTGATATTCACAGTTTCCATAGCAACACATCTTTGATTTTTGTGGTGAAAATATTCCTTTTTTTCTTTTTGTGTTGGATAAAAAAAAACGTCATTAAGGCATCAGTCAATAGGAAGGATTGACTGAATTTTAAATGTTTAACACGTAAATATTTTAAAAAGTAATCTTTCGTGACAGAGGGATGTGGAAAAGTGACAAACTTCAAATGGCTTTCCTTGATGTGTCATTTCCTAGTTAGCGTGTTTGTTTTTTTAAAATTTGATTGATTCAGGTTTTTTTCCACATTATTATTATTATTCCACAAGAGGAAATTTGGTCATACACGTCCCATTTAACACACAGATGCACAAATGATTAGCTGTACCTTGTTGTTCGCATTTTCTGCTGCAGGATTTTTCTGTTTGATCCACTGTTCTTTCAGAATTTCAGATGGAGAGGATGAGTAGGATCACTGAGGATCTGATCAACCTTCTTTAAGATAAGATCATTGTACAGCTGTGTGGCTGACACCTGATCTACCCCAATGATCCCATTCTCACTCAACATGCATCACTAACTCACCATACACTGTATATGAAAGAAAACTGCAATGATTGCAGTTGCATGTATATATACCAAGCAGTTCTGTATGTTGGTTTGTTGTATTTTCTCCTGCACTCATGTTGACTAACACATTATGTCTCCACAGATTGATAGCTAACAGCCATTGCAAACCTAAAATTAGTGTGTACATGAACGGAGATGAAGTTCAGGATGCATAGCTGGTGTCTTGAACTTTATCAGTCCCCACTAAAACACCAAAGAATATGGTGTGATGCCACACTTATGTGGCATCACACCACAGATATAAAGCGTCATGAACACATACCAACATACCAACTAACAAACTTACCAGATGTTCCTCCGTGAGCGGCTCCCCTTTTGTTTGCACTACACAAATATAAATTGTGCAGATTGCCAGCAACTACAGGATCAGGATTTGAATATGAATGGATGTTGTTTAAAGACAACACATGGTTCCACTCCAACACATTCAGTCTTCTCTAAACTTACGTGACAATTCAGGCACAGGCTTCCATTTATTACTGATCCCTTTCCTTCACGCCAACAGTTTGCCAAACCATATATTCTTTGTTTGCTGTGAGTACAAAGAGGTGATACCAAATGTTTGAAAGAGTGAATCCAATTTGTTATATCATGCTCTAATTTAATGTTTCAAAAAGCAAAAGAAAGTTTGTTTAGTATGTGTTTTAGTTCCATCTCTTGTGTTCTACTGTTTCGCCTTGTTTATTCTTGTGAGGATTGTTGTGTTGGTTCTCAATCTCGTTCTCATTGGTTTTCACTGTTATGTTGTAGTCCATCTGTATTAGTTTATCTATGCTGTGCCTTTAGTGCTGTTTAGTCTGTTTCCTGTCTAGTTTAGTTTTGATCCATGTGTGGCAGGTTGAGGGTTTTTCTCCCTCCCGCCACTATATGGCACTACACTGGTGCCCTGACAACCGGATGCCGCTGCCGTGGCCTATAAGTACAGGTGGTGATGCACCTGTGTCAGTCTCTTTTTTACCTGGGTTGGGCGTCTCGGCTGTTGGTGACGGTGATCCGTCGCTGTGGTGTGCTGATGCGGGTGCTGTCACAGCTGTTATGGCCTGTAGCGCAACAGTTTAGCTGGGTAACAACAACAATGTTGAAAAATCATCTATTTATAGTTGACCAGAAATGACATGATTGTAAAGTAATTGAATTATAGTTGACCGGGAAATATGATTGAAAAGTCATCTATTTATAGTTGACCGGGAAATTATGTGATATTGAAAAGCAATTGATTTATAGTTGACCGGGAAACATGATTGAAAAATAATTGAATTATTGTTGACCGGGAAACATGACTGAAAAGTCATTGAATTATAGTTGAACGGGAAATTATTTGATATTGAAAAGCCATGGATTTATAGTTGACCGGGAAACATGATTGAAAAGTCATTGAATTATTGTTGACCGGGAAACATGACTGAAAAGTCATTGAATTATAGTTGAACGGGAAATTATTTGATATTGAAAAGCCATGGATTTATAGTTGACCGGGAAACATGATTGAAAAGTCATTGAATTATTGTTGACCGGGAAACATGACTGAAAAGTCATTGAATTATAGTTGAACGGGAAATTATTTGATATTGAAAAGCCATGGATTTATAGTTGACCGGGAAACATGATTGAAAAGTCATTGAATTATTGTTGACCGGGAAACATGACTGAAAAGTCATTGAATTATAGTTGAACGGGAAATTATTTGATATTGAAAAGCCATGGATTTATAGTTGACCGGGAAACATGATTGAAAAGTCATTGAATTATTGTTGACCGGGAAACATGACTGAAAAGTCATTGAATTATAGTTGAACGGGAAATTATTTGATATTGAAAAGCCATGGATTTATAGTTGACCGGGAAACATGATTGAAAAGTCATTGAATTATTGTTGACCGGGAAACATGACTGAAAAGTCATTGAATTATAGTTGAACGGGAAATTATTTGATATTGAAAAGCCATGGATTTATAGTTGACCGGGAAACATGATTGAAAAGTCATTGAATTATTGTTGACCGGGAAACATGACTGAAAAGTCATTGAATTATAGTTGAACGGGAAATTATTTGATATTGAAAAGCCATGGATTTATAGTTGACCGGGAAATATGATTGAAAAGTCAATGAATTATAGTTGACTGGGAAACATGATTGAAAAATAATTGAATTGTAGTTGACCGGGAAATATGATTGAAAAATAATTGAATTATAGTTGCCCGGGAAACATGATTGAAAAGTCATTGAATTATAGTTGACCGGGAAATATGATTGAAAAGTCATTGAATTATAGTTGACTGGGAAATATGATTGAAAAGTAATTGAATTATAGTTGACCGGGAAATTATTTGATATTGAAAAGCCATGGATTTATAGTTGACCGGGAAACATGATTGAAAAGTCATTGAATTATAGTTGACCGGGAAATATGATTGAAAAGTCAATGAATTATAGTTGACTGGGAAATATAATTGAAAAGCCATGGATTTATAGTTGACCGGGAAATTACATGATATTGAAAAGCCATGGATTTATAGTTGACCAGGAAATATGATTGAGAAATCATTGAATTATAGTTGACCAGGAAACAGGATTGA